>NC_134090.1:46752457-47059124 GCF_000715075.1 Nicotiana tabacum | reverse complement strand
CCGGGGGGTAATATTGGTTGTCTTGGGCCTGAAATGTAGGCACACTAGGAGATTTGTGAAATGTAGCAGGGGGAGGTGCTACAAAAACAGGAGTCATAGGTGGAGGAAGGTACGGAACTGGTTTTGGAGGTGGAGACTGTGGTGTCTGAGAGGTGGTGCCTCGGTAGTGCTGATAAATGGGGAAACTTGGGGATAATTCAGTGGTGATATTATCCTGAGTTTGGATCATTGATGGAGCAGAGTTATTTGGGTAAGATGGGGGCAACTGTCCTGTAGACCAAGCTTGGTACATTTCTGCCATTTGCTGCTTGAGCTTAAGCATTTCTTCTTTCATTTTCCCGACATCCATCTCTTCTATCTCCATACCTGTGTCAACATCTGGGATAGACATACTTTCGGGTATTGGTCCTTTTGATCTTGTGTGATAGTGATAATATGCCAGTATACTCTTTAGAGAAACTAACTGGTTGAATTCTGAAAATGGACAAACTTGTTAGTTTTGAGAGTTTAACACATATATAATCACACGTTGAGATGCAATGCTCCTAGACAAATAATCCCTTTCTATTATGCATTCGCTCGGTTGCTTGTGTCGTCCCAGTTTTCTTGAAATTGAAAAATTGTCATTCGCTTTTATTTACTATATATATCTTTATCGTGGTGGTCGACTCTTAGAGATTGCCTATGTATTATGTCAAACATGAATCAGACCTTGCGTAGTTCGGACCAAAGTCAATCATGTTTATTTATTACACAAAGATGGAATTACATTCGAAAACTTTAAGAAAATAGCTTGAAACACACACACTTAAATCAAAATAAAAGATACAATTCATAACATCTCACAAAATGCCCCACTTTCCACTTTTGTTCTCTAATATTGGATTATCTGCTCAATGTGGGGCTTGACCTGGATGGCCTCCCAGCGTACGATACATCCTTTCCAACTCTATTGCTAGATGACGAGCAAAAGTGGGCGCATGCTCTGTAAACCTTTCATAATCCATTCCTTGGCAGTTTACATAACTTTGAGATGTGAAGACTGCCAAGTCGTGGATTTGTGCCCTGAAACCTTGGAGACGTTGGTCTTGGTCTTGCAATTGCTGCTGACGAGTGGTGGCTATGTCTCTGACACAGTTTTCACGATCTAAAGCTGATTCTAATAGAGCTCGGAGTCTGGCCTGCTCTAATCTTGCTTGCGATCTTTCCCTGTCGAGGTCTGCTTGTTGGTATTCTCTGTTGCATCTTCTTTCCTCTTCTAGTTGTGCACGAAGCTGGTCTTCTGATTGCATCCAATAGTCTTTTTCCTTCTTGAATTGAGCCTTGTCTTTTTCGGATTGCCTATCCTGGCGTTCCTTGTTAGATCTGGCTTCTTCATTTAATTGTTGGATCCTTTCTTTTGCTTTGCTCAATGCCCTTTCGTTTTCTGCAAGAATGGAATCATAATCTTGCATTTTTTCGAAGAGATTGGCGATGGTTTCTTGATCTTTCCAGCTTCTCTTTGGCGTTTCAGAGACTCTTTTCATTTTTTGGAATCGAGCATGAAGATTTTCATTCTCACAAGCTAGACTCTTTTTCTCGCCTTTGGCTTCTTGTTCTTGCAAATCTTTCTCCAAACTGAGGCTTCTTAGATTTTCTTTTAGGGCATGGATAGTGGCTTTGTACCCTTTTTCTTTTTCTCCCCAGATTAACCGCTCTTGGATTTTATCATTGAAATTTTGAACATGGGGTCTTTTTGTTGGCCTTTTTAGCTCAAGTTCCGGTACATCATCCACGCGAGACCGTTTTTCGAACCACCTTGCATATCCAGGATTTATCTCACCCTTGGTAGCGTCTAGGACTTGAGTATCACTTTTCAAGTATCGGCACCCATTCCATATCTGCTGAAGTAGAGCTTCGGGAATAGTGGCTTCTGGGTGTAATTCGATTACTTGCATACTCAAATCTTCCTCATCAGGAACTATTTGATATCTCCCTAGTTGCCTTAGGACTCTTAGTGGTGCATATGGCTGAATGCTTCTCAATCCCAATAGTAGTAGATAACTATTTGAGGTTGACATATGTATTACTTCTCTCATCGGGAGCCATCCCAGAGTCCATTCAATTTGATTTGCCGTTAAAGCCTTTAGATGAGATACCCATGCTTCTATCCCTTCTGGAGCTTGGTAATTTTTTGTTCTTTCCTCATAGCTCTCGATGCAATTAGCTTTGTTCGACCCATACTGTATGATCTTGGGTTGTTGTTGGAGATGTTCAATCACCCACATTTGCAACAAAATTTTGCATCCTTCGAAAACCTTCGCTCCTGATTTGCATAAAGTCAAAGCCCGATAAATATCTGACAGAATGATGGGGACAAGGGTGTGATTTTCTTTAGTGGTGAGGATTTGCACAATTTTTGCGGTGCGAATATCAATTGTTCGCTCTTTATTTGGGAAGACCATGACTCCTAGAAAAGCCACCATGAAAGCAAATCGTCGGTGCATCTGCCAAGTGTCTTTGTTTTGCTTATTAGTAAGGCCTTTCTCATGAATTTCGAACCCATCTGACTTTCCAAATCTGGAATACAAAAAGTTGAAGGAACAACATCCATTGATGACATTGCTTTTCCTGATTTGACTGCTGATGTTCAGAAGACCGAAGAATCGATGTATTGAAGGAGCCTTTGTGAATATCAAGCTTTGATTTCTTAAACTTCCGTCAAAACCAACATAGCCAGCTACCTCCTCTAATGTAGGAGTAAGCTCGAAGTCAGAGAAACGAAAAACATTGTGAACAGGGTCCCAGAAAGTTACTAATGCCGTAATCAGATCATCCCGAGGCTCAACTTTCATAATGTCCGTGAGATTTCCCAAATGCTTGACGACCCATTTTTGACCGTCTTCGCCCAAATCATACCACCACATTTGAAGCTGACATAGAAATTCCTCCGTACTTGTGGATGAGGGGCTTTGTGTGGTGCTCATTTTGTATCTGAAATTTAATTTTAATAAAGTCAAAATTTATTTTGGGAAAATTTATACTAAAAATCATTTTCGAAATTTTTTTTTATTAAAAAATTTTTATTTCAAAATTTAAAACTATATTTTTTCGAAAATTTTAAAACAACCCATTTTATTCCTTGCTTCTTACCAAGATTTTATTTAAGCTGGTCAACAAGCATGTTCGAGGCAAATGAATGCACAAGTAACAAGTAGGATGCATCATGATGGTCTTTTAATTTTTTGGTTCACCTGTCCTAGACAGACCCAACCCCTGTGTTGAGTCTCCAAGGCCAAATGCATATGATGCAAATATTCGTTCCTACTAGGGATCCGGTACATGGCTGAGTTATTCTAAGTGTAATACCTTAGGTTGATTGTTCTAAACCTGGCTTACCCAAACGGACAGTTTGAGCCGAAGCGGGGGCAACGTACCGGGAGCACGAAAGTCTGCCCGGCCTAGTTGCTTGTCCCAACTCCGTCTTATTTGGTATGACTTTAACAGAAAGGTGGGTCACGCGCACGTGTACACCATAAATTCAGAAGACTCAGAAAGAAGGGGGTTTCGTAGCAGTTGTATATATTCACAATTCAAATAATATTAAAGCGGTAAAAAAAAACATTTAGCATATTAGCATATAAACAGTTGAAAATTATATAGTAAGTAAAGCCAATAAAAACAGATATTTTAAGCTCGAATTCTTTATACCCTGAACCAATGGTTCTGGGTTACGGCAACACATTATCATCCCCAGCAGAGTCGCCAGAGCTGTCGCACCTCCCTTTTCCCGCGCCCGCGGGGCGCGTGGGGAGTTTTCTCCAATTGAAGGACAGTCGAAACGGGATTTGTTTATTTGTTTCAGAGTCGCCACCTGGGAATTTTGAGGCGTCCCAAGTCACCAATTATAATCCCTGAATCGAGGAGAATATGACTCTGTTTATTTTTCTGCGAACCAGAAATCCTGAGTAAGGAATTCTGTTAATCCGGAAGAAGGTGTTAGGCATTTCCGAATTCCGTGGTTCTAGCACGGTCGCTTAACTGTTTTTATTATTGGCTTAATCAACTTGATTTTATTAAATATTGATGTTATCTGATTTTGCTACCGCTTATACTTACTACGATTGAGAAACCTTCTTTGAATCGAATTACGCGTACGTATATTCGTGTTAAAAAAGATGCGGAATTGTGTCACGCGCACGTGTACACAATTACTTTTGACAATATATTTATTAAGCACATTTTTTCGAGATTGCGTTGAATCAAGAATAATTATTTTTCTTGAATAATGAACCGTACATATCGGATTTTTATGAAATTGATTTAACGCTTTTAGAAAAATCCTTTTATTAAATAATCATTCGAAATTGCGCGTACGCATAATCCGAAATTTTGCTTTTAAAAGTATAATCAGGGTACGCGAACGTATCCCTAATTGCGCAACATATTTGTAATGATATTATGGAATTTCCAAAAAAAAATGTTTGTTATAGCACGAGAAATCTCGTTTTAAGATATTCTTTAAATTTTTGGAAAATAATCCACAATTTATTAAATATTGACCATTGATTATAATTTCCGAATATAAATCATATTCATTCCAATTATTCAAATTCAAAAGACAGAATAAAATATGATTAATACTAACTTTAAAACAAATGTGACATATATATATATATATGCCAAAGAATAAATTGCATATGAAACCGAAAATAAATGATTCATAAAGGAAGGAACTATTTTCCGGGAATTTTCATGATTACTTAATGCAAATTCTATTTTTAATTACCATTGATTTAAGATGTTGCCATTTGTGTATATACAACTCAACTTATTCTCACATACTCGTTTTAATCTTAATAGACCTAATTATTTGGTCACTTTGTTTTATGAAAGTAGATAAGCATCGAATTTATAGAAAAGGCATTATTATGCAAGTTAATTCAACAAAGTTACCTTACATACAACCTAACTGTTTGGCGTAAATATCCATAACGTTTTAACATCATGATGAGCTACACCAACTTACTTTACTCATATGATTATACCTGTCATCATACAATATAATAACTTATACCAACCTAAACAAAATCATATTTGTTACAAGATATTCTACTAATGTAACTTCTTAATCATTACATTTAACTAATGGTATTATGGGATGTAATCAATGGCCCATTTTTATGCCTCACTCCCTGTTTTGACAATTCACGTATATCTATACCAATGAGATTTCGGAATAGCTAACATTATTACAAAACTTTATATGAATTTCAAAATAAGACAATTTAACTCATAGCTATCAAATTGAATTCACTATTAGTTAACTAACATAAAAATGAAATTAGAACTAATGAACTTGGACAATTGGAAAATAACATTTCAATTCAAGCTTCATTGACGGGTCATGCTGAAATCTCTTTCCAACTTAAAATTTAAAAGACATATACCTGAAAATGGAGGTAGAAGAAGTAAGTTTCAGCAGTTACAGCAGTAACAAATTCAGTAGAATATACTGATAACACAGTAAATCTGATCAAGAATAGGATTCGAAGAGCCCAGATGCACAGTAAGATACTTTGAAAGACACTTCAGATTTTAACTGAACAGTGGAATCACACAAAGTTGAACAGATTCAACACAAGAACAATATTTCAGATTTCAGCTTTTCTTTAGTTACAAATTCAGTTTGTTTCTGATTTTCTGTTTCTGATGCTGTATCTGTGTGTGAGTGTATATGTGAGTGTTCTATTTTCGGTTTCCTTTCTTTAAAATCTCAGCCCTCAAAATCTCTTAAAGATTATCTCTTAAAAATTCTCTCTGCCTTTCTTTTTCTTTCTTAGAATCTTCCTTCTGAAAAATTCTGCCCTTAGAAATTCTCTATGAAAATTCTTTTTTTTTCTTCAAAATTCTGTTTTTCTCTCTTAAAATTCTCTGTCCCCCTTCTCTGTCTGTCCAGCTCCTGTATTTATACAGGGCTGGTCCTAGGCAATTTAAGTGTTTCTTGGACCCCCTTCTTCTTTTAAAAAAACAGAAAATCCCATTATGTAAAACCTTTTCCCTGATTTTCAGCAGCCCATTATCCCTTGTTCCCCATTAGTATCATTAACTAATAGCCACTAACATTACATTATAATATACTAGTACTAACACCCTGTTTTTTACTGCTCATTCCCAGAAATGCCCCTGAAATCTTGATGTTATTACTGAAAAATCAGAACCTATAGCAAAACAGTTTCTAAAATCTGTACAAACTTAGTTATCTCCTGATTTACAGCTATAACCAATCCTATGATTTTGAAACAGTATTACATCTCTAATAGCTGACTGACAAAAACTGAATTAAAACAGGGAATTATCAACTAAATAAAAACAAACTTAACATTATACAGAACATGCAGGATTCTTTCAACTGGAATTCAAAACTGAATTAAAAGCAAACAAATACAGGAGCATTGTCAATATACTGACAATGTCCCGTTTAGAAAACAACAATACAGCATACATTTGAATTCACTAATTCATAAACAAACATGATTTAATTGACGAATACTAATCAATTGACTATTTACAACATTTGTCAATAATTAGTCCAAACAATAGAATCAGACTGTTTCAGTCAACATTTTCAGAAATGAAAAATTCGTAATATAACTAATCGACGAACTTAATCGAGTCGATTACACACATTGTAAACAATCACAAACAATAGAAACTATTCACATTCGGATCAAGTAAATAGGTAGGAGACACAAATGACAGAATTGATCAAAACAAATATGAAAAATTAAAAAGCTATTAAAACAGACAACAATACACGTAGAATACACAAAAGAAATAGAAAAAATACCTCTGAATCTTCACTCGAACTCAACTTGGATTTGGACCTTTTTGTTTGAAATCAAACTGACCTTAGTCGAAGTATTTTCCACTGAAAATACTTCGACTAAGGTCGATTAAACCTCAATCTTCATTTAATAGGCACAGAATCCGGAAGTTTGGTATTTTTAGGGTTCTTAAAAACACGATTTGGAATTTAACCATTTCTGGTCAGATTCGAGAAGAACCAAACATGACACAATGGTGAGGGTAGCCTAGGGGTTATTTGGTGTTAGTTTGAAACGGATCTGAGTCTGTTCTTGTTTGGTCCGAATCTTCAAAAGAAGATTCGAGAAGTTCCGCACTGATTCGAACCAAACAAACGATAGATCCATATTCAGGGTGACTAGGGGAAGCTGTGGTGTCGATTTGGGACTGTTAGGTCTAGATCTGAACTTGGCTCGAATCTTCAAATGAAGATTCGAGAACCTCCAGGGAGATTCGAACCAAGCTGGTAACATATTCGGATAGAGGGTGTTCAGGGGGTCATAGGGTGTTAAGGTGGTGACCGGCGGCGTTGATGCCGCCGGGTTTCAGGCGAAGGAATCCTAGGGCGGCTAGGGTTAGGATTGGGGGTTTGGGAAGACGATGAACAGGAGAGGATGGGGGGGGTGTTTAGTTAGGGGCCGGGGTAAGGGTTTGGGATTTATATAGGGGTGGGGTGGACTGATGTTATCCGTTGGATCAGGTAGAATGGAGGGTTGAGATCTACACACTTAACCAAACGGTGTCGTTTGGTTTAAGTTAGGGGGACGGGTTGAACCGGGGCAGTGGGTCGGGTAAGGGTCTTGGGTTAGGGTGATGAGATCTTGGCCGTTGGTTGTATTTAATCCAACGGCCCTTGATAAGGGGTGACCAAACGACGTCGTTTGATTCTGCTTGAATTGGACCGGACATGGGGCTGTTGGGATTGGGCTTGTGAAGGGAATTAATTGATTTGGGCCTGGATTTTAATCCAGGTCCAATCTTTTACTAGTATGTTTTTTTTTTGTTTTTTTTTTCAATTAATTCATTTTCTAATTTAAAAAAATTATAAAACCATTTTAACTTCACAAAAATATATTAATTACTCTATAACCATTATTTAACACATAGACAAAAACATCAATCACACAGTGAAACATTTAAAATAGAACCAATGCGTATTTTTTGCGATTTTATTTAAATTATCTCTTAAATGCATAATTAAATCCTATATGCATGCAATATGTATTTTACTTTATTTTTTGATTTATTTTGACAAAAATAAACATTTACGGATATAACACAAACATTTAACACCACGCCAAATTCAAAAATTACACAGTAAAAGAAATTTATTTTATTTTTTGATTGATTTTGGAGTAGTTTTTCGTAAGGCAAAAATTACGTGCTCACACCTTGTTGTGCTCATTTCATTGGGGGAAGGATGACTAAGAAAGATATGTCATATTTTGGTAATAAAATTTATTGCTTCTACCCATGAGCTTCTTTTCTCAATATTTCTTTGTCTATACTTAGAATTATTTATAAGCTACAATATATACATAATATACAATATATATACTACAAGAAAATATATAAGAGAATATATATACATAAGATACAATATAATATACTACAAGAAAATATATTACGCGAAAATATATACATAATATACAATATATATACTACAAGACAATATATTATGCGAATATATATACATAATATACAATATATATACTAAAAGAAAATATATTATGCGAATATATATACATAAGATACAATATATATACTACAAGAAAATATATAAGAGAATATATATACATAAGATACAATATATATACTACAAGAAAATATATAAGAGAATATATATACATAAGATACAATATAATATACTACAAGAAAATATATTATGCTACAATATATACATAATATACAATATATATACTACAAGAAAATATATAAGAGAATATATATACATAAGATACAATATAATATACTACAAGAAAATATATTATGCTACAATATATACATAATATACAATATATATACTACAAGAAAATATATTTATAAGCTACAATATATACATAAGATACAATATATATACTACAAGAAAATATATAAGAGAATATATATACATAAGATACAATATAATATACTACAAGAAAATATATTATGCTACAATATATACATAATATACAATATATATACTACAAGAAAATATATTATGCGAATATATATACATAAGATACAATATATATACTATAAGAAAATATATAAGAGAATATATATACATAAGATACAATATAATATACTAAAAGAAAATATATTATGCTACAATATATACATAATATACAATATATATACTACAAGAAAATATATTATGCGAACATATATACATAAGATACAATTTATATACTACAAGAAAATATATTATGCGAATATATATACATAAGATACAATACATATACTAAAAGAAAATATATAAGAGAATATATATACATAAGATACAATATAATATACTACAAGAAAATATATTATGCATGACAATTTAGTGTTTTACTATTGTTTTGTTATTTTCTTTTTCGTCAAGCACTTTAATAATTAGATATACATATATACTACATATATATTTTTAAAATAGCCATGATACTACAAGAAATTGTCTTAAAAAAAAAAAAAAAAGCCCGCAAGGCCCGCGAAGCCCACGAGCCTGGCACGTTAAGCACAGGACCATGTGGGCTTAGGCCCGTCACGGGCCGGTTCCACCCATTGAGCCCACAAAGACCGGGACCGCCAGGCCCGGGACCGCCAGAGCCCGGGACCGCGAGGCCCGGCCCGTTAGGCCCACTAAGGCCCGGCCCGGGACAAAATACAGCACTACATGTATCCTTCAAAGAAGATCTCGAAATTCCATAAACAAAATCATGGAATATTCATAGAGAGATCAAAGACATCAAATATTGTCTTTCTCAAAGCCGCCAAAGTGATCAACGGATGTTCTTCCTTTTCATGGAGATCAAATACATCTGAGGAAGGTCAGCATCATCCTACGTTCGAGAAATACGCCGTTAAGACCCTCGAATCATGTAAAATAAATTGGAGGGAAGAATCAAGGGATAAACAGAGTTGTAACCTGCAATGTTTCAATAAAATCCTTTTTTCTTTTAGTTGTTTGTGATTGCAGTTTTATTTTTCTCTGCATAAATTTATTGCAAACAAATTGGCACGCCCAGTGGGACTAAAAAAGTCATATCTTGGTGTAGGAATATTGAAATTACGAACCGTTTGATTTCTTGAAAACTAGACTTCAAGATCTAGAGCATATCCAAAATTCTAAATCAAACAATTTCAGAATCGTCCCAAATAATATTTTGAAACCAACTTTATATTGCACCTCGCTATCAATTCCAGATTTGCCCAGTCTCACTAAAAAAATCATATCTTGGTGTAGGAATATTAAAATTATGAACCGTTTGATTTTTTGAAAACTAGACTTCAAACTCTAGAACATATCTAAAATTCTCAATCAAATAACTTTAGGATCGTCCCAAATTATATTTTGAAATCAACTTTAGGTTCCACCACGTTGAAAATTTCAGATTTGCGCGACTTCGCCAAAAGTTTTGTATCTTGAAGTAGGAACGTCGAAATCATGAACCGTTTTGATCTACTGGAAACTTAACTTCAATATATATAACATATCCAAAATTCAAGATTTAATGCTTTACAGATACATTCATATAATATTTCGAAGTCAAGACTAAATTCTGATACACCGACAATTTTAGATTTGCGCGACTTCACCAAATATTTTGTATCTTGATATGGAAGCCTCGAGATCGGAAGACGTCTTACTTGCCATAAATCGAAATTTAAGAGCCATATTCTCACAAATATCTTGGGGTTCAAATCTCACTGAATTTGAAACGTTGCGCCAAGCAATCATTTCCTTATACTTGTGTTTCCTTTTGATGCCTCGCTTCTCTTCCCCTTTTTTTAGGCAGAGGGCGGACTTAGAGACCAACAAACTTGAAGGTTTGGCGAACCTGAAGACATAGAGAATCCCTGGACTTCAATGCAGATATTTGACATCCTTCTAAAATCGTCCCATTGAAGATATCAATTTACCAAGGAGGGTTGCCCCCTTTAAATCAAATGAGATCAATGTCCATCACCTTGCAGTCAAAAATGGTGCTCGCCCTGTTAAACAAGCTCAAAGGCGTTTTAGGCCGGACTTGGTTCCCCTGATTGAAACTGAAGTTAACAAGCTCATTGAAGCTGGATTTATTCGGGAAGTTAAATACCCAACATGGGTTTCAAGTATTGTCCCTATAAGGAAGAAGAATGGCCAGATTCGAGTATGCGTCGACTTCAGGGACCTCAATAATGCATGTCCCAAAGATGAATTCCCACTTCCTATTCCAGAGTTGATGATCGATGCTACTACTGGTTACGAGGCAATTTCTTTCATGGACGGTTCGTCGGGCTATAACCAAATTCGCATGGCACCAAAAGATGAAGAGCTTACTGCGTTTCGCACCCCCAAGGGTATTTATTACTACAAGGTAATGCCTTTTGGCTTGAAGAATGCTGGTGTTACTTACCAAAGGGCTATGCCGAATATTTTCGATGATCTTCTCCACAAGAATGTCGAATGCTATGTTGATGACTTGGTGGTGAAATCAAGAGAGAAGGGCGACCACATGAAAGACTTGAGGATGGTATTTGAATTGCTCCGGAGGTACCAACTTAGGATGAATCCGTTGAAATGTGCCTTTGGAGTTACTTCTGGAAAGTTCCTTGGTTTCATTGTCCGACATCGAGGGATCGAAATTGATCAAGCCAAAGTGGATGCCATTTTGAAAATGCCTGAGCCTCGAGATATCCATGAATTGAAAAGTCTGCAAGGAAAGCTAGCATACCTTAGAAGATTCATATCAAACCTGGCTGGGAGGTGCTAACCGTGTAGTCGCCTCATGAAGAAAGGCGTTCCTTTCAAGTGGGACCTAGTTTGTAGCAATGCCTTCGAAAGTATCAAAACCTACTTGATGAAGCCTCCGATTTTAGCAGCTCCTATACCTGGAAAGTCATTGATACTATACATTGCGGCACAGAAAAGGTCTGTTGGAGCACTGTTGGCCCAAGAAAATAGTGAGGGGAAAGAAAACTCTCTTTACTACTTGAACAGGATGATGACACCTAACGAGCTGAATTATTCTCCAATTGAAAAGTTGTGTTTGGCGCTAGTCTTCTCAATTCAAAAGTTGAAGCACTACTTTCAAGCTCATGTTGTCCGTCTTGTTTCTAAAGCAAACCCCATCAAGTTCGTGATGTCAAAACCTGTTCTTAGTAATCGACTAGCGAGATGGTATCTCCAATTTCAACAATTCGAGATTTTGTACATCCCTCAAAAGGCTGTAAAAAGACAAGCATTGGCAGACTTCTTGGCAGATCATCCGATACCTGATGACTTGGAGCTAACTGATGAACTACCTGATGAGGACGCAATGGTCGTTCAAGTTCAACCTCTATGGAAGATGTACTTTGATGGTGCTGCGCATCGTGGGGGAGACGGGGCTGGCATAGTATTTATCACTCCTCAAGGTGAAGTCTTGCCCTACTCCTTCGCCTTGACACAACTCTGTTCCAACAATGTTGTTGAATATCAAGCATTAATACTTGGGCTTGAAATGGCCGTTGATATGAAGAAATTGCAATTGCAAGTCTTTGGTGACTCCCAGTTAGTGGTCAATCAACTTTTGGGTAGTTACGAGGTCAAGAAGCCTGAACTACGCCCATATCACAATTACGCAAAAAGTTGATGGGGTGGCTCAGCGATGTGACTATTCAGTATGTACCAAGGAAAGAAAATAAGAAGGCTGATGCTTTAGCTACTCTAGCTTCATCATTAACCCTGCCTGACCAAGCGCAAGTTACCGTCTGCCAAAAATGGGTAGTACCGCCGCCAAATGAGGTCGAATGTGAAGAAAACGAACTCAAGCATCTTGTTGCGGTTTCTGAAGTTGAGAAAGAAGAATGGCGACAACCCATCATCGACTACTTATGCTATGGGATACTTCCAGAAAATCCGAAGAGGAGGACTGAAATTCGTCGTCGTGCACTTCGCTTCCTTTACTATAAGGATACTCTATACAGAAGGTCGTTCGAGGGAGTACTCTTGCGATGCCTAGGAGAAGAAGAAGCTCTTCAAGCTTTGCAAGAGGCACATTCTGGGGTATGTGGGTCACACCAGTCCGGACCAAAGCTCCACTTTCATATAAAAAGGATGGGATATTATTGGCCAATGATGGTAAAAGATTGCTTGGACTACGCTCGAAGATGCAAGGCTTGTCAATTCCATGCGAATTTTATTCATCAACCTCCTGAAGTGTTGCACCCGACTATTGCATCCTGGCCATTTGACGCTTGGGGATTGGATGTTATTGGACCACTACCAAAGTCCTCTGGTGGGCATCTATACATCTTGGCTGCAACTGACTACTTCTCAAAATGGGCTGAAGTTGTTGCTCTTAAGGAAGTAAAAAAGGAAAATATTGCAAGTTTCATCCAAGTAAACATTATTTATCACTTTGGCATTCCTCGTTACATAATAACGGATAATGGAAAGTCATTCGATAATAGGTTGATGAACAGGATTTGTGATCTTTTTGGCTTCAAGCAACGTAATTCTTCGATGTACAATGTTGCCGCCAATGGTCTAGCTGAGGCATTCAACAAGACTCTATGCAACTTGTTAAAGAAAGTTGTGTCCAAATCCAAACGAGATTGGAATGACCGTATGGAAGAAGCTCTATGGGCATATAGAATGACTCATCGCACGCCAACATAGGCGACTCCTTATTCACTCGTTTATGGAGTCGAAGTTGTCTTGCCACTTGAGCGTCAAATACCTTCGTTATGACTGGCTATTCAAGAAGGGATCACTGATGAAGAAAATGCTCGACTTCGATTAGCAGAGTTGGAAGCTCTTTATGAAAAGAGATTGGAAGCTCAACAGAGTCTTGAATGTTATCAAGCTCGATTGTCTCGCGCTTTCAACAAAAGAGTTCGTCCGAGATCCTTTCAAGTAGGAGATCAAGTCCTTGACGTACGAAGACCCATAATTACTTCCCATAAACCTGTAGGGAAGTTCACTTCAAAATGGGATGGGCCATATGTCGTACAAGAAGCTTATTCAAGTGGGGCTTACAAGCTGGTTGATGTAGATGGTATGAGAATCGGCCCTATCAACGGCAAATTTTTGAAGAAGTATTATCCATTAAGTTGCAAGTCATGACGCTCCTCGACGTATGAGCCTAAACTGCAAGTCATGACGCTCCTTGACGCATGAGCCTAAACTGCATGTTGCTACACTCCTGGCCCGCAAGAGTATAAACTGTGTACGGCCCAAAAAAAAGTCCGCTAGGTTGAAAATCTCGAAAGAGGCGGCCTAGGCAAAAGTTAGGACATGAAAAAAAAATCTACCCAGTCTGAACTACAGTATGACTTGATCCTCTCCACCGAGGTACGTAGGCAGCTTAGAGTTTCATTTTAAGTTCAGTCGCATAAGTTCAAAAGATACATATTGCCCCAATTGTTGACCGAGTAAAGTATGGAGGAATGCAAAATCTAACTGAAATGCCATCCTCTTGTGGAACTTTGATCTCATTTGATTTAAAAGGGGCAACCCTCCATGGTAAATTGATATCTTCAAGTCTATTTGTACTCAAGTTAAAGTCCCCAAGTTGAAATCTTCAACTCCGTCGGTCTTCAAGTTGAAGTCTTCAAATTCGCCGATCTTCAACTTGAAATATTTAGGCCCTCCAAGTCTCAAAGTTGAAGTCTTCAAGTCCGTCGATCTTCAAGTTGAAGTCTTCAAATTCGCCGATCTTAAAGTTGAATTGTTTAAGCCCTCTGAATCTTCGAGTTGAAGTCTGCAAAGTCCGCCAAATCTTCAAAGTTTTCCAAGTGTTCAAGTAAATGTCATCTTCAAGTTGAAACTTTATAACTTTCCAATCTTAAGGTGGACATATAAGTCCCTTTGCACCTTAAGTTGGCCTCTTCTTGGGTTTGTCCTTAAAAGGAACTATAACTTTCCAATCTTAAGGTGGACATATGAGTCCCTTTGCACCTTAAGTTGGCCTCGCCGATAGTTTGGGCTACATTGGGAGTAATCTCTCCGGTAGTCGGGCCATTTTGAGAGTAATCTCTCCAAGAATCGGGCCATTTTGAGAGTAATCTCTCCAAGAATTGGGTCACATTGAGAGTAATCTCTCCAAGAATCGGGCCATTTTGAGAGTAATCTCTCCAAGAATTGGGCCACATTGAGAGTAATCTCTCCAAGAATCGGGCCATTTTGAGAGTAATCTCTCCAAGAATCGGGCCAGTTTGAGAGTAATCTCTCCAAGAATCGGGCCATTTTGAGAGTAATCTCTCCAAGAATTGGGTCATTTTGAGAGTAATCTCTCCAAGAATTGGGCCACATTGAGAGTAATCTCTCCAAGAATCGGGCGAGGATGAGTACTCATCCCCTCACACCCCAAGATTATCTTCTTCATGCGTGAGTCATCTTGTTGAACAAGAACATATCTTTCTCGCTTGACCTACAAAAAAAGGGGGAAAAAGACAACAAAAAAGAAAGCACGAGAAAAAAAAAGAAATTACCTTGCGTCAATGCTTCCCGAGCCGCCAAAAGTAGACTGCAAACAGAATTGATGTCGCTGAATGGAAGGCATGATGTATTTATAGGTGCAATAACGTGGCTATTAGAGGACTAGATACGGTATGGGACTACTAATTATTAGAATTCAAGGACAATTGGGTATCCTAATCCAAATTGGAGAGGAAAGACGGCAGAAGTCTTCTACTTCCATTTGAGTTAGGGAAAGATGGTTGTAATTAAAAAGTTACGTAAGCCATGCAATGTCACATATTAAATGAATTGGAATTGTTTGAAGTGTACATGGAAAGAGCTAACCAATTTTGGAGTTTTTTTTAAACTAGAAAACTATGACTCTAGGATTTACAATTCAATAGCTTCTATGCTTTGCGTGATTAAGTCGCAGGACAGTGAATTTGAAATTTAAAGTTCAATAACTTTAATATTTCGTATGATCAAATATACAAATACAAATACAAATACTTCAAGCTTAGTCTTAAAAAGGTTAAAATCTTTGATGTCACACCTCCTTTTTTACCTACACCCCACGGGGGGCGTAAAAGGGAGTTTTTCCAATTAAAGGACAATCGAAACGAGATTTTATTTAAAGATTCAGAGTCGCCACTTGGGAGATTTGTGGTGTACCAAGTCACCGGTTGAATCCCGAATCGAGGAAAAGAATGACTCTGTTTAACAGTCTGTGCACCATAAATCCGGATAAGGAATTATGTTAACCCGGGAGAAGGTGTTAGGCATTCCCGAGTTCCGTGGTTCTAGCACGGTCACTCAACTGTCATATTCGGCTTATTTACCTGATTTTAATACATGTTGAGCCTATGTGCAAATTTTAACTGTGTACCGCTTTTATTATTATTATTCAAAGAATTGCAACGTCGTGAGAATGCATCTCGAATTGCGCCACATAAATGTACCCGCAATTTTCGATACGTTTCAACTTCGTTGAGATTTGGATTTGGGTCACATAAATGTGCACCCGAGTTTAGGAAGATAACATTATTAAATATGCGCCTAAAGATACTAACGCGTTGTTATTTTGAGAAAAGCCGTAAAGTTCGCTATACGGTCTGTCTCAAAATCTAAGCATTTGAAATAACTGTCCGTTGAGGGCCCCGCAGTTTGTGTATTCTTGTTTGTCGAGGCTCGTCTCATTCATTATTTTTTAAAGGAATTTGTAATGTCATGGAAATGCATCTCAAACCACGTCACAATCAATGTACCCGTGATTAACGACATATTTCGACTGCATTGAGATTTGGATTTGGGTCACATAAATGTGCACCCGAGTTTAAGAAAGTAAATTATTAAAAGTACGCGCCTAAAGTAATTTCGTGTTTGCGACTTTGCGAGGGCCATGAAATTCACTAAACGGCACGCCTCGGTTTCTAAGGTTAAACAAAATTAATTGGACGAGGGCCATGCAATTGTCATTTTTGTTTGGCATGGCGCACCTCAGCTTGCTCTAATTGGAGCATTTCTAAATTAATACATAAGGGCCATAAGCTATTCTTGTTTAATATGGCACACCTCCACTAACTAGATTAACCAAATGAAATTTGAAGAAACTATGGCTATTTTTAAGTCAATGCTCAAACCCAACTTATTAATTATAAAATCTATCTACAATCCAACTTTCAAAACTTGGGCCTAGATTGAGGCCCAAGGGTCAATGGCGACAGTAAGAGTCCAGAAAGAGCATATGTTAGGATTGCAAGACGTCCAAACAAGAAAAAGGGTGTTCCCTTGCTGGGCTTACTTAAGCCCAGATTTCAGACATACCAAACCGTCAATGGCATAAGCATCATCAGAATGTAAATCTAATCGAGACATGCTATTGTATTAACGATTTCACCTCTAAATTTCAATATTCAAATACAAGTTATTAACATGAACATGCAATTTTATCTCAGCCTGCATTTTGAATCAAATTTACTAAGTGAAGGGCCTTACGATAACAACCCAAGTTATGGGGCTCATGAGACAAGCCCAAAAACCTCTAACTTATTACCCTCTTTATTGAAACCATGTTAATGCCATAATTAACGAAATGCTCATGCTTGTATTTTAATTTTTCTTAAGCTAACTTCCCACAAACCAACATATGGGATTGGAACTAATCAACCATTAAAAAGACTTTTTAACTAAAGCAATACTGTGATGCTTTTCAAAGTACAAAGCAGGGTCATGGACACCACTCAATACAACAAGCCTCGATGTCAAACCAAAAAAACTAATGACACCTTCAAGCAGTTTTCCCTTACAAAATATTTGACAGTTCATTCACACGAATAGAATTCGAACACTATCCCAATATCCCATACTCTGAAATTACACACTTAATCTAAATGACTAAGCCACCATAAGCTATTAGCATGAACCAACAACCCAACATGAACCAGAAACTGAATTACCACAAAACCGAAGCATTTAATCACACATAATGGTAGTAATTAACAGTAATTACATCAAAATTTTAATGTCTCCATTTAAACTTCGACTTTAGTTTCGAGATCTTCATACATGCTAGTCAACATTCAATTCCATGACAAGTTTTGAAGATATACATCAAGGGAATTCGAAGCATGCACCTGGTATTGACAATACAAGAAGAAGAAGAAGAAGAGAGTCAGCAGCAGCGTAGTAGCAAACAGAAGTTGCAACAGTAGTGCAGCAACAAATAACCAGCAGCTATAAATTTCCCCAAGTATAGAGCAGAAGTAAAAGGAAGAAAGTTCTAGCTATTTCAGATCCTAAACCAGGCAATAAAAAAAACAGTAGCTATTCTTTTTCAACTTCACAAGCTCTTTTTCCCTTTTTTTATACAGACCTGATTCTGCCCTCTTACACAGGCCTGCCCTCCCTTTCCAACTTACTGCCTCACCCCACCCCACCCCACACCTTTTTCCACTAAAAATATGAATTTTTCCACTTTAAATCCTACTAAGGAAAACTTTTCCTTATTTTCAGCCCCCCATTCCCTTTTGTTCCCCAATACCATATTAATTTAAAGACACTAATATCCCACTAATCAAAACACTAACATTAAAATATTATCCTAAATGTTTCATTCCCAAATCACCCGTGAAACCCCTTAATATTACTGCCCCAATACAAACCATTCATCTGCATTAAAACCTTTAACTCTAAAATCTTGTTCAAACTAACAATTATCTAAAACTAATTCTGATTAACAGCTATAACCAATTCTCCTAACAACTGAATGATTAAGGTTGAGTTCCCATTGAAACAAAAATGAACTGAATTTAAATTACATCACAGAACTCAACAGAATCATTAAAACTGAAATTGGAACTGGATCAAAATCAATCATAAATGCAGGGATTCTAAGTCAAACCTATACAAGAATGCAGGATCAATGTCAGCATATTGACAATGCCTTGAAGCTAAGTGTCTACAGATCAGAATACATAACACGACATTAAACCATTTGATGGACTTACTGGTCTAAAAACAGGAACGAACTAATCGACGAAACTATTTATAACCTATGTTATTAATCGACAGAACATAAACTGATGGAGAAGGGGGAAAATAACGGACAAAAGACGAATTACAATGAACCTAATTTAGGTAAACGAAGAATTGACTGAACTACTCAAACAAATATTGGAATATTTAATCCAACCAGAATCAGAAAAAGAAACAGAATATATATACTAGATTAACTTAAACTAAAAACCCTAAAGAAACGACTAATTACACAGACAAACAAACACATAGAAAAAAAAACGAAAAAGAAGTTAAGAAGAACTCACTGTTCTTTTCTCGGATTTCAACCATATGCCCTTTCGAACTTGAGTTCCAGTTAGTATTATATGTCTATTTCATCATAAATAGACTTATAATACTAACCAGAAACCGTTCGACCCTGACAGCTTTGAAACAATCTCGAATTGTCGAGCCCTAGATCCGCCATTCGATGAGCTTTTTACTCGGATTCGAACCAATCTGGTTAGGGATTAGCGACGAGGAGGTCAAGGGGATTATTTGGTGTGATTTTGGGGTTAAGTGGACAAGCTAGGGTTTGGGACGGGGTCTTTGATCGAAGATTCGAGAAGCTGGGGTATGATTCGAGGTTAATGGAGTATGGAATCGTGTTGAGGGTGGTTAGGAGGTTCAGGGGTGTTATTTTCACGGCCATCGGAGCCGGCGCCGCCGGGTTTACGATGAAGGGATGGGGTGGAGGCTATTAGGGTTCCTCGTCTCTGAAAGAGACGAGGTTTGGGAGAGAATGAGAGGGGGGGCTTGGTTTGGGGGCGGGGTTCATTTGGAGGCCTTATATACGTACATGGGGATTGGATCCAAGCCGTTCGATCTGATGAGATCAACGGCCTGGATTGCTTCATTTAAGAGGAACGGCGTCGCTTCGTTTACCCTTGAGACCGGATCGGTCTTGGATGGGAACGGGTCGGGTGACGGAGGAGTTGATCTGGACCGTTGATCAGCTGAGTTCAACGGACCAGATTGAGCGCTACTAAACGACGTCGTTTGGTTCGTCCCTGAGATGGACTAGATTTGGGGCGGGTATGGGCTGGTTTTTGGCCAGGTTTGGCTGCAAGGATTTGGGCTTGGCCAAATTGGCCCAACTGAATTTTCCTCTTCTTATTATTATTATTATTTCAATTTTTTTCTTTTCAACAATAAAACTAAAAATCCTAATTAAATTATAAAATTTGCAATTAACTAAGAATATTGACATTTAATAATAACTATCACACGAAAAACATCAATAACGATAAAAATCACCCAATTCGGACATTAAATGCGAAAGATGCAAAGTACATATTTTTTGTGATTTTCCCATTTTGTAAAACAAACTTGTTAATTCTTAAATTGTAAAATTAAATCCTAAATGCACATGCAACACATAGTTTTTGTATTTTTCTTAATTAAAGAAGAAATAAAATTTTCACAGACAAAAATACAAAATAAATCACAAACAACACCAAGCCATTTTATTTTGAATTTTTGGGAGTAGTTCTTATAGGGCAAAAATCACGTGCTCACAGCTGCCCCTCTTTGTCCGAAAACACAAAATGTTTTCGCGCAAAGATAAATTGAGCGGATACGAGCGATTTTTGCTCGTTGGAATACTTCGTGTGAAGCACTTTTGAAAAGATTTAACCGAACCTTTGCTTCAAAGGCTTCCTACATATCCCTGGCTAGAAGGGAATCAGGTTAATATAGTTCGGGAAGTTTTGGTAGCTGGGCCTACCATGGGACTGCAACGTTACTGCTGTTGTATGCTATTATTACTGCTTTCCGACCTCCTTATTACACCATGCTGAAAGAAAACAAGAAGCTAGACTAAACTATAGTCTATGAATTACAAAATCTTATCTAGATCTTCAGCCGTGCTCTTGTGTCTCTTGTTGCTTTGATGTCTCGGTGACTCCTCTGGTATTTCTTTACTTCTGATTTGTCTTGTATTCTCCCTTGACTGCCAATCTCGAACTGCTTATTTCCTTCTCGTGAGCTTCGCATTATTTTTCTATCGGATCTTGAACTGCCTTCCTCTGTTAGGGATTTTTGTTGTATTCCTTTGCTTTACTGACTTCAACAACTTCTTAAAATATAACACCTTCATTCTTCAGGCGGGCTCCTGACTCCAACAACTTCTTCAAAATATAACACCTCCATTCTCCAGGCGGACTCCTGACTTCAACGAACTCTTCAAAATATAACACCTCCATTCTCCAGGCGGGCTCCTGACTTTCACTAATTTCTTAAAACATAAGACCTCCATTCTCCAGGCGGGCTCCTGATTTCAACTATTTCCTAAAAATATAACACCTCCATTCTCCAGGAGGGCTCCTGACTTCAACTAATTTCTTAAAATATAACACCTCCATTCTCCATGCGGGCTCCTGACTTCAACTAATTTCTTAAAAATATAACACCTCCATTCTCCAGGCGGGCTCTTGACTTCAACTAATTTCTTAAAAATATAACACCTCCATTCTCCAGGCGGGCTCCTGACTTCAACTATTTCCTAAAAATATAACACCTCCATTCTCCAGGCGGGCTCCTGACTTCAACTAATTTCTTAAAATATAACACCTCCATTCTCCAGGCGGGCTCCTGACTTCAACTAACTCTTCAAAATATAACACCTCCATTCTCCAGGCGGGCTCCTGACTTCAACTATTTCCTAAAAATATAACACCTCCATTCTCTAGGCGGGCTCCTGACTTCAACTAATTTCTTAAAATATAACACATCCATTCTCCAGGCGGTCTCCTGACTTCAACAACAACTTAGAACTGCATTCGTATTGCCAGGCGGGCTCCTGACTTCAACTACTTCTTAAAAATATAACTCCTCCATTCTCCAGGCGGGCTCCTGACTTCAACTATTTCCT
Source organism: Nicotiana tabacum (assembly GCF_000715075.1). Taxonomy (NCBI): domain Eukaryota; kingdom Viridiplantae; phylum Streptophyta; class Magnoliopsida; order Solanales; family Solanaceae; genus Nicotiana; species Nicotiana tabacum. The sequence continues at coordinate 47,037,243 of NC_134090.1, read as the reverse complement.
AAAAATATAACACCTCCATTCTCCAGGCGGGCTCCTGACTTCAACTAATTTCTTAAAATATAAAACCTCCATTCTCCAAGCGGGCTCCTGATTTCAACTAATTTCTTAAAAATATAACACCTCCATTCTCCAGGCGGGCTCCTGACTTCAACAAACTCTTAAAAATATAACACCTTCATTCTCCAGGCGGGCTCCTGACTTCAACTAACTCTTCAAAATATAACACCTTCATTCTCCAGGCGGGCTCCTGACTTTAACTACTTCTTAAAAATATAACACCTCCATTCTCCAGGCGGGCTCCTGACTTCAACTACTTCTTAAAAAATGTGTTTTATTGATGTTGTTACTTTACTGCCTCCCCAACCATTTTCCTTCTAACGTGAATCATCTTCTTTCAATTGCTTCCCTCAAAACTGGTGTCTTATTCCTCCGAAAACTGCTGGGGGATAACCCCGGTGTTTTACTCACAACTATGTTATTTTCCTTCTTCACAGACTACTTCCTTAAAACTCGGGTTATCTTGCTTCTTCCAAGATTGCTTTCTTTAAAATTTGTATTGCCTTCTCCCGTATACTGCTGGGGATTCCACTTCCGTCAAAACTTGTGTTATCTTCCATCTTCCCCAAGTGGGTATCTGATTTCAAGAAAATTTTCGCCATGAGAGAAAATTTTCCGCCCCAGTTTGATAATCTTCTTTGCGACCATGTCTTCCTGCTGTCAATAATATTTCCTTTCCCTGTTTCAAATCAAAGAAAAATTTGTTAGTTTAAAACGTGGTGAGTGGTCGTGACACTCCTGCTGGGGATGGTTTTTCCTTTTCCTTTCCCTGCTTTGCGTTTTATTACAAAACTTGTCGGGGTGATATTATTTGTTGGGGATGATATTCTTGCCGGGGATGGTTTTTCTTTTCTCTTCCTTCCCCGCTCTGTGTTGTCCAATCATTGTGGAACTTGGTCGATAATCTGTCGGAGTTGTTCCTGCATCTCGCAAATTTGCTGGGGATCCTCTTGGAATTCGATCCATAACCTTTCAACCGTTGTTTTTCTGTTTTTCTCCCACTTCCCCTGGAAATTCAGTCCTCTCGGAATCTAAACCCCTTCATCATTTGGTCTTGCGACAAACTTCTTTTGTTGTGTCGCCTTATCTTTGGCTTGTCCTATTCGCATTTTGCTTCGCACCGCTTTGGCAACTGGTAGTAAGCTCTGAAAATCTTTTTCAAAAACAAACTGCTGGGAGGATAAAGTCTTTAGACCAAGAAATGAAAAAGTGATGATTTCAAAAGATAGAAAAAGAGGAAATCTTTCTGAACAAATGCTGGGGAAACGGAAAGAAAAGAACTTATCTGAATGATATAACCGATCCCAACGATCATATCGTGCATTCCGGATTAAACAACCCAGTTATTTGTATCAATCAATCTTTCGGACGGCTTCATCTTGCTGGGGATAAACAAACACTCAACTATTTGCCAAATGCGGATCCTTTCCACAAATCTTGTCTTGTCGCCTCATAGTGCCCTTCGAGGGGTTTTCACTAATAAGACTCTCTCGTTTCTCTCGATTCCTGTCGTCTTATGATGCCTGTGAAGGTTTTCACCGATAAGACTCTCTCATTTTATTTCTCTCATCTTCTGTCGCCTTATGGTTCCTGTGAAGGTTTTCACTGATAAGACTCTCTTATTTTATTTTATTTTTCAGCTGAGGATTGGAGTGCTGCCGATATAACTCTCTCTGCTGGGGATTCTTTTTGGCTATCAATTCATTTCCAGTTCATGATCCTCTTCTCTGCTGGGGATCGGGGTGTTATTCCCGACTTCCGTTTGCATGACTTGGCACTTCTCGGATACTGATCGGGAGGTCTTTTTTGGACATCAATATGGGTTTTCGTGTATGGCTAAAAAAAGGGTATCAATAGTTCAAAATAATTTCGACGGGTAAAACAGTACAACTCTTGGAATCAAACTTTCTTTCCAAAATTACAAACACAAACTTTTGCCCCAGTTTTTCTTGCTTGGGGATTTTTATTTTTTGTTATACTATGACTGAGCCGTAAGGTGCCTACGTATCCTTCTTTGAGGAATCAGGTCAAACGTAGTTCCCAATTCCTTTGTTTCTCTTGTGACTTTTCTTTTGTCTTTATTATCATTATCTTTCTCTTCTCTTTTTCTTTCATTTTCATTACTGATTCCAAAAGAGGGGTATGAAAGAATAAATAAGGCTCAAAAGGGGAAGCAAAGGTTGAAGTGTTTGGATGAAAGAACAAATTGCCTCCGTCATTTCATTCTCTGAAACCATGCCAAGTGCAAACAAACAACAATTACAATCAAAAGAAAGTATACATAATATCTCTTAACTGCGTCAGAATTGATAGCCATGTCGACGCATTTCCCTTCAATATCTGTTAAACATAAAGCGCCATTGGACAACACTCTGGTTATAATGAATGACCCTTGCCAATTCAGGGCGAACTTGCGCTTTGCTTCGGCCTGATGTGGCAAGATTCGTTTCAGCACCTGCTGTCCTACTTCAAATTTCCTGGGACGCACCTTCTTATTATATGCTCTTGTCATCCTCTTCTGATACAACTGGCCATGGCATACTTCTGCCAATCTATTTTCATCAATCAAGTTCAACTGCTCCAATCGGGCTTTGACCCATTCATCGTCATCAATCCCAGCCTCAGCGATAATCCGAAGGGACGGAATTTCAACTTCCGCCGGTATTACTGCTTCAGTTACATATACCAACAAATAAGGAGTTGCCCCTACTGAAGTTCGGACAGTAGTGCGATAACCCAACAATGCAAATGGTAATTTTTCATGCCATTGCCTTGAACCTTCTACCATCTTCCGAAGTATTTTCTTTATGTTTTTGTTGGCTGCCTCAACGGCTCCATTCGCCTTGGGACGAAATGGGGTGGAATTGCGGTGTGTAATCTTAAACTGTTGACATACCTCTTTCATCAAATTGTTGTTAAGATTAGCACCATTATCCGTGATGATCACCTTTGGGATCCCGAATCTACAGATGATATGGGAGTGAACAAAATCTACCACTACCTTCTTGGTTACCGACTTGAAAGTCTTAGCTTCAACCCACTTAGTGAAATAATCAATGGTCACCAGAATGAACCTATGACCGTTGGTAGCTGACGGCTCAATAGGTCCAATGACATCCATGCCCCAGGCAACAAATGGACATGGTGCTAACATTGTATGCAATTCTGATAGTGGAGAATGAATCAGATCTCCGTGTATCTGGCATTGATGACATTTGCGCACAAAACTGATACAATCTCGCTCCATGGTGAGCCAATAATAACCTGCTCGGAGAATTTTCTTTGCCAACACATATCCGCTCAGATGTGGTCCGCAGACTCCTGAATGTACTTCGGACATGACAGCCATAGCCTGTCTAGCATCTATGCATCTTAACAGTCCCAGGTCTGGTGTTCTCTTATACAAAACTCCTCCACTCAAGAAAAATCCACTTGCCAATCGTCGAATTGTTCTCTTTTGATCCCTCGTGGCTTGCACTGGGTATATCCCCATTTTGATGTATTCCTTGATATCGTGAAACCATGGTTCGCCATCCAGTTCTTCTTCAATCATGTTATAATAAGCATGCTGATCTCGGACTTGAATATGCAAAGGATCGACATAAGCTTTGTCCGGATGGTGCAACATCGATGCTAAAGTGGCCAAAGCATCGGCGACCTCATTATGAACTCTTGGGATGTGTCTGAACTCCACTGATCGAAATCGTTTACTCAGATCAAGCAAGCATTGTCGATATGGTATGAGCTTCAAATCCCTTGTTTCCCATTCACCCTGAATCTGATGCACCAGGAGGTCCGAGTCTTCCAAGACCAAGACGTCCTGGACATCCATGTCTGCAGCTAATCTTAAACCCAAAATGCATGCTTCGTACTCAGCCATATTGTTGGTATAATAAAAACGAAGCTGAGCCGTAACAGGGTAGTGATGCCCTGTTTCAGAAATGAGCACAGCTCCTATTCCGACTCCTTTCATGTTAGCATCCCCATCAAAGAAAAGTTTCCAGCTTGGTTTTTTGGCTTGTTCTAGTTCATCAATATGCATCACCTTTTCATCAGGAAAATAAGTCCTTAGTGGCTCATACTCTTCATCGACCGGATTCTCGGCCAAATGATCGGTCAATGCCTGAGCTTTCATCGCAGTCTGAGTCACATAGATTATGTCAAACTCTGTGAGCAAAATCTATCATTTTGCAAGTCTGCCCGTCGGCATAGGCTTTTGAAAGATATACTTCAATGGATCCAAGCGTGAAATGAGGTAAGTAGTGTAGGATGACAAATAATGTTTTAACTTCTGTGCCCCCCAAGTTAAGGCGCAACATGTCCTTTCCAGGTGAGTGTACTTAACCTTATAAGCTGTGAACTTCTTGCTAAGATAATAGATGGCCTGCTCCTTCCTGCCGGTGACGTAATGCTGCCCCAGTACACATCCAAATGAATTTTCCAAAACTATCAAGTAAAGAATCAAAGGTCTCCCTGGTTCTGGCGGAACCAGCACAGGTGGTTTGTCAAGTAACCCTTTATCTTGTCGAATGCTTCTTGGCACTCGTCAGTCCACTTGATCGTAGCGTCCTTCCTTAACAACTTGAAAATAGGCTCACAAGTTGTCGTGAGCTGAGCAATAAACCTGCTGATGTAGTTCAGCCTTCCTAACAGACTCATCACTTCAGTCTTGTTCCTCGGAGGGGGAAAATCTTGTATGGCTTTGATCTTTGATGGGTCCAACTCGATGCCTCGCCGACTGACTATGAATCCTAACAGCTTTCCGGATGGAACACCAAATGCACACTTGGCGGGGTTAAGCTTGAGGTTGTACCTGCGAAGCCTCCGGAAGAATTTCCTCAAATCCTTGACGTGGTCAGCCTGATGCTTTGATTTTATGATCACATCATCTACATATACCTAAATCTCCTTGTGTATCATATCATGAAACACAGTAGTCATTGCCCTCATATAAGTTGCCCCAGTATTCTTTAAACCAAATGGCATTACCCGGTAGCAATAAGTTCCCCAGGGTATGATGAATGTCGTCTTCTTTGCATCCTCTTCATCCATTAGAATCTGATGATACCCGGCATAGCAATCCATAAAAGATCCGATCTCATGCTTGGCACAATTATCGATCATAATGTGGATGTTGGGTAGTGGGAAGTTATCCTTCGGACTTGCTTTGTTGAGATTGCGGTAATCGACGCATACTCTGATCTTGCCATCCTTCTTCGGCACAGGCACAACATTAGCCAACCAAACAGGATATCGGGTGACCCGGATAACCTTTGCATCTAACTGTTTGGTAACCTCTTCTTTAATCTTCACACTCATATCAGTTTTGAATTTCCTCAACTTTTGCTTGACGGGAGGGAATGCTGGATCAGTGGGCAATTTGTGGACCACTAAATCAGTGCTTAACCCTGGCATGTCGTCATATGACCACGCAAAAACATCTTTGTACTCAATGAGTGTTTTGATTAACTCCTCCCGGATTTTTGGCTCGAGGTGGACACTTATTTTAGTCACTCGGACGTTGTCTGTGTCCCCTAAATTGACGGCTTCTGTGTCATTCAAATTGGGTTTGGGTTTTTCTTCGAAGTAAATTAACTCCTTACTAACTTCTTCGAACGCTTCATCCTCATCATCATATTCTGATTCGTAATCGCAATCTACTTCTTGAACTATCATTTCAGAATCAGATTGATTTTTAAGACTGGGCTGAGAATTCCTTATGCACACCATGTCATTAAGACCAGTATAAAGAGAACTGTACAGAAAAAGAAAAGAAGAAAACAAAATTAAAATGAAATAAGGAATGAAGAAGAAACTTTTTATTTTATTGAATTACGGGATAACAAGGTTTCACACTTCGATGAACACAACAAAATGAAAGAAATCTGGACTACAACCCTGGAATAATCCAGAAAACGGGAAGGAAATCAAAGCCAACTACCAAGACTCCCTCCGAATGGGAAAAGGAGTAGCCATCCAATTGTTGATTTTTGCCTTTGGCCCCACAAACTGCACATCCGCCTTGCTGGACCCCTCCCCAACTTCTACCATGTTGATTTAGGTGAATAATCTTTCAAAGCCTTCATTTAAGTCTCCATCTGCACCAATCCAAGGCCCTGTAACTTTGGATAGCAATTGCTTTTTGATGCTTGGCCTGACAAAAGATCTGGACAGGCGCGAGACTGGCTTGGGAAGGACCTAGACTCTTTTCTTCAATTTGCGGGCCCGTCTCACATCCGCCACTGTAGGCTTGAACCCCAAACCAAAGGTATCCAGATTTTTGGGCAAAGAAACCGGTTGAACAATACCTTGAAGATCAGCCCCTAAACCTTTACCTGGCACAAACCCATTTTTCAACATCTCCGAGGCTACCATGACAGTTGCAGCTGCTATTTTGGGAAGTGGGATGCTTTCACCCTCGGGAACTTTGTCCACTAAAACTGTATCGAAAACCTGGTAGACCCACGGCCCCTTGTCATCGTCAGTCTCTATGAAGGGTACGATGGCATCACTCGCGGCGCTTGTATTCTCTTCCCCATGTACTACAATCTCTTGCCTATCCCATTCAAATTTGACCATCTGATGTAATGTAGAAGGCACTGCTTTGGCGGAGTGGATCTAGGGTCGCCCTAACAGAAGATTATATGACACTGCCATGTCCAACACTTGAAACTCCATGGTGAACTCGACCGGACCAATTGTTAGTTCAAGCACGATGTCACCCACTGTGTCTGTACCACCACCATCAAACCCTCGAACATAGATGTTGTTCTTGTGAATTCTGTCACCATCGACCTTCAGTTTGTTCAAGGTGGTCAACGGACAGATATTGGCACTGGAGCCATTATCAATCAGTACTCGAGTGACTACCGAGTCTTCACACTTCACAGTCAAATAGAGGGCCCTATTATGTTCTGTACCTTCCACGGGCAACTCATCGTCTGAAAAAGTGACCCTATTGACCTCAAAAATCTTGTTTGCTATTTTCTCTAGATGGTTCACAGAGATCTTATCTAGAACGTAGGCTTCGTTCAGAATTTTCATCAATACCTGGCGATGCTCATCTGAATTGATCAACAAGGATAATAATGAGATCTGTGCCGGGGTCTTCCTCAACTGCTCCACAATGGAGTAATCTTGCGCCTTCATTTTCTTTAAAAATTCTTCCGCCTCTTCCTTGGTAACTGGATTCTTTGTTGCTAGTGGATTGGCCCTTCTTAACTCTGCGGGAGCAAAACACCTCCCCGATCGAGTTAGACCTTGGGCTTCACACACTTCTCCTTTGACTTCTTTCCCTTTGTATATCACCGTCGCTCGTTCATAATTCCAAGGAACAGCTTTGTTGTTGATCACTAGAAGCTGAGTTACCGGTTTTATAATGACAGGCTCTGTGCGAGCACCCTTCACAACCACAACAGGTTTACTTGCAACCCCTGGCACTACCACTTTAGCTTTCTCTGGTTTCACTGCAACAATGCTTGACGCCCCTCTCTCGACTACCACAGCTGGCTTATCATCTACCCCTCTCAACTGGACCACGGACTTCCAACTGGGTACTTTTTCTTTTGAGCTGGTTTCGCTGGAACGGATCATCATTACCGTCTGTGAGGGCTTCCTGGGTTCCCCCTCTTTGTGTATCAACTCAATCATGTGTGTCTCATAGTGAGCTGGCAGTAGATTCTGATTAATATTTGGTACTTCTGGTGCTTGAACCTCGATCCGATGAGTATCGATAAGCTCTTGCACAGCTGTTTTCAGCTTCCAACATTTCTCTGTATCATGCCCTGGGGCCCCTGAACAGTACTCACAACTCACCGAATGGTCGAGATTTCTAGGATGAGGATTTGGCATTTTGGGCTTAACTGGACTTAACATGCCCAATTGCCTCAATCTGTGGAAAAGACTGGTATATGATTCCCCCAGTGGAGTGAAAGTCTTTTGCTTCTGTAACCTCTCATTCTTGAGGGCTGGGTTTGGTCGAAAACCTATCCTGGGGGGATTTCTTTAGGCCCTTGGGGGTGGATATGTGTTTTGTGGAGCTGAGTATGGATTTTGTGGAACCGGCATACGCCATGGAGCATGTGCTGGAGTTTGGGTATAGGTTTGTGCATGATGGACGGAAAAATGGGGATCTGGCGGTGGGTAGTGATGTTGTGGAGGGCTATATGGAGTATGGGGGTAATTTTGGTGGTAGGGTCGTGGTTGGCTATAGTAGGGTGACGGGCCTCTGGATCCGAACCAGGCTCCGGACTCAACAGTCGTGACATCTTCTTTCCTCTTCTTCCCAAGTACATCCCCAGTGCCGCTTTGGATGGCCTGAGTGGTTTCATTGATCGCTGAATAACTCATGATTTTGTTGGACTTAAGCCCCTCCTCGACCATGCCTCCCATTTTCACAACCTCATTAAAAGATTTGCCAATTGCGGACACCAAATGACCAAAGTAAGTCGGCTCCAGAGCCTGCAAAAAGTAATCGACCATCCCGCTCTCTTTCGTTGGGGGATCTACCCTTGCTGCTTGCTCCCTCCACCGGAAACCATACTCTCTAAAGCTTTCACTGTGCTTCTTTTCCAGTTTGGTCAGGGTCAGTCAGTCCGTAATGATCTCAAGATTATATTGAAAGTGACAAGCGAATGCTTGGGCCAAATCGTCTCATGTGTACCACCTGTTATGATCTTGCTTGGTGTACCATTCTAGCGACGATCCACTCAAACTTTGGCTGATATACACCATTAGTAATTCATCTCTTCCGCCCGCTCCCCTCATCTTGCTACAAAAACCTCTCAGATGAGCCACCGGATCGCCGTGTCCGTTGTACAAGTCGAACTTGGGCATTTTGAACCCTACCGGTAGTTGTACATTCGGGAATAAACACAGATCTTTGTAAGCCACACTTACCTGACCTCCTAGCCCTCTCATGTCCCTGAAGGATTGCTCTATGCTTTTCATTTTTCTGAACATCTCTTCCTGTTCAGGATTTCTGGCCGGTTTCTCTGCTTTCTCCGGTAGGTCAGAATGTGGATCATGTGGATAGGCTCCACGCGCTTTGAAGGTAAGCTCCGAGGGATAATACTGGTTGTCCTGTGCTTGGAACAAAGGTTCACTCGGGGATTTATGGAGTGCAGTTGGTGGAGATGTCACAAAGACAGGGGTGATTGGCGGAGGAGGGTATGGAACTGATTTTAGTGGTGGAGCTTGTGGCGTATGAGAAGTAGTGCCATGGTAGTGTTGATAAATGGGAAAACCTGGATCGGTGGCGGGAGGATCCTAAAACTGAGCTAATGGTGGGGTAAGAGCCGGGTTGGCAGGGTAAGCCGATGGTGATTGCCCTTTGGACCAGGCCTGGTACATCTCGGCCATCTGTTGCTTGAGCTTGAGCATCTCCTCTTTCATTTTGTAGACGTCCAACTCTTCTACTTCAACACTAGTGTCGACATCTGGAATAGACATGATTTCCGGTATTGGTCCCTTCGATCTGGTTTGGTAATAGTAATGTGTCAGTATCCTCTAAATAAACTAACTGCTTGAATTCTCTGGAAATCAACAAACTTGTTAGTTTTCAGAGTTTAACACATATGCGATTACACGTTGGGATGCAATGCATCTAGGCAATTAACCATTTCTATCATGTATTTGCTTCGGTTGCATGCATCATTCCAGCCTCTCATAATTGTGCCCCTTTTTTAGCTTCCTTTATTCTATCCTTCTTTATTCATTTTCATTTTCCCTTCTTTTTCTTTTTTAGTGGTGGTCGAATCCTATAGAGATTGCCTACGTATCATGTCCCCGCATGAATTAGACCGGGCGTAGTTCTGCCCTATAAGTGTGAGAAGCAAAGATAATAACTTCGATTTTTCATTAATAAACATTCTATTACAAACCCGTCGCTTTCTTCTTTTTTATTTTTTTTGGAAAGGAAAATAATAGACTCGAAACCAAACCAAGTACGAACTCGATAACTACTAACAGACTCTGACGCGAAAGAAAGACAGACTCTAACAGACAACAGACTCTAGGAAAGAAAGAAAAATGCAGATTCAAACTATGAACACATTAAAGCTTTAAATTTGGGTGCCCGCGGGGCATCATTCGGCCTCGCCGCGGGTTTAGGGGTGAGGTTCTTTTCCAGCTGTTCCAATTGATACATGATTTGCTTCACAAATATCATCACCGTTGAGAAGAAGGTAGTACGGGTCATATTTTCACATTCCCGACATTTCCGGGTAATAGCACGAGCAATAGTCAGAATCTTGCTCCTGGTTCGGTCCTTTCCTAGGAGTAGGCGTTCTATATGATCCCCTCTAGCCTTCAAAACCCGAGAATCATGCAGATGTTGTTTTCGTAACTGCTGTATTTCATCCTTCATTGAAGCCATCAGATTATAACAGTGTTTACTCTCGGTTTCAAAAGCCTTGGCTTGTTTAGCCGCCTTGCTCTCTAGGGTGATTACCTTTCTTTTTAGACCGGCAATGATCTTTTCATAATCCTTTCTCGTCTGCTGTAAGTACCGTGTGCGCTCTTCGGTTCTTCTTTCCCATTGCGCCTGGAGCTGTTCTATGGTACCATCCGATTGCTTCAAGTCATTCCAGCACTCACTGATTTCTTTTTTCAACCCTTTTATTAATCGCTCATCCGATCGACTCCTTTGTTGGTTGTCGGCATCTATCCTCATTTGTCGGATTTGGGCTTTCAGCACCTCATTTTCTTGGGCCAATTTGTTCTTTTCTCCCTGATCGGCGTCAACTTGCAGACTATTTTCAAATCCCAGGTTTTTAATCTGTTGCTTTAGCTGGCCTATTTCTGCCCTGTAACTCTCTTCTTTTGCCAACCAATCCCACTGTTCTTGCGACGCCTGGACGAACTCCTGGAGATGAGGCCTTTTGGCCGGTCTTCCAAACTCGATTTCTTTCCTAAACCAAGCAAGGTATTCCGGCGAAACTTCACCTTTGGACCAATCACGTACACATGTATTGACCGTTAAGTATTGACACTCGCTCCAAATTTGTCGGACTACTACTTCAGGAAATTGTCCGTTGGGCCCGATCTCGACTACTTGGCCACTAAGATCTTCATCTCTCAGAACTATTTGGCATCTCCCCAACTGTCTCAAGACTCGATACGGGGCATATGGCTAAATACTTCGGAGTCCCATCAAAAGGAAATGGGGCCCAGTGGCTGGCATATATATGATTTCATCCACAGGCAACCACCCTAGTGTCCACTGTATTTGGCTGGCGGTGAGGGTTCAAAAGAATAATGTCCACGCCGTAATTCCCTCGGGTAGACTGACTCCCTTGATTCTTGTGTAGAACTCTTCTATGCAAGTTTTCTTCAAAGAACCATAACTCAAAAGCTGGGAACAGTGGAAGAGATGCTCAGTCATCCATATTTGTAACAACAAGTTACACCCCTCAAAAAAGTTCCCTCTAGCTTTGCAGGCTGTGAGAGCTCGGAAGATATCAGATACTATCATAGGCGCAAGAGAGCTTTTATCTTGAGTGAGCAAGGTACTGACGACCCCGGCTATTTTCAGATCAATATTTCCGTCTTTCCTTGGAAATACCAAAAGGCCCAAAAAGGTTATCATAAACGCCACTCGTCTATGCTCGTACCATTTCTGACGGTTACTTTTGCTGCATAACTTGTTACCCGGGTTGTTGAATCCTCCGACATGACCGTATCTGTCGTATATGAAGCGCGGATTACAAAAACCTGCGGCCAAATCTGAGTTATGGACCGTCCTGGGTATCTTTAACGAATCTAAAAACCGATGCACAGTGACAGCTCTTGGAGCAACCAGGTATTTTTGCCTCACTGGAACTTCAGCATTTCCGATGTACCCGGCTATTTCCTCCAAAGTCGGAGTAAGTTCGAAATCGGAGAAGTGGAAGACATTGTGTGCCGGGTCCCAGCAGGTGACCAAAGCTCTTATGACATCCCCCCGAGGCTGGATTTCCAACAAACCCGTAAGACCTTTTAGATATTTCTTGACCTCATCTTGCCCTTCACCACCTAGATCATCCCACCATAGCCGCAACTTGAAAGGAATTTTAGTCATTATTGAAAAAGGTTCATTTTGCATCGTGCTCATCCTTCACATTTATTAAGGTGATTAAGAAATAAAATTTATTTGACTCAACAAATTAACTATATTTTTTTTATTTTTTTATTTTCACAGATTAAAAGGAAGACCCGGTTCCGCACACGGCTTTTCAGCACTTCGGGAACGAAGAGTTTAAAGCTGGGTGAGTCAACCGGTCAAAAATCAAAAAATGACTAAAAGTGGCCGTTTATGCAAAGTCAGCCTTCCGGCGTCCCTTTCGAGAACATTCGGCTATTCTTGCCAAAAACGGCATCACCCGACTTATTTATGTTGACAATTAACATTTGACATTTTTTGGCTATTTTTGTAAAAGGGGAGGTTGGACCCGATGAGGGTTGCCTATATATCTCGCACTCTGTGAGAATCAAACCGGCGTAGTTCGGGCCGATAAAACAAACTTTTTTTTTTTTGAAAAACAGACTCTTTTCATTGGCAAATAAAACTATATATATTTTTTCTTTTTCTTTTTCTTTTTTCCACTTTCTCAAAAAAAAATCGGTAGAGTTTCGACACTATTTGGACATTGGTTTTCTTTTTCTTTTTCTTTTTTTTCTTTTTTTTTTTCAAAAACAGGCGATTAACCCTCATACTGCTATTTCGCTTTCCTTAAAAAGTCGGTCAGCATGCAAGTCCGAAGCAAATAAATGCATAAGTAGAAGCAAGTAAGATGCATCAAGATGGTCATTTTCATTTTTTGGTACACCTGTCCTAGACAGACCCAACCCCTGTGTTGAGCCTCCAAAGTCAAATGCACGTGATGCAAACAAACGTTCCTACTAGGGATCCGGCATGAAGCTGAGTTATTCTAGATTCATAACCTGGGTATTTGTTCTAGACTGTGTACCCGAGCGGACAACTCGAGTCGAGGAGGGGGCTACGTATCGGGAACCAAAAGGCCATCCGGCTTAGTAACTTGTCCGGCCTCTTTCTTATTTCAGGTATTGACACTAACAGAATAGGGAGCCTCGACCAGCAAGCTCATCCCCGGAGGTAAGAAGAGAAGGGTTTCAGCACAGTTTATATACAGTTAAGATAATATCAAAACGGTAAAAGCATCATTTAGCACATTAGGCCCAAACATGTAACAAAATCAGATAAATCCAAATATAACAATTTATCTAAGCTCGAATTTTGAACCCTGAACCAGAGATTCTGGGTTCCTTTTCCCCAGCAGAGTCGCCAGAGCTGTCACACCTCCTTTTTCACCTACACCCCGCGGGGGGAGTAAAAGGGAGTTTTTCCAATTAAAGGACAATCGAAACGGGATTTTACTTAAAGATTCAGAGTCGCCACTTGGGAGATTTGTGGTGTCCAAAGTCACCGGTTGAATCCCGAATCGAGGAAAAGAATGACTCTGTTTAACAGTATGTGCACCAGAAATCCGGATAAGGAATTCTGTTAACCCGGGAGAAGGTGTTAGGCATTCCCGAGTTCCGTGGTTCTAGCACGGTCGCTCAACTATCATATTCGGCTTATTTATCTGATTTTAATACATGTTGAGCCTATGTGCAGATTTTAACTGTGTAACGCTTTTATTATTATTATTCAAAGAATTGCAACGTCGTGAGAATGCATCTCGAATTGCGCCACATAAATGTACCCGCAATTTTCGATATGTTCCAACTTCGTTGAGATTTGGATTTGGGTCACATAAATGTGCACCCGAGTTTAGGAAGATAACATTATTAAATACGCGCCTAAAGATACTAACGCGTTGTTATTTTGAGAAAAGTCGTAAAGTTCGCTATGCGGCCTGTCTCGAAATCTAAGCATTTGAAATAACTGTCCGTTGAGGGCCCCGCAGTTTGTGTATTCTTGTTTGTCGAGGCTCATCTCATTCATTATTTTTTAAAGGAATTTGCAATGTCATGGAAATGCATCTCAAATCACGTCACAATCAATGTACCAGTGATTAACGACACATTTCGACTGCGTTGAGATTTGGATTTGGGTCACATAAATGTGCACCCGAGTTTAAGAAAGTAAATTATTAAAAGTACGTGCCTAAAGCAATTTCGTGTTTTGCGACTTTGCGAGGGCCATGAAATTCACTAAACGGCACGCCTCGGTTTCTAAGGTTAAACAAAATTAATTGGACGAGGGCCATGCAATTGTCATTTTTGTTTGGCATGGCGCACCTCAGCTTGCTCTAATTGGAGCATTTCTAAATTAATACATGAGGGCCATAAGCTATTCTTGTTTAATATGGCACACCTCCACTAACTAGATTAACCAAATGAAATTTGAAGAAACTATGGCTATTTTTAAGTCAATGCTCAAACCCAACTTATTAATTATAAAGCTATCTACAATCCAACTTTCAAAACTTGGGCCTAGATTGAGGCCCAAGGGTCAATGGAGACAGTAAGAGTCCAGAAAGAGCATACGTTAGGATTGCAAGACGTCCAAACAAGAAAAAGGATGTTCCCTTGCTGGGCTTACTTAAGCCCAGATTTCAGACATACCAAATCGTCAATGGCATAAGCATCATCAGACTGTAAATCTAATCGAGACATGCTATTGTATTAACGATCTCACCTCTAAATTTCAATATTCAAATACAAGTTATTAACATGAACTTGCAATTTTATCTCAGCCTGCATTTTGAATCAAATTTACTAAGTGAAGGGCCTTACGATAACAACCCAAGTTATGGGGCTCATGAGACAAGCCCAAAAACCTCTAACTTATTACCCTCTTTATTGAAACCATGTTGATTCCATAATTAACGAAATGTTCATGCTTGTATTTTAATTTTTCTTAAGCTAACTTCCCACAAACCAACATATGGAATTGGAACTGATCAACCATTAAAAAGACTTTTTAACTAAAGCAATATTGTGATGCTTTTCAAAGTACAAAGCAGGGTCATGGACACCACTCAATACAACAAGCCTCGATGTCAAACCAAAAAAAATAATGACACCTTCAAGCAGTTTTCCCTTACAAAATATTTGATAGTTCATTCACACGAATAGAATTCGAACACTATCCCAATATCCCATACTCTGAAATTACACACTTAATCTAAATGACTAAGCCACCATAAGCTATTAGCATGAACCAACAACCCAACATGAACCAGAAACTGAATTACCACAAAACCAAAGCATTTAATCACACATAATGGTAGTAATTAATAGTAATTACATCAAAATTTTAATGTCTCCATTTAAACTTCGACTTTAGTTTCCAGATCTTCATACATGCTAGTCAATATTCAATTCCATGACAAGTTTTGAAGATATACATCAAGGAAATTCGAAGCATGCACCTGGTATTGACAATACAAGAAGAAGAAGAAGAGAGTCAGCAGCAGCAGTAGTAGCAAACAGAAGTTGCAACAGCAGTGCAGCAACAAATAACCAGTAGCTATAAATTTCCCCAAGTATAGAGCAGAAGTAAAAGGAAGAAAGTTCTAGCTATTTCAGATCCTAAACCAGGCAATAAAAAAAACAGTAGCTATTCTTTTTCAACTTCACAAGCTCTTTTTCCCTTTTTTTATACAGACCTGATTCTACCCTCTTATACAGGCCTGCCCTCCCTTTCCAACTTACTGCCTTACCCCCCTTTTTCCACTAAAAATATGAATTTTTTCACTTTAAATCCCACTAAGGAAAACTTTTCCTTATTTTCAGCCCCCCATTCCCTTTTGTTCCCCAATACCATATTAATTTAAAGACACTAATATCCCACTAATCAAAACACTAACATTAAAATATTATCCTAACTGTTTCATTCCCAAATCACCCCTGAAACCCCTTAATATTACTGCCCCAATACAAACCATTCATCAGCATTAAAACCTTTAACTCTAAAATCTTGTTCAAACTAACAATTATCTAAAACTAATTCTGATTAACAGCTATAACCAATTCTCCTAACAACTGAATGACTAAGGTTGAGTTCCCATTGAAACAAAAATGAACTGAATTTAAATTACAGCACAGAACTCAATAGAATCATTAAAACTGAAATTGGAACTGGATCAAAATCAATCATAAATGCAGGGATTCTAAGTCAAACCTATACAAGAATGCAGGATCAATGTCAGCATATTGACAATGCCTTGAAGCTAAGTGTCTACAGATCAGAATACATAACACGACATTAAACCATTTGATGGACTTACTGGTCTACAAACAGGAACGAACTAATCGACGAAACTATTTATAACCTATGTTATTAATCGACAGAACATAAACTGATGGAGAAGGGGGGAAATAACGAACAAAAGACGAATTACAATGAACCTAATTTAGGTAAACGAAGAATTGACTGAACTACTCAAACAAACATTGGAATATTTAATCCAACCAGAATCAGAAAAAGAAACAGAATATATATACTGGATTAACTTAAACTAAAAACCCTAAAGAAACGACTAGTTACACAGACAAACAAACACATAGAAAAAAAAAAGAAAAAAAAGTTAAGAAGAACTCACTGTTCTCTTCTCGGATTTCAACCATATGCCCTTTCGAACTTGAGTTCCAGTTAGTATTATACATCTATTTCATCAGAAATAGACTTATAATACTAACCAGAAACCGTTCGACCCTGACAGCTTTGAAACAATCTCGAACTGTCGAGCCCTAGATCCGCCATTCGATGAGCTTTTTACTCGGATTCGAACCAATCTGGTTAGGGATTAGCGACGAGGAGGTCAAGGGGATTATTGGGTGTGATTTTGGGGTTAAGTGGACAAGCTAGGGTTTGGGACGGGGTCTTTGATCAAAGATTCGAGAAGCTGGGGTATGATTCGAGGTTAATGGAGTATGGAATCGTGTTGAGGGTGGTTAGGAGGTTCAGGGGTGTTATTTTCACGGCCATCGGAGCCGGTGCCGCCGGGTTTATATTGAAGGGATGGGGTGGCGGCTATTAGGATTCCTCGTCTCTGAAAGAGACGAGGTTTGGGAGAGAATGAGAGGGGAGGCTTGGTTTGGGGGCGGGGTTCGTTTGGAGGCCTTATATACGTACGTGGGGATTGGATCCAAGCTGTTCGATCTGATGAGATCAACGGCCTGGATTGCTTCATTTAAGAGGAACGGCGTCGCTTCGTTTACCCTTGAGACCGGATCGGTCTTGGATGGGAACGGGTCGGGTGACGGAGGAGTTGATCTGGACCGTTGATCAGCTGAGTTCAACGGCCCAAATTGAGCGCTACTAAACGACGTCGTTTGGTTCGTCCCTGAGATGGACTGGATTTGGGGCGGGTATGGGCTGGTTTTTGGCCAGGTTTGGCTGCAAGGATTTGGGCTTGGCCAAATTGGCCCAATTGAATTTTCCTCTTATTATTATTATTATTATTATTATTATTTAAATTTTTTTTCTTTTCAACAATAAAACTAAAAATCCTAATTAAATTATAAAATTGGCAATTAACTAAGAATATTGACATTTAATAATAACTATCACACGAAAAACATCAATAACGATAAAAATCACCCAATTCGGACATTAAATGCAAAAGATGCAAAGTACATATTTTTGTGATTTTTCCATTTTGTAAAACAAACTTGTTAATTCCTAAATTGTAAAATTAAATTCTAAATGCACATGCAACACATATTTTTTGTATTTTTCTTAATTAAAGAAGAAATAAACTTTTCACAGACAAAAATACAAAATAAATCACAAACAACACCAAGCCATTTTATTTTGAATTTTTGGGAGTAGTTTTTATAGGGCAAAAATCACGTGCTCACAAAGTTCTCATATTTATTATGGGGCATTTGTAAACATGTAAAATTTATTGGATTTGAATCCAATAAATAATTTGGATTATATTTTAAATGTACTAGTCCAAATAAATATATGGGCCAATATAATTGGATTAATTATATAAGTTCAATATATATGGATTAAATAAATAAGTCTTAATCCATTGGGCTAGCCCATTTACTTGGGCTAAAGTGATGAGTCCACTTCATTAAGCCCAAGATGTCATCTTCCTAGAGGCCCAGTTTGGTGCCACGTGTCAAATGACGTGGTGCGCCAAGTCAAACGGAAGAGCCAATAGGACCATGCCACGTGTCAACATGACAAGGCATGTCCAGTCACGCTAAAAGGCCAATGAAATCGCGCCACGTGTGCTAGTGACATGTTCTGGCCAATCAAATGCAGTCATGTCATACTTCAATTTGATTGGTCGAAAAGAGTTTGTTCTTATCACAACTCTTCCCTTCCACAACTATAAATAGGGGTCTTCATAACTCAGAAAAGGGACCAGAAGTTACAACAAGAAGCAAGAAAGAGCTCGTGGATCAAACGCTGCAAATTCCTCCACAAGTTTCAAGCTTCAAGTTCAAGTTCAAGAAATCAAGTGCAAGTTCAAGAACGAAGAACAAATCAAGGTCAAGTTCAAGCAATCAAGCTCAAGCTCAAGAACAAGATCATCGTTCGTGGCAACAAACATAGATTCAAGATCAAGCTCAAAGGCCCTTGATTTATTTACTATTGAAAAGAAGAATCAGAGGATTCATAGAGATTGTACACTCAAATATTCGAAATAAAATACTACGATTGTTGCGATATTTTCGGTCTTGATTTTATTTTCTCGACGCAAAATTATTGTCTACAAATTCTGCATTTGTAAACATGTAAAATTTATTGGATTTGAATCCAATAAATAATTTGGATTATATTTTAAATGTACTAGTCCAAATAAATATATGGGCCAATATAATTGGATTAATTATATAAGTTCAATATATATGGATTAAATAAATAAGTCTTAATCCATTGGGCTAGCCCATTTAATTGGGCTAAAGTGATGAGCCCACTTCATTAAGCTCAAGATGTCATTTCCTAGAGGCCCAGTTTGGTGCCACGTGTCAAATGACGTGGCGCGCCAAGTCAAGCGGAAGAGCCAATAGGACCATGCCACGTGTCAACATGACAAGGCATGTCTAGTCACGCTAAAAGGCCAATGAAACCGCGCCACCTGTGCTAGTGACATGTTCTGGCCAATCAAATGCAGTCATATCATACTTCAATTTGATTGGTCGAAAAAAGTTTGTTCTTATCACAACTCTTCCCTTCCACAACTATAAATAGGGGTCTTCATAACTCAGAAAAGATACCAGAAATTACAACAAGAAGCAAGAAAGAGCTCGTGGATCAAACGCTGCAAATTCCTCCACAAGTTTCAAGCTTCAAGTTCAAGTTCAAGAAATCAAGTGCAAGTTCAAGAACGAAGAACAAATCAAGGTCACGTTCAAGCAATCAAGCTCAAGCTCAAGAACAAGATCATCGTTTGTGGCAACAAATATAGATTCAAGATCAACCTCAAAGGCCCTTGATTTATTTACTATTGAAAAGAAGAATCAGAGGATTCATAGAGATTGTACACTCAAATATTCGAAATAAAATACTACAATTGTTGCGATATTTTCGGTCTTGATTTTATTTTCTCGACGCAAAATTATTGTCTACAAATTGGCACGCCCAGTGGGACCAGTTCTGCCCTTTATCTCTTCCTCCTGCAAATCAAAAACTTCAAGTTTCAAGATTATTTGTTGCGATTGTCAGGTACTTCAAGTCTCGTCTTCAAGTTTCAGCAAGCCTACACCTCGACAAACCTTGAAGTATGGGGCATTTGTAGACACTGAAATTTTAACAGATCAAGATAAGTCCTAATTTCAAGACAACTCTTGAAAAATTAGGGGTCTATTAGGGTTACTTGGTGGCTACTTTACCCAAACCCTAATTTATGCCTATAAATAAAGCTACATGTATCCTTCAAAGAAGATCTCGAAATTCCATAAAAAAAATTATGGAATATTCATAGAGAGATCAAAGACATCAAATATTGTCTTTCTCAAAGCCGCCAAAGTGATCAACAGATGTTCTTCCTTTTCATGGAGATCAAATACATCTGAGGAAGGTCAGCATCATCCTACGTTCGAGAAATACGCCGCTAAGACCCTCGAATCATGTAAAATAAATTGGAGGGAAGAATCAAGGGATAAACAGAGTTGTAACCTGCAATGTTTCAATAAAATCCTTTTTTCTTTTAGTTGTTTGTGATTGCAGTTTTATTTTTCTCTGCATAAATTTATTGCAAACAATATGCTAATATTGTAAAAAAAAATCTGCCGTTTTTAGAATAAACAACAAATGATATTATTTTCTTAAATATTTTCTAAAAAATGCATAGCCGTATAACTTTCTCAAAAAATGTTAGGTTTCTGTTTAGAGGATAATTGTGTGCATTGATGGCCTATACAATAAGGAAATTTCAGAAAGTACTACAATTTTATAACTAATTACAATTCTTAATTATTGTTTCAATATTTATTATTCATAGTTGTATTCGTTCTCACAATAAATGCAAGCAAGGAGGAATATAAAAATATAGGGGTGTATATAAGGTTACAAACAACAAAAATACAGAGGTATAAACATAGGTACATAACCACAAAAATACAATCAAACATACATGGTGCAAAAAAAAAAAAGGCATTTCATACTTGAATAAAGTACATGCATGGTGCAAAATATAGAAAGACAAGGATTTCCCGGAAAAATTCCTCCTTCGCAATACAAAATATAGGTGGATTTACTATAAAATTCAAATATAGTTACAAATAATAATTTTGTAAAAGTATAGCTAAGGATGATAAATTCAGTATGAAAATAATTTTATCTAGTAAATCTTTATTAGTAATAAATGATAAATATAATTTTATACAATAATTTAAATGGTTCACTAATAAGTTAAATTAGGAGTGTCAATGAATATTCGAAAACCGACTAAACCGACCGAACCGTACCGCACCGAACCGATTTTTAGGTTTCTTTTTAAGAAATTATAGGTTTTTATATAAATCTATAACTGTGCCGATAATTAGGGTAGGTTTTTTATTTTATAAAAATAAATCGAAAAAATACCAAACCGTACCGAATAAATTTTACATGTGGAAAATATATTTATTTAGTAAGTTTAAAAATAATGCATTAAATTTTCTTTGGGCTTTGGAATTATAAAAACTATTACAAGCCAACAAGTAATTAAACTCAAAATACTAATTCCTAAAACCTATTATGCTACTTCTACTTAAACTAAGTTATTTCAAGTATCTCTATTAGAAAGACACAAAGTATTCTAGCGATTATGAGTAGCAAACTACAATGTATTGAATATGTTTTCTTTCATATAATTTAGATTTATCTTTTTGAATATTTAATCTTCTATAGACTTTATTCTTGAGTCTCAACTTGGTATATCTTTCAACACATATGATTTATATTTTCTTTCCTTTGTTTGGTTTCTTTTACATTGTTGTAGAATAGTTGATGGATCTATATTCTAGCCATCTTTCTTTTTTCTTTTTTAATTCATCACCCTTTAAACAGTAAAAATATCTAGAGAGTTTTGCTAAGTCCTCTAAAAGAACGTATGTTATTGCATTCTACTTCTACTGGTGAATTTTACATGATACTAAAAAAATACCGAAAATTAACCGAACCGTACCGATACCGAAGAGAAACCGACATGATTGAGACGGTTTCAAAAAGTCTAATTTTGGTTATACATAATAGAATAACCAAAAAATTGATATGGTACAAATTTTATAAAATAACCGGCCGAACCGAACCATTGACACCCCTAAGTTAAATTATATTAGTGAAACATTTAAATTAGAGGGGAAAGGTTGGTAATTTGTTAAGGGTGACGGAAATCACGCATCACCGTCACCGACCACGTGATGCACGCAGTATCCTTTATGCGAACAAACGTTTCAGCTATGACATGAACAATAAAGAATTCTAGAAAAGATGATTGAGATTTCCCATAAGTAAGAAAGTTATTTTTTCCCTTTTGATAAAAATATTTTTTTCTTAAATAACATCTACAACAACCAAACACTACAAACGACTAAGCTAGCGTTTGGATATAAATTTGTCGAAACTTGAAAATTTGGAAAAAAATTGACGTTTTGTGAGTTGAAAAAAGAAATTTTCTAATTTTGTGAACTTAAAAAAAGTTCAAAATTTTTCAAAAACTGATTATATTCCATGAACAAACAATGTTTTTAAATTTTATTATGAAAAAAAGTAGGTCAAACGGGAGCTAACTTTTCAAAAAACATTTTCCGGAAAAAAAAATATTACATAGTAACAGAACGTAACGTTTACTATTAAACAAGGTAGTTCCTTGATATCAAATTAAATAGACGTGCAATCAGGTTTGCTAAAGTAAAAGTAGGTTTAAGTAATTCTCTTGTCTTTTAAATTTTCTTCATTTCTCGAAAGAATTTCAAAAAAGAAAAGTTTCATTTCAGTAAGATTGAGAAGGAAATAGCAAAGCATCAACTATTCAGAACTCCACATGAAGCTTTTCTCCCTATAAAAGTCCTTTCTTATTGGGAACAATATCTAAAAATAATACTACTCACACTTATATAACAAAAATACGATATTTAGGTCTCCTATTCTGCTCAGTGACGGAAGGAGGAACTTTACCGAATGGATTCAAAAAATATTATTAAAAATGTTAAGGGGATTCAACGTCTCATATATACGTGAAAGAAAAAAATTGACCTCACTGCCATTGTTCACGTCTTGTATTTTCTCGTATATTAATATGTCCTTCAACAATGATAGACATTTATTGGTTAAAAAAACTGAAGTTTGTCTTTTAATTTAAGAGAAGTTACCTAAACGTGGAGGCCTTTAATGCTATTGGTCGACTGATGTTTCAAGTTTGATATATAAAACAACAACTACACGTAGAAAGAACATCAGCTCCAGCACACTTGTTACATTTTCGCCAAACTTTCCTAACCTACTCTGCACTTATTCTGAAGTTATAAGCTTCCTTTTGATACCTAATTCTTTGTTATATCACTTGTTTTTATAGGAATCACAATGCAATAAGTAAATGCTTCTAACTTATCATTTCATAATTTGTTTTTCTAACATTTTTTTAAGGAATTTTTTTCTATGTATACTATATATGAAACTTATTTACCCCCTCTAATCAAGTTTTAACTTAATTACATTGTTATATACAATTTATCAAACATATATAAATTAGTTTTAAATGAGTCTCTCTTGATTGTAGCCCACTAATTTAGTAAATCCCCCAATCACATTACTTTTTGCCTCCTTCTTTCTTTGAAATCACCCGATTTTCTACACCAATTCTACATGATTTTTTCTTTTAAAGCTCATAATTTTCTTTTACAATAGCAAAGAAAGGAATTAATTTTTTATAAATCTGAATTTTGCCATGGCTGGAGTTTCAATCTTTTCTGGACTTCCCCTTTGCTTATTGGCGTTCTGATGGGGGTAGCATCAAATGGATATTAATTATATGGCTCAATTATTCGAATTGATATTGTCAATCAATAAATTTTGAAGGTGATTGATTCTCCACTATTGACAGCCACTAAAAAAACATCGAAGCCTTGAATTCAAATTCGGATTTTTCAAAAAATATTATTTGTTTGGATTGGGTGTTAATGCAAATGATTGGGGATATTTTATGGAGTTTATATCTCGATTTTGAGGGTATTTGGTGAAGATTAGATTACATTTTGGTTGGATTTTCATATTGAAATTCGAAAAAGAACAAGAAGAAAAACACATGACATACAATATACATATAAAATTATATTAAAGTTATATAATAGTTGTATGAAATTTGTATGGAAACTGTATTTGGTTGTATTTTGTTTGTAGTTATATTTATTTTTTTGAATGTTGTATGAAAGTTGGAAACTAGTTGTATATTATGTGAGGCGTTGTATGAAATTTGTATTTAAGTTATAAATACTACTCCATCTTTTTAAATAAAGTTGTTGATATGTACCAAAATTGTATTAAGAGAGGAAGTTTTGATTGGAATTTCAGAGGGGAGGAAAAACACATTACATACAAAATATGTACAAATCATACACAAAATACATATAAAAGACATATTATATAAAATTTATATTTAAATTATATTTAAGTTGTATGATGTTGTAGTTGTACTTAACTAGGTATGACTGATATATGAAAGTTATAGATAAGTTCTAAATAAGTTATATACTATATAATTAGTTGTATGAAATTTATTTTAGTATGTACGTCGTTATAGATATATCAAATTTTGTATTAAATTTGTATGAATTTTTTTTTAATTTGTATGTTATTGCACCATGCATTATTCTTTTCTTAAAATGGGTAATTATGGCAAAGAGAGAGAAGAGTTGCGCTAATTATGGCTTAAAATAGGTAACACACAACTGGAATGAGTTTTATTTAGATAGAAGGACGATTTGGACTTCGTTCCCTTCAATTACGCCATTTTCCAAGCAAAAAATCTCCTAATTTAAGGCACTAATAATGGATTGTATATAAATCGTATAAAAAACTTGTTTAGGGCGGGTAATATACAAAATTTGAACAATTTTGATAAATAAAATTTAAATATTGTATAGGAAGGAAAAAAATCTTTTTTTAATAATCATTCAGTACTTATAACTCACTAGCCCAACTAATCCAAAATTTCGCTGCACAAGGCCCATATTGTGGTATAACTTCATTACATTAAGTGTGCTAAAATATTTTCCCTCTTGAATAGAGGAATTTTCATAAATCACCATAGTCTAAAGTCTAGTAACTTTAGTTTGCCTGATTACTGTTTGTAACTACTAGTCAATTATTACTAGCTTGTATCACTTGTATTCAAACGCGCAACGAATACAGTATGCGTCATTTGTATTCGTCCGTGCAACGAATACAACCTATATCAACTGTATTCGTTCGTACAATTGTATTCACTCGCGTAACGATTACAACATGTATCAACTATAACCAAGGCAAAATACAAGGGTGTATACTGTTTGACCAAAAAAGTATTAAACCTTTTAGTTAAACTAATTAATGAAGAGAGAGAGGGTAAATCTTAGCCAAACATAACTAACTCTAGATCTGAACATATTGAATATGAGGATTGAAAGAGACTGAGCTTATATAACATTCCTTAAGGTGATTAACAGACATCAAATGTAAATGATAAGCTTACATCTTTGATATATTGTTCCGTACTTGTAAGAGCAAAGAAAGAAAAGAGGAAAAGTTGTTGATGACTTATGAAATCTGTCTTTATTGATTCATCAATGATGATTACAAAAGGTTGTAACCAAAAT
The DNA here is from genome assembly GCF_000715075.1 of Nicotiana tabacum. NCBI lineage: Eukaryota > Viridiplantae > Streptophyta > Magnoliopsida > Solanales > Solanaceae > Nicotiana > Nicotiana tabacum. The sequence continues at coordinate 47,011,938 of NC_134090.1, read as the reverse complement.
CTGGGCTTTTGGCTTGTTGTTGGAAGTCCCCTCCTGTTGAGAACCAAAATCTGAGGATTGTGAAATCTCTGTCTGCCCCCTCTCCTTGCTTTCTTTCCTTACATATATATTACCAATTTTCCCCTTTATCCAACTGTCTTTAACCGGCGTACCCTCTCATGGATGTACTCTTCCTTACTCGCCCAAGTATTACGACATAGGTTCTGCTTTGTAAGCTTTCTGATGGCTCGATGTCGGTAGTGGACGAGATGCTCGTTGCTATTATGCCTCGTGGGCACGACTATGGCTTGGTCGACCCCTTATCGTTCCTTTTAATGATAACCATCTTGTGGTCATATTTTAACCCATACAGTTAGTCCTTCCATCTGTCGAGGTCACCTTTTGGCGAGCTCGATGGGCGTATTCTGTTGATTCAAAAGTTAGGAGAAATTTGAACATTGTGCGCGGAACTAGGTCCTTATGAAAAGGTGGCGACGTGACGCTTCAGGGATTTTATTTGATCGTTACGTCAGTTCAGAGTTGGATCGTCACATTGATTCAGGGTACCATGGATACCTATTATGCATTATTATGGCGCACGTTTCCCAAGCACCACATCATTTTTCGTGCCCTTTTAGTTTTTTTTTGATTGGCGACTCTTGGGTTTCCCGCTCAGGACATTTATGTTCCTATAAATAAAGGGAATCCCTTATTTGATTATTGTGCTTTTCAATTTATCTAAGAAAGAACTTTGCGAACTTCCTCCCCCTCTGGTCTTTTGTACTTCTGCTTTCGATAGAATTTGACGTGACCATTATCTTTTTTCCTTCACCGTTCTTTTTACTTCGATCAAGAGAGACAAATAGCTAGTATTTCTTCCCAATACGATAGATCTGTTGGTGCTTTGGTGCCGGAAAGTGATGCATCCCTATTCGAAGAGGGAGTGGAGGTGGTGGAAGATGAGGGATTTCCAACAGTGGATGAGATAGTTCCTCGTCCGGGGAAGGCGAAGACTGATTTTTATAGCCCTTCAGGAAGTGAGCTGGAGCCTGTTCCTTCCACTATGGATGAGGCAACGATCATGGAGCTTAAAGCTAAGTGGGGAATCCCTGCTCATATCGAAATGGTGCCAGCGAGGAAGGATATTGTGCATTTGCACCGCCCGAGGCACTGCGCGTTTTATGCGTACCCCTTCGTTATTGGGTACACGCTTCCCCTCCCTTCTTTGGTGGTGGACTTCTGTCGTTTCTATGAAGGGTGTCCAGCTCAACTCTCTCCATATGCGTACAAGCTCTTTCTTATGCTTATCAAGTACGCGGAGCTAGCCGGCCGAGGAATTTCCCTACGCACATGCTTCACATATTTGCCCTTCATTTTCTTCGGGGTACGATGATCCATATGCGCCATTGAGGAACCAAAATTTTGGTGGTGAAGATGGACAATAAGGTCAATCGACGCTTTTGGGAAAGCTACTTCTACGTGCGGATAGAGCACTTTGTAGCGAACTCGGCAGGGTTTCCAGAGACGTGGAACTTCGCTCGTGAGTTTTCCTTTGTTTACTTTGTAATTTTTCTTAAGACGGTCATCGGTCATCTTCATTTAGGAGACATCGCTGAGTACTTGTTTTGCCTTTGCAGCTGAGATATTACCTCATCCGATGATTGCCGATATCCGCGAGTGGGTGAGCACAACTTTCCCCCACAAGGTGGGAATTCGAGTGGGCACCCTTCCATGAGAAGTTTGGGCGCAAGCCTCTTACTGGTGAGTAGGCTTGTTGTAGCTTTAATTTGTTCCCTGCTTCATATTTTTTTTTTGAACTTTTTCTTTGTATGATATATTCCCTACTTATTGACAGGTCGGGGAGGAGTGAGGAGGACGACGGCTCCTCCGCTCTCATTCCGTCAACTGGCGCCCTCTACTCGTCCTGTGCCGAGGACTGCTGCTTGGCCAGCACCAAGAACTACTGTCCGGCCTACACTTGTGGCCAAAGTTGTGCGCTCGGAGGTTACTCGGCCGGAGATTCCAACTCTCGCAATCCGTTCCACGGGTGAATCTTCCCGCGTAAGTAGTGGGGAGGCCCCATAGAAGAGATGGAGGGTGATGTTGGAAGCGGTTTCCCCGACCGAAACTTCTTTGAGGGGCGTCCTTTCCCCGGCGGTGACCGAAGTCGGAGGTGGTACCAACCCAGTCGTGGAGATGACGCTCGTTATGAGCGTGCAAGGGGTTGATGTGGCGAAGAGACAGAGTTCTGAGGCCGTTGTTGCTGTCTCGGGCGGCCCTTCAATATCGTGGCCGAACCGCGCTCCCTCTTCGGTTAGTGAGAGGGGGAAGGACGTCATGGTTGATGATTATGAATCTGAGTCCGACATTGATCATGAGGACATGAGGATGTTCGAGGAGGGCTTTACCCGAACCATAGTAGAAGCGGGAGGCCCTTGTTGAATACTCGAAATTCCATCTGAACTCAACCTGCTGCAAGATACAGCGGACTTTGTGCCGCAGATTGATCTTCTATTCTACGCTGCTGAAAGTGGAGCTCTTCAGGATGTTAGCAACTCCGACTTGTCACGCGGTGTGGCCGTTTTGGGCCTAAGGGTGAGTTCCTTTTTGTTTCCTTTGCTTAGTGACCTTCATTTTTTGTTTATATTAGTAACTCCTTTCCTCCCTTTCTTCTTTCTTTTAGACCTACATGCTCGAGAATGCTCGTAGGGCCAAGATGCGGGCCGTGATTTTTCTAAAAATGGCCGAGAAGTATCGACGCTACCGTAACAGGTGCCGTGAGATGCACGAGCAGCGCAGAGTGGGCGCTAATACCTAGTCTACCAGGGAGGAGTTGGAGAAAAGAGATGAGGACCTGATGCGGTCAATCCGCAGATGCAGTGAGCTTGAGGAGCTGCTTCATGCCAAGGACTAATAGCTTGAGGTGGGAAAAGGGGTTGCTGCAGAGTGCGAGGATCTTAAGGAGAAGGTGTTGTCTTTGCAAGCCGAACTTGAGCAGAATGCCACAAGAGTCGAAGCTTTGAGCGCAGAATGGATGGGGAAGTTGGCCGAGCTGAAGAAAAAAGTGGCCGAGATGGAGAGTGTCGAGGATGCTTGGACGTCGGCTTTGGTGAGAGCGGCGGCGCTAGAGGACGCCATTCGCGTCCTCAAATCTAAGTAGGAATCTGATAGGGCAACAACCATACTAAGGGAGGCGCGGCTTGAGGAGCATATTGGTGAATTAACTAGGAGGCTTCGAGCCTAGGAGACCGGGTCGTGGCACTCGAGGCAGAGAAGGCAAAACTGTTGACCCAGGTCAGATCTGCCTCTACCGCGGTCCCCCGCCGCTTATACGAGCTATGGGTCCATGCCGAGGCCCAGCGAGACATATTCAAGGGTTTGTGGGAGGCGGGGAATGTTCCAGAGGCCGCCTTCAAAGATGCACGGGCGAAGGCACGCGAGGCTCGTACTGCCTGTGGTTACAACCCTGCGACGCTAGAGGCTGGTAAAGGAGTTGATGTCGAGAATGGGCTCCTTTCTGATGATGGTGATGTTAGGGAGAACGGCGGTGGGGATAATGCCGAATGAATCTTTGTTGCAACCTTTGTACTTAGTTTTTTTTGTTCTTTTGTTGTTTAACTTAGTTTTTTTTGTTGTTTTGTTGTTTATTTTCATCTTTTTTTTTGAGGGCCTGTTTTGGCCATTTGTAAGGTGCGACTGTTACGCACGTATATTTTAATGAAACAGTTGATTCGCCTTTGGTTGTGTATCTTTTGATTTTCTTTTTCTTTCCCTCACGTCTATTATATTTCTCTTTTTGCCGTAGACCTTCGGATTTCTCTATGATGAGTACCTAATCTTTTTAATTGGGAAACTGACCTTGCCCGGATTGAGTAAGATCTCATCATGCGAGTCCGAATGAAGTCACTTCAGGATCTGCAAGTTCGGGCGAGATTGTCTTTTGATTTACCAACTTGAGTGGAATCATCTTTAACTCAAACGAGGTCGAATTGAGACTCACCATCTTACACGAGGTCGGTTTCGACTTATACATTCGAGCAGGATCGAATTTAGACTTACCAATTTAGGCGAAGTCAACTTTTCCATACGTACTCGAGCGAAGTCGAACTCGAAGTTGTTATCTTGGGCGAAAATTTCTTATACATTCGAATGAGGTCAAATTTGGAGTCGCCGTCTTGGGCGAAGTCAATTTCTGACTTATGTTCGAACAGGGTCGAGCTTAGAATTGCCATTTTAGGCGAAGTCAATTTTTGACATACATTCGAACGAGGTCGAAATTTTCTTTTATTTACTGGTGGCCGGTGGCTGCAAAGGTGTTAACTCGAGCGAGGTCAAATTGTAACCTATTTGACGATGGCGAGTAGCCATAGGGGTGTTATTTCGAGCAAGGTCGGAATTGTAACCCATTGTAATTCGAGCGAGGTTGAATTTCTCTTTTGGCGAAGGCCGATGGCCGTAGAGGTGTTATTTCGAGCAAGGTCAGAATTGTAACCCATTGTAATTCGAGCGAGGTTGAACTTCTCTTTTGCCGATGGCCGATGGCCATAGGGGTGTTATTTCGAGCAAGGTCGAAATTGTAACCCATTGTAATTCGAGCGAGGTTGAACTTTTCTTTTGGCGATTGCGATGGCCGTAGGGGTGTTATTTCAAGAAAGGTCGAAAATGTAACCCGTTGTAATTCGAGTGAAGTCAAACTGCTCTTTTGGCAATGGCCGATGGTTGTAGGGGTGTTATTTCGAGCAAGGTCAAAATTGTAACCCGTTGTAATTCGAGCGAGGTTGAACTTATCTTTTGGCGATGGCCGTAGGGGTGTTATTTCGAGCAAGGTCGAAATTGTAACCCATTGTAATTTGAGCGAGGTCGAACTTCTCTTTTGGTGATGGACGATAGCTGTAGGGGTGTTATTTTGAGCAAGGTCAGAATTGTTACTCGTTGTAATTCGAGCGAGGTCGAATTTCTCTTTTGGCAAAGGCCGATGGCCATAGGGGTGTTATTTCGAGCAAGATCGAAATTGTAACCCGTTGTAATTCAAGCGAGGTCGAACTTCTCTTTTGGTGATGGCCGATGGTCGTAGGAGTGTTATTTCGAGCAAGGTCGAAATTGTAACCCGTTGTAATTCGAGCGAGGTCGAACTTCTCTTTTGGCGATGGCCGATGGAGTAGGGGTGTTATTTCGAGCAATGCTGGGCATTTTATGGGTGATTCCCAGTGTTCTTGGTTTTGCTTTTACTAGAGAATACTGGGCATTTTGTGGGCAAGTCCCAGTTCGCTTAACCTTGCTTTCATTGGAGGTTACTGTGTGTTTCATGGGTAAGCCCCTTATTCTAGAGATTTTCTTAATAGTCGACTTGTGCTGAACCGTTTCAGTTATTTGTAATTCGATACGGCTTATAGGTCTTTGCTCGGTCACTGCTTGAGAGGTGGTATGGTGAGAAACCTTTTCATGGGGTGTTTTGGTGGTGCCCATTCCTTGTTCGCATACATGTAAGAGCGCTCGTGTTCCTGTTCTGAACCAACATGAGATCATGGTAAGTGAAACCCAAACGAAATCGCCTGTTACCTTGGCCTAGTAAGTTGGTGAAAGGAGGACTGGCGTCGTAGGGTCGCTCGCTTCGCCCCGTACTCGAATGATGATTTCAGGTTTGGCAGCCGTGTTCGGCTCTGTCGTTAACCGCACCTAGGCTTCTCGTGGGTTGGACTTACATTGCTTATTGGGATGTCAAAATCGAGTCCCGGTCCGACCCCTTCCGATATGCACAAAAAACAAGGGAAACATGTCATACTTTGTTCGTAAATTGTCCAATGTGTGTGGATACGAAGATAGGGCAAAATATGCCCGTTGTTTCAAAAGATCACATAATAGGCTATCGTCCCTTCCCAAGAGGTGGGAGTATGGGTCGGTATATAAGGAGAATACGTCAAGTGAGATTGTGGTCATGCCAAATGCATAGTAACCGCGATTCTACTTTAAACATGCATATGGCGTGTCAAACCCATAATTATAGGTGAGGCATGGGTTTTGCATAGACATCGGTCACAATTTCTATTTTATGTAGAGATCTGACCTAGATTGGTACGGTTATCTCAAAGGCTTACCTACCATTCTTTCGAGTTAGTGTTTATGTTGAAATGGTGAGGCCATGACAGCCTGGTAGTGATACTTGGTTGGTTCTAGATCTAAAGGAAACTAAAATATTTGGCTGAGAAATCCCCACAAACGGCGCCAAATTGTTTGACCAAAAAAGTATTAAACCTTTTATTTAAACTAATTAATGAAGAGAGGGTAGGGTAAATCTTAGTCAAACATAATTAACTCTAGATCTGAACATATTGAATATGAGGATAGAAAGAGACTGAGCTTATATAACATTTCTTAAGGTGATTAACAGATATCAAATGTAAATGATAAGCTTACATCTTTGATATATTGTTCCGTACTTGTAAGAGCAAAGAAAGAAAAGAGGAAAAGTTGTTGATAACTTATGAAATCTATCTTTATTGATTCATCAATGATGATTACAAAAGGTTGTAACCAAAATCTGAGCTTTTGGCTTGTTGTTGGAAGTCCCCTCCTGTTGAGAACCAAAATCTGAGGATTGTGAAATCTCTGTCTGCCCCCTCTCCTTGCTTTCTTTCCTTACATATATATTACCAATTTTCCCCTTTATCCAACTGTCTTTAACCGGCGTACCCTCTCATGGATGTACTCTTCCTTACTCGCCCAAGTATTACGACATAGGTTCTGCTTTGTAAGCTTTCTGATGGCTCGATGTCGGTAGTGGCCGAAATACTCTTTGCTATTACGCCTCGTGGGAACGACTATGGCTTGGTCGACCCATATCATTCGTTTTAATGATAATCATCTTGTGGTCAGATTTTGACCCATACATATACAAAGGATACAACTTATATCGACTGTATACAGGGGTGTATACAAAGGATACAACTTGTATCGATCAGGGGCGGATCCACGTGGAGGGGTATGGGGCATGTGAACCCGTGCACCCCTCTCCAAACTGTGTATCACAGATAAATTACTTAAATATGCATATGGGAACCCATGTTGAAGCGAGCATTTGGTGCAGTGGTGACTTTGTGCACCTTTAGCTCTTAGGTCCCAATTTCGAATCCAATTTCCCTATCTTTCACATTGAAGATCGTTGAGTTTCAAATATTCTAAAAAATAAAATTTTAAGTTAGTTTGAATCTTTTCAATTTCAAGTTCCCTCTTTTTTCATTTACCATTCTCCTTTTGAATAGTTATTGTAAGCACGTAATTTTTGACCCGCGCAAATTTTAAAGTTAGTTTTAGTATTTTAATATTTTTAAAATATTTACTTGACTTTATTTTATTATAATTTTAATATTTTTACTTTTAGTCCTAAGACATAAAAAAAACATAAAATAGTTTTATTTATTGTGTTTATCGCTTTTCTATATTTTTATCTTTAGTTTAAGATCAATTAGTATATTTTTATTCATGGTATCTTAATTTTATCATGACTTTAGACTATTTTCTTTACTTTTTACTTTATTGTTATAACATTTAAAAATACAAAAAAAATAGTTTCATTTTTAAATTTTTTTTTTACTTAACTAAGTTTAATTAATATTTTGGTAGGATTTTTGAGTTTGTCTTTGTCCAACAAGAAAATTTATAGGCCCAAATGTGTGAGTCCATTTTCTTTTAACTTAAACCCAATTATTCTTAGCCCACTCTTCCCAACCCATTAGTCCATTTATGTGCAAGATTTAATCCGAGCCATCTATTTCTTTCTGATCCAATGGTCATCATACCTTCTCACCTTCATATAAAATACCCAAATATAGAAACCCTAACCCAAGGTTTTCCATTCCTAGTCTTGAACTAAAAAAAGAGGAACCAGCCGCATCTCCCTTCCCCCGCAATCCCCTACGCCAACTTCACCATCTCCAAGCATCCAGCGACGACCACCCTTTTCCCTTAACAAAACCGGCAGCGGCTGCTGCTTCTCCGACCACCAAATGACCCATTTTGCTTCGTCTCCAACCTCAGCCACCGTCCCTCACCTCACAGCTGCCGACAGCCACTCCGAACCCAGAACGCCAACCCTTCTCCAAGCTGACCCCGGCCTCTTTCTCTCTCTCGTTTTTGTCTTACTCCCATCACCGGCAAACTCGCCGGAAACGAGAGAGCAAAATCTCCAGCAGCCATCGTACAGAATCTGGAAACGAGAAAGAATGAAAATAACTTGAGATTAGTTCTTAATTCAAGTTTTATTTTCATTTTTAAATCAGAAACAAAACAAAAGAAAAAGAAAATCCTGCTTCTTCATTCATTTTCTTCAGATTTTGGTTTTGAACATGGAATTTGATTGAGCCGTGGTTGTTTCGAGTTTACCGTTGTTGATCGTCGTTCGAGTGTCCCGGTCAGGATTTGCTGTTTTTCGTTTGGAAGTTTGGTCGAGGTTCATTTCTCTTTCTCCTCTTAAATTTGACATTATTTCAGCACTTATTTTAATTAATTTCTCTATTATGCTTAATTGTGCTTAGTTTACTTGCTACTTGAAATTCATGTGATAAATGTTCAGTTATGGATTGTCTGTTTGCTTCATTCCAATTTGTATTTGTGGGGTAAGAATGGAAGTAGGATAAATTCTAATGAAATGAATTATTAAAGCAGATGGGCAGGGAAATATCAAATGGACATAACACATGTTGGTCGTGGTTAATTAAAAAAGGAAAATTATTCTTTTTATGTTGATGAAGCCAAAGAACTTCGGATATTGCATGAATTATACGTTGTTTTATCTCTTTTAGTTAAATTAATCGCTAGGAATATGTCTAGGCCGACCTCACTTGGGTAGGAAAGCCTTAGGATTTTGGTTAGTTTCGAGGCGAGAGGTCGTTCCCTTAGTTAAATTCATCAGGGGAATGCCCCGTAGAGTTTGTATATGTATTTTTGTGTTCTTTTATCAGGGGTATGCCCCAAAGTGAATGTAGTTGAAGGCCGTGACGGACATGGTAGAGTGAACATATTATAGGCTATTATTATTTTCTTGTTTTGTTTAATCTAGATGGGGACGACCTCGAGCCTCTTGTGTGTTTGATTTTTGCTCTTTTTTTGTGTTTTTCGCCCCAATTCGAATATTTTAAAAGCCAACTTGATCATGTACGCAACCGTACTAGCTACGGGACTCGGGGAGTGCTTAACACCTTCTCCCCGAGTCAAATGAATCCCCTTACCCTAATCTCTGGTGCGGACTTAGTTTTAGAGTCTGAAATGTTTTAAAAGGAAAAGTCGTTTTAAAAGAAAAACGGTGACCTGGCACACCGAAATCAAAGTCAGGTGGCGACTCTGAATTATTTCCTTATGAACACAATTTTGTCACTTTTTAATTAAATGCCCTTTTGAGCTTTACTAAATATTTTTATTTATTTAAGAGGGTTTAGTGAAGTTTGGTTAAAAAGGGGTGTGACATCTCTGGCGACTCTGCTGGGGAGCTGCAGATTCGAGCTAGTACTTGATCTTGTTGGTTTTTAGGATATTCAGTTGAGGTTTTTATGTGTTTTGTTTGACTTTTATTTTATTTATATCGTTTTTATTTGCTAGTTGCTTATTTGTTTATAGTTTTTCCTTTATGTGTTACTGCTTTATAAATTGTCATCATGTGCATAACTATGGGTCTTCTTTCTGCAACAAGTCTCGGAGTACGCGTCGCGTGCACGAACTCTTTGTTGAGTCACCCTTAATTTAGGAGGGGGGGCCGTCGGACATATGGAGTGGGAGGAAAGCTTGAGCAGCCACCATCGACCATACGCTCCCCCGAATTGCCTTGTTAGTGAACCCCAAACTTAGGTCAGCCTATAGGTCATTTTTATTTGCATCATGTCATTTAGACCTAACAGGGCTCGGTCCAAGGTACCGTGTCCCTTTGTAGGAAGCCTATCCAAATTTTGTCAAAATAGGCCTGTGGCCCAAAAAGACATTCAATCATCCCTATGTGATACATGTTGCATCTTTGAGGGTAAAAAGGTCATTTGGCGGACCGATGTTTGGGAAAAAGGGTGAAAGACGAAGCAAGTAGGGCCCAGTTATATTTTTCTTTCACTACTTTTTTAAAAAAAAATGAAAATGAAAAATCCAAAAAAGATTTTACATTTTCCCATTATTTTCCAAAAAGAAGGGAAAAAAAAGAAAATCCAAAAGATTTTACATTTTCCATCATTTTCCAAAAATTCAAAAAAAAAAAATCGAAAAGAGTTTACATTTTCCATCATTTCTCAAAAAGACAAAAAATATGGTTTTTCCAAATTAGTTGCATTTTTTTTAAAAAGGCTTTCTCCCATGACCAATCTTCCCGAACTACGGGAACCTGATTCTCGTCTTCTGGGGCGGGATACGTAGGCAACCCACATAGGGTCCGATCTTCCGATTAGGTCCTAGGTTCTTGGCTTCCGGGGTCGTAGCCATATTTGGCCACTTTGGCCGTTTTTGCAAAAATAGAAGTGCTTTCTCAAAGTAGTTTGCTATCTCTTGTCCTATTATCTTGAGTCTACAATAAAGTGTCCTCTTAATTCTAAGGTTCATTCCTGTCAAATTTGCATGTCTAGCCACTTTTGGCCACATCAGTCATTCTTGCAAAATAGGGTTATTTTTGCAAGAGTGGCTCAATTACCCATGTCTTAGGATCTTGATTTATAACTCGGTGTCATATCACTTTAAGGTCCATCCATGTCGTGTTTGCGTCCCTAGCCACATTTGGCCACATCGGCCATTTTTGCAAAAAGGGTCCATTTCTGCAAAATAATTTTTAAGATCATGATTGTCGGGATATTAGAGTCATGTAAGCTTTAAATAGATTTCTCATGCATTAGGGGTCAACTCTGTCAAGTTTGCGCTAATAGCCACTTTCAGCCACTTAGGCCATTTTGCAAATATAGCCAAGTTGTGTCCTGCATTTGTCGACTAGGAAATGTAGTGGGGTCACGTAGTGTCCCGAGTCGCTAACCATGTTTGCTTCATTCAGGTATGGACCCGCTGATTCGATCCAAAGTGCTGATGGTAGTAAAGATTCCTAGGAAGTTGATCAAGTGGTGGAAAATGTTTTCATCGTTAGAGCAGCATGAGTTAATGCAGAAATTGGGCACCCTAACTTCCCTTCTTGATATCACACCCCCCCCCCAGACTTAGTGGAGGTGATGCTGACTTATTGGGATCCGCAAAATTTGATTTTCAGATTTGGAGAGTGTGAGATGACTCCTACCTTGGCGGAAATGTCTGGTCTCACTCGTTTAAACTATATAGGCAAGGACATGATACTTCCCCGAGACCACTCTAGGACAAGATTCCTCAGCGACCTGGGCCTGAAAGATAATAAGCATTTAAAATGTCTCGAGCAGTCCTGGATATCCTTGGATTATTTTTTTGCTAGATTTGGACCACATGATAGTTTTGATGTCTTTTGGGATGAGTTCTGCACAACCAAGGCAAAGTGGCAAAGACGTCGCCTCGAAGCTTTCAGCCTTGCTTTGTTTTAATTATTGATTTTTCCATTATATGAGAGGCACATTAGTACCCGTCTACAGTCAGTGGTAATGGCACTATTTCATGAGAAGCAACGCAAAACCGTTACCGTTGTGCCGATGATCTTAGCAGAGTTGTACCGAGCCCTGAGTGAGGTTAGGGGAGGTGTCAGATATTTTGAGGGAAGTAACCTTTTGCTACAGCTGTGGATGATAGAGCATTTGCACACCGCTTCCTTACTTTGTCCCATCGACCGTGCCTTGAGGGATCAGGTGGTATGCATCGAACGCAGGATGAAATCTCCTAAGTTTACGTACCCAGTAGGCGTCACGGCTTGGATTGAGTTCCTTGGTTTGAGGACAAATGGGAATGTTTTGTGGGCTTACCTTTGGCTACCTTTGGATGATATCTTGGTAGGGTGCCTCATGCAGCCTTTCCTGATGCTGATAGGACTCAAGTGTGTTAGGTCGTACACTCTCATTAGGGTAATGTGGCAATTGGGTAGAAGACAAGAGGAGCCTCCAACTTTGAACCTTCGAAGGCACATCATAAATTTTAGCAAAAAGGCGGCTGATGAAATCAAGTATGTGCAATACTGGAACAATGCAAAGAGGATGAAGAAAAATACATTAGTAGAGGACGTTGGCAGGCCCGAGTGTACTCAGGAGTACTTGATTTGGTTACAGTCCGTCCCGCCAGGGGTCAGCACCCCATTGCCAGCACAACTTAGGGGGCGGGCAATTCAGATAGATGATTTTGGGGAGGCATTGGACCAAGATCCCTGGGATAAGCTTGAGTTGATAAAGTCTCAGTTAGCGGGATTGGCAGCAAATGTGGAGCAGCATAGCCAGTATTTGTTTAGGGTCGGCCTTCAGGATGCAGGGGCACATGCCAGGGCCTTTATTCCCAGCATCGGTGTTTCTTTACGAGGCATGTTACAGAGTTTGAGCATGGCAGACAGCCCAGGACCATCCCGGTCAGGACAGTCGCATTCAGGAGCAGCTTGAGGAGTCATTCTATTTAGGTGTTTTGAGATTGTCTTATGTTGTCTTTTACTTTCGTGTCTTGTCTAGAAGTACCGAGTCCTTTAGGTAATGTTAGAGTCTGTCGTAGTGTAGTTGAGTTTGTCATGTCTTTCACTATCGTATTTCCCTCTGTATTTTAATATCGAAAAGTTTTAAATGAAAAATCCCAAAAAGATTTTGTTTTCAATTTATTTTCCACCACTTCTCCAGAACTACGCTTGGTCTGATTCATGAGGGACATGATACGTAGACAACCTACATCGGGTCCGATCAAATCATTTTTGGTTCAAAATAAAAAGAGAAAGAAAAAGAAAAGAGTGATAAGAGGTGTTGGAAAAGAAAGAGAAGAAAGGATTGAAATGAGCAAATTGGGATGATGCCATATGACCCTGCGACCCTCAAAGCCATTTTAGAACCGTTGATTGTTGCTAGGTGCATTGCACGTAATGTGATATTATTATTTCATAAATGCTCTAACACTAACATGGTGGTTTTGTGTTGTTGTCCTCTATTATCTCTATTAAGTTTCAGGAAGGTGGTTAGTTTGTTGGCATCCTGGCAAGTCATCCATACAACACCCGATCAAAGCGTCAAATAGTTATGGTTAGCAAGGAAACAGACACTGGAGTTGTAGACCCACCAAGGGAGATCGTTGAGTTGGAATCGGAACTGCAAGAGCAGGTCCGAAGGTTGAAGCATATGATGGCAGAAATGTATCAAGCCTGGATTAAGGGACATCATCCACCCTCGTTCCCTACCAACTACACAGAAAACCATGCTTCCATTCCACCACTCTCTCAATCCCAGATGCCCAATACCATTGATCTTTCCCCACAACACGCACCTGGCTTTACCCCTTACCACAACTACCCCGGCACTTTAGCCCAAACTGTTCGTGCTCCGCCAGCCAAAACAACCTCACACCCTGATCCGACATCTGCTCCTATTTTTGTACCCCCTCCACAAGCTACCCTCCATCGATCCTCTAGTGATCCCGCATTCCTTGCTATAGATTCCCACTACTATGCACCGGAGCCCACCCTCAAAGTCCCAGATCCTTACTCTTACAATCCCCAATTTGAGCCTCATGTTGAAACAGACAAACTACCCAAGAACGCAGAGCAAGAAGAGATGTTTAGGAAGGTACAGAGTCTGTAGCAATCATTGAGAAATATGCAAGGGTTGGGAAACCAAGTGAGTGTAGCCTATAAGGATTTGTGTTTGTTCCCCGATGTCCAATTGCCTGCCGGGTTCAAGATGCCCAAGTTTGACTTGTATGACGGACAAGGTGATCCTGTACCTCATCTGAGAGGTTATTGTAGTAAAATGAGAGGCACAGGGGGGAAAGATGAATTACTAATGGCATACTTCAGCCAAAGTCTGAGTGGGGCAACTTTAGAATGGTACACCCGCCAGGACGCTAGCAGGTGGTACATCTGGGACGATATGGCTCAGACTTTTGCCCGGCACTTTCAGTACAATATAGACATTGTTCCAGACCGCCTATCTCTGACCTGAGAGGAAAAGAAACCCAGTGAAAGCTTTAGAGAATATGGGTTCTGATGGAGGGAGCAAGTTGCACGAGTCAATCCTCCGATGGAAGAGGACGAGATGGTTAAATACTTTTTTCAAGCCCTAAAGCCCACTTACTATGGCCACTTGATCTCAGCCATTGATAAGTCTTTCAATGATGTGGTGAAGATGGGAGAAATGGTGGAAGAGGGGCTCAAGTCAAGTAAGATCATGAGCTATTCTGCTATAAAAGCAACCACCCAGGCAATCCAGAGTGGTATCGGAAGTTTGCTAGGCAAGAAGAAGAAGGAAGATGTTGCTATGTTTGTCTCCGGATCATGGCATGGACAGAGGGGTTCACCTCATCAGTACATCCTTCCTCGACCCCGACCCCAAGCCTACGCCCAAGCTCCATATAATCCACCTCAACATTATTTTTCCCCGCAAAACCCCCAATACTCAGCTAGGCCATCCCAATACCTTGTTCACCACGCACAGTCATATGCTCAAACCTCTCCTTACCCACAATGGCGTGCTCCAGCTCCGTAGAATATCTACCCAGCTCCACAAAATACCTATCCACCCCCACAACCCTATCAAAACCCCACTGGTTCAAATTTTTGATCAAGACCAGAGTATAGGAGAGAGAGGCAGCAGCGGAAACAAACTTGTACCCCGCTTGGAGAGTCCTATGCTAGTCTGTTTCAAAGGTTAAGGCAGTTGGACGTCTTGAGGCTGATTGAGTCAAAGATACCAAATCCCACTCCAAAAAACCTCGATTATTCCCGAAGATGCGCCTATTGTTCTGATGCTCCAGGGCATGACATAGAGAAGTGTTGGCATTTGAAACGGGCAATCCAGGAGCTCATTGATACAAACCAAATTGTAGTCCAAAGCCCAGATGCGCCAAACATCAACCAAAACTCTTTACCAGCCCATGCAGAGACGCACATGATTGAAATAGTTCACAAGGATGGGGAGCCCAAAATGTCTTCTAAGTCCGTCATGATGATTCGGGCCAGTGAAAGCAATTTGGTTAAAGCTTCAGACTCTACCAAAGCAACGCCCTTGACAGTTGAAGGGATGACAGGAAAGCTGAGCTCACTCAATTCGAAACCACTAGTGTTGGTCGTGAAAGGGCTGACGAAAGATATCGGGGCAAGGCCGGAAAGTTCAAAAGTGGTAGTACCAGGGATTTCAAGTAAGCCTGTCATAGTTGTGAAGGGGGCTCCTACTACCCCTATCATCATTAAACCAGTAACCTAGCTTCCAGTGGTGGATGCCAAGGTTGTTCCGTGGAATTATAAATAAGTGATAGTGACATACAAAGGAAAAGAAATAGAGGAAGAAGTCAATGAAACTGGAGGATTGACTCGTTCTGGGAGATGTTTCACCCCAGAAGAATTAAGGAAAGCCAAGCCATTCAAGGATAGCCCAATGCTAGTAAAGAAATCGGTCACTGAGGAAGACACTGAGGAGTTCTTGAAAAAGATGAGAGTGCAGGATTATTCCATTGTGGAGTAGTTAAAGAAAACACCAGCTCAGATTTCTCTTTTGTCTTTGTTGATACATTCAGATGAACATCGCAGGGTCTTGATGAAGATTTTTAATGAGGCACATGTTCCTGATAAGATCACAGTGAACCACTTGGAAAAGATAGCTGGCAAGATCTTCGAAGCAAATAGGATCACTTTCTCAGACGATGAACTTCCTATGGAGGGTACAGAACACAACCGAGCTCTTTATCTCACGGTGAAGTGTGAAGATTCTGTTGTCTCAAGGGTTTTGGTTGATAATGGCTCTAGTGCGAATATTTTTCCTTTGTCTACTCTGCAAAAATTGAATATTGGCACCAAAAGAATCCACTTGAACAGTGTGTGTGTTCGAGGCTTTGATAGGGGAGGTAAAGATTCTGTTGGAGATATAATGCTCGAATTGTCAATAGGGCCTGTTGAGTTTACCATGGAATTCCAAGTGTTAGATGTGGCTGTCTCCTACAATCTGTTGTTGGGCAGGCCCTGGATACATGTTGCTAAGGCGGTCCCTTCTCTGCACCAAATGGTGAAGTTTGAATGGGACACACAGGAAATAGTTGTGCACGGTGATGAGGACTTGTCAGCCTGTAATGATAAAATTGTTCCGTTCATCGAAGCTGAAGATAATAAGGGACCTTGGGTCTATCAGACTTTTGAAACAGTGTCTGTTGAGAAATTTTCTGAAGGAAAATGCATTCCGGGTCCTAAGCTATCCTTTACGTCCGTCATGGTTGTGAATGAAATATTGAAGAATGGTTTTGTGTCGGGCAATGGTCTGGGCTCATCTCTGCAGGGTATTGTGCATCTAGTGCGCCCCAGTGGGAATCTTGGTACATTTGGTTTGGGATTCATGCTCACAGAGAAGGACGTAAAAAGGGTTAAAAATCTGAAACAGAAGGTATGGTCGCTCCCCAATCCCATCCCACACATCTCTATGTCTTTTGTCAAGCCAGGGGCCGAAAAGCCTCCAACCTCCTCAATCCCAAAACTTGTGGTCGATGTTGATGAAGAGCTGATCAAGAGGTTCCAAAGTCTGTTCGAAGAGGTCAATATGGTAGAAGTTGGTGAAGGCTTTAGTAAAGCAGATGTGCAGCTCGTTGGCCCAAACGTGAAGCTTAGCAATTGGGAAGCTACTCCTCTCCCCACCAGGAAGGAGTTTTGGTAGTTTGCTTTGTTTTCCTTTCTATTAGCTGGGTTATTCCAGGGTTGTAATCCAGATTTTTAGTTTTTGCTTGTTTTGATGTTCAAACCCTGTTATCCTTTTATTTTCAATGAAATGCAATTTTTCATTTTCCGTTATTCTTAATAGTGTTTTATTTTGTTTTTTTCTTCTTTTGTACAGTTCTTTTTATGCTGGTTGCAGTGACATGACATGCATGAAGAGTTTTCAGCCGAGTCTTAAAAACCAATATAATTCTGAAATAACAATCCAAGAAGTAGAATATGATGATGAAATAAAATATGATGAAGAAGCAGCATTTGAGGAAATCAGTAAAGAGCTAAAACAATTTGAAGAAAAACCAAAGCCTAATTTGAGTGAGACTGAAGCAATCAATTTAGGGGACCAGGATGATGTTAGGGAAAAAAAGATAAGTGTGCATTTAGATCCGCAAGTTAAGGAGGCAATAATCAAAACATTGTTTGAGTACAAAGATGTCTTTGCATGGTCATATGATGATATGCCGGGCCTGAGCACTGATCTGGTAGTTCATAAATTGCCAACCGATCCAGCATTCCCTCCTGTCAAGCAAAAGTTGTGAAAGTTCAAGACTGATATGAGTGTGAAGATCAAAGAAGAAATCACAAAACAACTTACTGCAAAGGTCATTCGGGTCACTCGATATCCCACTTGGTTAGCCAATGTTGTGCCAGTACCAAAGAAGGATGGTAAGACCAGGATCTGTGTTGATTACCGTGATCTTAACAAAGCAAGCCCAAAGGATGATTTTCCATTGCCGAACATTCACATTCTGATCGATAATTGTGTCAAGCATGAGATTGGGTCTTTTGTGGACTGTTATGCGGGATATCACCAGATCTCGATAGATGAGGAAGATGCAGAAAAGACAGCGTTCATCACGCCATGGGGAACATATTGTTATCGGGTAATGCCATTTGGTTTGAAGAATGCTGGGGCAACTTACATGAGGGCGATGACTACCATATTTCATGACATGATACACAGGGAGATTGAGGTTTATGTAGATGATGTGATCATAAAGTCAAAGAAGCAGTCTGACCATGTTAAGGATTTGAGGAAGTTTTTCCAAAGACTCCACGGGTATAACCTCAAGCTCAATCCAGCGAAATGTGCATTTGGTGTCCCGTCGGGGAAGCTGCTAGGATTCGTGGTTAGCAGATGCGGCATTGAGTTAGATCCATCGAAGATCAAATCCATTCAAGAGTTACCGCCACCAAAGAACAAAACAGAGGTGATGAGTTTGCTTGGAAGGTTAAATTACATCAGCAGGTTTATTGCTCAGCTCACGACAACCTGTGAGCCCATCTTTAAGCTGCTGAAGAAGAATGTTGTGGTCAAGTGGACTGACGAATGTCAAGAAGCATTTGATAAGATTAAGAGGTACCTGTCGAATCCACCTGTGTTGGTCCCACCAGAGCTTGGAAGACCTTTAATTCTCTATTTGACAGTCTTGGATAATTCTTTTGGTTGTGTATTGGGTCAACATGACATCACGAAAAAGAAGGAGAAAGCAATCTATTATCTTAGTAAGAAGTTCACTCCCTATGAGGTTAAGTACACTCTGCTTGAGAGGACATGTTGCGCCCTGACTTGGGTTGCACAAAAGTTGAAGCATTATCTGTCGTCCTACACTACTTACCTCATTTCCCGCATGGATCCTCTAAAGTATATCTTTTAGAAGCCTATTCCTACGGGAAGACTGGCGAAGTGGCAGATTTTACTTACTGAGTTTGACATCATCTATGTGACTCGGACCGCGATGAAGGCCCAAGCCTTGGCCGGCCACTTGGCCGAGAATCTGGTGGATGATGAATATGAGACACTGAAGACTTATTTTCCTGATGAAGAGATCATGTCTGTTGACGAGGTTGATCGAGATGAAAAGCCAGGTTTGAAACTCTTCTTTGATGGAGCTGCTAACATGAAGAGTGTCGGAGTAGGGGCTGTACTTATATCTGAAACAGGGCAACACTACCCTGTAACAGCCCAGCTTTGATCATTGCACCAACAATATGGCCGAGTACGAAGCATGCATTCTAGGTTTGAGGTTAGTTGTAGACATGGGAGTCCAGGAAATACTGGTTCTGGGAGATTCAGATTTGTTGGTTCATCAGATTCAAGGAGAATGGGAGACTTGAGATTTGAAGCTCATACCGTACCGACAGTGTCTGCATGATCTTTGTCAACGGTTCAGGTCGGTTGAATTTAGACATATTCCCAGGATTCATAATGAGATTGTTGATGCCTTGGCCACTCTGGCATCAATGTTGCATCATCCGGACAAGGCTTATGTCGACCCCGTGCATATCCAAGTTCGTTATCAACATGCTTATTGTAATGTGGTGGAAGAGGAAATAGATGGCGAACCTTGGTTCCACGATGTCAAGGAATACATCAGGTCGGGGGTATATCCAGTACATGTTACAGGTGACCAAAAGAGAACCATTCGACGTCTGGCTAGTGGATTTTTCTTGAGTGGAGGAATCTTGTACAAGAGGACTCCGGATTTAGGACTGCTGAGGTGCATAGACGCTAAAGAAGCTTCAACTATCATGTCCGAAGTGCATTCTGGAGTTTGCGGGCCGCACATGAACGGGTATGTCTTGGCAAAGAAGATACTTCGAGCGGGTTATTATTGGCTCACCATGGAACGGGATTGTATCAGTTTTGTTCGCAAGTGTCATCAATGCCAGGTACATGGTGATTTGATTCATTCTCCCCCATCTGAGTTACACACAATGTCTACACCTTGGCCCTTTGTTGCTTGGGGCATGGATGTCATTGGACCAATTGAGCCGGCAACGTCAAACGGGCATAGGTTTATTCTGGTGGCCATTGATTACTTTACCAAGTGGGTCGAAGCTGTAACTTTCAAATCCGTGACCAAGAAGGTGGTGGTGGATTTTGTTCATTCAAATATCATTTGTCGGTTCGGAATTCCCAAGGTGATCGTCACAGACAATGCTGCTAATCTCAACAGTCATTTGATGAAAGAGGTATGCCAACAATTCAAGATCATGCATTGGAACTCCACTCTATATCGCCCCAAGGCAAATGGAGCTGTTGAGGCTGCTAACAAGAACATAAAGAAGATACTTTGTAAGATGGTTTAAGGTTCTAGACAGTGGCATGAAAGGTTGCCTTTTGCCTTACTGGGTTATCGCATTACTGTTCGCACTTCAGTAGGTGCAACTCCTTATCTGCTGGTATATGGAACTGAGACAGTTATACCTGCGGAAGTTGAGATTCCATCCCTTCGGATCATTGCAGAAGCTGAAATTGATGATGATGAGTGGGTCAAAACCCGGCTAGAGCGGTTGAGTTTGATTGATGAGAAAAGGTTAGCTGCAGTATGTCATGGTCAATTGTATCAAAAGAGAATGGCAAGAGCATACAACAAAAAGGTGCGTCCTCGGAAATTCGAAGCGGGCCAGATGGTGTTGAAACGCATCCTTCCTCATCAGGCTGAAGCTAAAGGCAAGTTCGCCCCAAACTGGCAGGGGTCGTTCATAGTGACAAGAGTGTTGCTCAATGGCGCTTTGTATTTAACAGACATAGAAGACAAATGTGTAGATATGGCTATCAATTCTGATGCAGTTAAGAGGTACTATGTATGATTTCATTGCTTACCTTCAGTTGTATTTTATACTTGGCATGTTCAAAGTTGAAATGACGAGGACATTTTGTTCCGCTAACCCAAACACTTTCATCCTTTGTTACCCTTTTGAGCTTTATTTATTTTCTTTCATACCCCTCTTTTGGAATCAGTAACAGAACTAGAGAACAAAAAAAATGAATGAATGAATGAAAAATAAGAAGAATGAAAAAGAAAGAAAAAGAAAAAAAGAAAAAAAAAGAAAAAGAAAGAAAGAAAGAAAAAAAAAAGAGAAAAGAAAAAAGAAAAAGAAATAAAGAAAAAAAAAGAAAAAAAAAGAAGAGAAAAGAAAAGAAAAGCAACAAAAACAAACAACGTCCTTTTGAACTACGTTTGACCTAATTCCTTTTAAGGATACGTAGGCAGCCTCACGGTTCGGTCTCATCAAAATAAAAATTAAAATTCCCCAGACTCAAAGAAACTGGGGCAGAAGTTTAGGTTTTTGAAAAGATTTGATTCCAAAAGTTGTAATTTTAACCCCTTTTCATCTTAAATTAGTTTGAGCCTTCATGCCACCCTTTCTTTCTAACCCTGTCCAAAAGTCTACATTACGGTCCAAAGAAAGACCTTCTGATCTCTTTGAGGATGCCAGGTCAAGCGAGACAGAGGTATGATTTACATCATGGGTAACACTTTGATCATGAGCACAAAGGAAAATTGAAGAAATGAGAGAGTCTTATTGGTGAAAACCCTCACGGGCACCGTAAGGCGGTGGTGAGCTGAGAGAAAATTTAAAATGAGAGTCTTATTGGTGAAAACCCTTGCGGGCACCATAAGGCGATGGTGAGTTGAGAGATGAACAAATGAGAGAGGCTTGTTGGTGAAAACCCTTTGGGGCACTACAAGTCGAATGAGGCTCATGACTTTACAGAGAATTTGGATCAGTGAAAGCCCGGTTTTGAAGTATGAAGACAGGACATGAACTGAAAATATGATTGGTTGGACGGATTAGGCTGATCGGTCCTAAATGCATGTCATGATCATTGGAGCTGGCTGCTTCCCTCAGATAAGTCTTCTTTTCTCATTCTTCTTCATATAGTCATCTGTGCTCAAAATTTTCCTTTTTTCCTTGTTGTCAAAAATCATTTCACTTTGCTCTTTGAGTCTATCTTTATGGGTCTCTTTGGAGTCAGCCCTAGTTGAACAAGAAGGAAAGGATTTCAAAGTCTACTACCAACTTCTAAATTGCACAAAGCGGAGTCCGGCCAGGCACATCACAATTGACATGATTTAGAATAAGCAGTATGGTGATAACTGAGGTTCAGGCAATCAAGTGAATCTTGAATTTTGAGTAAATACAAGGATTCAAGAACTTTCAAAATGAAAACACAATGCAACAAGTGAGTGTGAGAGATTCAGGTCATGCAGAGGTTTTGTGGTCCAGTTCTAATCAAAAGGTCAAACAACTTCTTGCTAGCCCGAATTAGCTAATCAGAATGAAGCATGGCAGTGGCGGAAGCAGACACTCAGCAAGGATGCCACAAACTAACCAGCACATTTTCAAACTAACAAGATTCTATTTGTCTGAAACAGGGGCAAGAAAATTTTTAAATCCACAGGGACCTCCCATGGAAAAGCATGGTTCAGGGAGCAAGAAATTCTATTCAGAATCCTCAAAGATGAGAGCATGACTCAGGTAAGTTCGTTTTAAAATTTTCAGGACCCTCCTGGATAATGGGATTTCATTTTAAAATTTTCAGGACCCTCCTGGATAATGGGATTTAGTTTTTAAATTTTCAGGACCCTCCTGGATAATGGGATTTAGTTTTAAATTCTCAGGACCCTCCTGGATAATGGGATTTAGTTTTAAATTCTCAGGACCCTCCTGGATAATGGGATTTAGTTTTAAATTCTCAGGACCCTCCTGGATAATGGGATTTAGCTTTTAAATTTTCAGGACCCTCCTGGAAAATGGGATTTAGTTTTAAATTCTCAGGACCCTCCTGGATAATGGGATTTAGTTTTTAAATTTTCAAGACCCTCCTAGATAATGGGATTTAGTTTTTAAATTCTCAGGATCCTCCTAGATAATGGGATTTAGTTTTTAAAATTCTCAGGACCCTCCTGGATAATGGGATTTAGTTCTTAAAATTTTCAGGACCCTTCTGGATAATGGGATTTAGTTTTAAATTCTCAGGACCCTCTTGGATAATGGGATTTAGTTCTAAAATTTTCAGGACCCTCCTGGATAATGGGATTTAGTTTTTAAATTTTCAGGACCTTCCTGGATAATGGGATTTAGTTTTTAAAATTCTCAGGACCCTCCTGGATAATAGGATTTAATTTAAAATTTTCAGGACCCTCCTGGATAATGGGATCTAGCTTTTAAATTTTAAGGACCCTCCTAGATAATGGGATTTAGTTTTTAAATTTTCAGGACCCTCCTGGATAATGGGATTTAATTTAAAATTTTCAGGACCCTCCTGAATAATGGGATTTAGCTTTTAAATTTTCAGGACCCTCCTGGATAATGGGATTTAGTTTTTAAATTTTCAGGACCCTCCTGGATAATGAGATTTAATTTTAAAAAGTTTTCAGGACCCTCCTGGATAATGGGATTTAGTTTTTAAATCTTTAGGACCCTCCTGGATAATGGGATTTAGTTTTAAATTCTCAGGACCCTCATGGATAATGAGATTTAGTTTTAAGTTTTAGATGAGATTTAATTCGAAGTTTTCAGGGCCCTCCTGGATAATGGGATTTAGTTTTTGAATTCTTATAGCTCTATAGGTAACATGATCCGATTAACATTCACAAATATGCCCAAATCCCAAACTGGGGCAGAAAAATTTCTTTTGTTTTGTCTGTTTTGTTGCAATATCAGGCACCCACTTAGATAACGAGGGAATACAATTTAAGTTGTTGGTAATCATGCACCCACCTGGATAACGAGGGAATACAATTCAAGTTGTTGGTAATCAGGCGCCCACCTGGAGAACAAGGGAATTCATTTCGGACTTACTTCAATTCGCAAATTTAAGAAGCATCAGGAGCCCGCCTGAAGAACAGGGTCCACTTTTCAGTCTCATGTTGAAGATCAAATGGAGATACACAAAGATTAAAGACAAGAAGTAGATAGGATCTTGTATTTTCTTTTACTTTTGTTGTAATTTTTTCCTTTTATTTTTGATGTAATGGTAGGAACCGCGGACCAGAACCTCGACGGCACTTCACTCGACTCTCCACCTCGGTACTCCATCATCCTTCTCACTTCTGAACTACACGTGGCCTGATTCCTTTATAGCCAAGGATATGTAGGCAGCTCAGATACCAGGGCTCGGTCACAATCTTTTTAGCCAACTTTATTTTCTTTTGAATAAGCATCGGGTCATAAATCAATTACGTTGCTTATTGTTCTTTGCTCCGAAAACTCTTCGTGTTTCCAAGCAAAGAGGGGCAGCTGTAAACACGTAATTTTTGACCCGCGCAAATTTTAAAGTTAGTTTTAGTATTTTAATATTTTTAAAATATTTACTTGACTTTATTTTAATATAATTTTAATCTTTTTACTTTTAGTCTTAAGACATAAAAAAACATAAAATAGTTTTATTTATTGTATTTATCGTTTTTCTATATTTTTATCTTTAGTTTAAGATCAATTAGTATATTTTTATTCATGGTATCTTAATTTTATCATGACTTTAGTCTATTTTCTTTACTTTTTACTTTATTGTTATAACATTTAAAAATACAAAAAAAAAGTAGTTTCATTTTTAATTTTTTTTTTTTACTTAACTAAGTTTAATTAATATTTTGGTAGGATTTTTGAGTTTGTCTTTGTCCAACAAGAAAATTTATAGGCCCAAAGGTGTGAGTCCATTTTCTTTTAACTTAAACCCAATTATTCTTAGCCCATTCTTCCCAACCCATTAGCCCATTTATGTGCAAGATTTAATCCTAGCCATCTATTTCCTTCTAATCCAATGGTCATCATCCCTTCCCACCTTCATATAAAATACCCAATTATAGAAACTCAACCCAAGGTTTTCCATTCCTAGTCTTGAACTAAAAAAGGAGGAACCAGCCGCATCTCCCTTCCCCCGCAATCCCCTACGCCAACTTCACCATCTCCAAGAATCCAGCGACGACTACCCTTTTCCCTTAACAAAACCAGCAGCGGCTGCTGCTTCTCCGACCACCAAACAACCCCTTTTGCTTCGTCTCCAACCTCAGCCACCGTCCCTCACCTCAGAGCTGCCGACATCCACTCCGAACCCAGAACGCCAACCCTTCTCCAAGCAGACCCCGGCCTCTTTCTCTCTCTCGTTTCTGTCTCACTCCCATCGCCGGCAAACTCGCCGGAAACGAGAGAGCAAAAGCTCCAGCAGCCATCGGACAGAATCTGGAAACAAGAAAGAATGAAAATAACTTGAGATTAGTTCTTAATTCAAGTTTTATTTTCATTTTTAAATCAGAAACAAAACAAACAAAAAAAAAAGAAAATTCTGCTTCTTCATTCATTTTCTTCAGATTTTGGTTTTGAACATGGAATTTGATTGAGCCGTGGTTGTTTCGAGTTTACCATTGTTGATCGCCGTTCGAGTGTCCCGGTAGGGATTTGCTATTTTTCGTTCGGAAGTTTGGTCGAGGTTCATTTCTCTTTCTCCTCTTAAATTTGACATTATTTCAGCACTTATTTTAATTAATTTCTCTATTATGCTTAATTGTGCTTAGTTTACTTGCTACTTGAAATTCATGTGATAAATGTTCAGTTATGGATTGTCTGTTTGCTTCATTCCTATTTGTATTTGTTGGGTAAGAATGGAAGTAGGATAAATTCTAATGACATGAATTATTAAAGCAGATGGGCAGGGAAATATCAAATGGACATAACACGTGTTGGTCATGGTTAATTAACAAAGGAAAATTATTCTTTTTATGTTGATGAAGCCAAAGAACTTCGGATATTGCATGAATTCTACATTGTTTTATCTCTTTTAGTTAAATTAATCGCTAGGAGTATGTCTAGGCCGACCTCACTTGGGTAGGCAAGCCTTAGGATTTTGGTTAGTTTTGAGGCGAGAGGTCGTTCCCTTAGTTAAATTCATCAGGGGAATGCCCCGTAGAGTTTGTATATGTATTTTTGCGTTCTTTTATCAGGGGTATGCCCCTAAGCGAATGTAATTGAAGGCCGTGACGGACATGGTAGAGTGAATATATTATAGGCTATTATTATTTTCTTGTTTTGTTTAATCTAGATGGGGACGACCTCGAGCCTCTTGTGTGTTTGTTTTTTGCTCTTTTTCTGTGTTTTTCGCCCCAATTCGAATATTTTAAAAGCCAACTTGATCATGTACGCAACCGTACTAGCTACGGGACTCAGGGAGTGCTTAACACCTTCTCCCCGAGTCAAATGAATCCCCTTACCCTAATTTCTGGTGCGGACTTAGTTTTAGAGTTTGAAATGTTTTAAAAGGAAAAGTCATTTTAAAAGAAAAACGGTGACCTGGCACACTGAAATCAAAGTCAGGTGGCGACTCTGAGTTATTTCCTTTTGAACACAATTTTGTCACGTTTTAATTAAAAACCCTTTTGAGCTTTGCTAAATCTTTTTATTTATTTAAGATAGTTTAGTGAAGTTTGGTTAAAAAGGGGTGTGACAGTTATGTCGTTTTACTAATAGAGCTATTGATAGTTCTCCAAGGTAGGAAAATTATTCATAGACATTTGTCAAAGAAATGATACATTTTTGTAGTAATAATATTGATTGTTGTTTACTTGTCACGTTGTTGTCGTGGCAAAATTTTAAAGAATCAACTTAAATGGTAGTGGTGCACCCATCTTGGGGATTTTATATATATACCCGGTTTTGGGGTCACAATTGAACCTATACCCACTTTGCAAAAAAGTTTGCAAGCGTACCCACTTTACGATCAACTTCAGACTTATCGGGTTTGAAGTTAAAAAAATGCCTGAAGTGAAAAAATTGCACTTCAAATGCACTTAAGGCCGAATAGGTCTGAAATGCAATCAATGGTTTCATGAACTTAAGGCTAATAAGTCCTAAGTGAAAAAAATTGCACTTCAGATGCACTTAAAGCCAATAAGTCTGAAGTGAAAAATTGCACTTCAGGTGCACTTAAGGCCAAAAAGTCTGCAGTGCAACAAACGTTTTCATTCACTTAAGGCCAGTAAGTCTGAAGTGAAAACTTGAACTTGAGATGCACTTAAGGCCAAATAGGTCTGAAGTGTAACCAATAGTTTCATGCACTTAAGGCCAATAAATCTGAAGTAAAAAAGTGCACTGCAGATGCACTTAAGGCCAAAAGGTCTGAAGTGCGACCAACGTTTTGCTACACTTAAGGCCAATAAGTCTGAAGTGAAGAATTGCACTTCAGATGCACTTAAGGCCAAAAGGTCTAAAGTGCAACAAATATTTTGCTACATTTACGACCAATAAGTCTGAAATGAAGAATTGCATTTCAGATGCACTTAAGACCAAAAAGTCTGAAGTGCAACAAACATTTTCATTCACTTAAGGTCAATAAGTTTAAAGTGAAAATTGCGTAGAAACAGAAATTTGTTCTTCGAATTATAACAATCGAATATACTATTTAATACATAAATCTACTCCAAATGAGCTCAAATTTGAAACATAACCTCCAAATATCATCAAGAACAAATCTCAATTATCAATTTGTCAAAACAACAATAAATCTAGTGAACCCATTTTGCAATTAAGAAAAATAAGAAGAAGAAACCATATGGAATAGTAAAAAAAAAATAAAGCATCATAACAGTTCACCATTGTAAAACTAAACTATATTAAAATATATTCACAATCACCATATAAAATCATTGTCACCCAAAGAAGAAGAAGAAGAAGAAGAAGAAGAAGAAGAAGAAGACAAAGGAGGAGAGGCAGGAGGAGAAAGAGGCCTGAAGTTGTTTTAAAAGTGGGTACAAGTTAAAAACTTTTTTAAAAAGTGGGTATAGGTTAAATAAGGACGACCAAATAGAGCGCCTCGTGCAACTTTTGCCGCAAAATCCTGGTTACGCCTCTGGTATTGACTGTATTCATTGCGCTAACTAAGCGGGCCCTCTAACCAGTTGAACTGCGAGAGCTTGTTGCTCTCTTGTTTCAGCTCAAACAATTAATCTCTCATTTCATAGATTTGCTATAAAATTCAAATATAGCTATGAATGATAAATTTGCTGAAACTATAGCCACGAATGGTAAATATTGTATAAGGGTTTTGATGTGTCACGTAATTTTCCCTCCTGTATATAGCTGGACATAGAGACTCTTATGATTCACAACAAGATTGTAATTGAAACGCAAACTGATCGACTGGTTGAGTTTGGAAGATGGATAAGGGAGAAATTCAAAAATAGCCAGATTACAAGTGGTCATGCAAAAATAGCCACAGTTTCAAAAGTCATCGAAATTTAGCTACTTTTCATGTAAAGATAAATCTGAACGAAACCATTGTTCAAAATCCGAAAAATACTCCAGTATATTATATTGGAGTTACAGCAAAGTATATTGGAACTCCAACATATTATACTGGAGTTTGGAGTTCCAGTATACTTTGCTGGAACTCCAGTATAATATACTGAAGTTCCAGTAAAGCATACTGGAACTCCAGTATATTATACTGGAGCCAGTAAAGTATACCGGTCCAGTATAATATGCTGAAAGTACATGCACAGGTGCACTGAACTCCAGTTTATTATGTTGGACCGGTCTCTGTTGTAGCAAAATAGTGGCTATTTTTCAATGACTTGGCAAACGCTGGCTATTTTTGAATGACCAATCCGAAAACTAGTTAGACCGATCAATTTTAAAGATGGATAAAGCTTGAGTATCTAGAGAGTGCAGGTAGATTAATCTTTTTTCAGAAGCAGCACTTATACATGACTACATCCCATTTGGATATGCTACACAAATTCAGTATAACCAAAGTCCAAACCAAGTTTGGCTTCATAGTTGGTAGATTAGACAGATCAGACCATACCAATTTTTTATATCAATCAACAAGCAAACATTCACTTCTCTTTTATGAAATTTAAAAAGGACACTCCACATGTTTCCATCTATACGAAGTGCACGTGGAGAGACCACATGGTTTGTCCTGAATTTAGCAAAAGTAATATCTACAAGATCTCTGCAACTACTACGGATCAAGATTTGACAAATAAGCCAATCAGCCAACTGATATTATTAGGGGTAGTTAGGAGTATATCATTAGAACCATTAGTAAAACAATAGAAAGGGAGAAACATTTCCAGCCCAAATACATCCTTCAGGGTAATAATTAGATGCAAAATTATTTTATCCCGAGTTTGGTTCCATTTCTTGAATCAAGGATTAACAATCCCAAAATTAATTAATCCCACCATTGGGTATTATTCTATCTCACATTGAGGATGGGATAATAATCCCGGAATCAATTAATCTCGAGATAGGCTTCTCCAAGACTCTTACCCCAAAGTCTTTTAAACAATCCAAGGTTAAAAATGAAAATAAAAGTTTATCTCAACTTATCTAATATATACCAAACACATGTTTCTATTATACCCGATATATCCCATTTATAGTCCAATGAACCAAACACCTTCCAATAAAAACATATTCATTTATTCAATCTTTTACAATCCCATCATTATCATTATAATTTCGGGATAACTTGTTCCCCCTGCCAAACAACACCTTCAAAACAGAAATAAGTATCAATAGAGAACTTACTACAAGGGGCTGATTGAAAGAAACATATAAACCAACATTGCAGCTGTTACTTCATTTAGATTGTTAACGATCAGTTTTGTCAACAATTACATGTGATCAGTCTCAAACTATGAACATAATTGAACAATATCGGGTTGAATCGCATTTTTCTATTAATCAGGAAGAAGACACTTTTGCAGATCTTGCTTATACTAAAGCACATGATGTGAGCCCCAATATTATGGAGTTTTTCATTCATGTCAAAATCCTCAAAGTTTACAAAAGTCCAAGTGACTTCAGCTGCTGAACATGCTCCGGTGGCAGAGGTGGTGGAGACCAATCGCTACCATTTACCTCACCATCGACATCCTCCACAACATATTCCTTCAAACGAGCAAGAAACATATTGTTAGGTAGCTGCTGATAAACATCTTAAGAGTTGTAGTACTCATCATGCAGCCAGTTATGACTGGTTCCACATTCGCGAGGATTTATTGTATCTAACATTTCAATGAACCACCTCCCAACAAAAAGGGTTCATGAAAACGAACGAGTGTAGAGCAGATAAAAGGAACACGTCTAGGGTTAACTCACCTTTGTTAGCATTCTTTTTGCGAGTATATGGTAGTGCCTCTGCCATATTCTCTGTCCAACCATTGTAGCAACCAATACGCTGTAAAATATGCCGATGACAGTAAATAGTCCTAGCACGATTAAAGCCATTATAAATATCAGTGGCAACCCAGCTTCACCGGCACCTCCTAAGCAACTTCCACATTCACTGGCGGCACCAGCACAACCCTCAAAGCAGGTTGTGCAATCAGTCCACATACAAAGTGTTCCAGGCAAATGACAGTCAGCACACATACTGCAAGCGCATCATAAGATAACAATGATGCACCAGTCATAAAAAACAAGAGTACAATACTAATTGCTTTATGGACAATGCTTAATTACTTTTGAATATATTGCAGTCTATCAAGAGTGCAAAAGTGATGTAAAGAAAAAACTATTTTTTTTTTTTTATAACCGTGGTGTCCGGGCCAGCTTGCGCGCATCTCGACTAATTCCACGAGATACCTGCCACCTCCCACCAGCAACAAGTACCAGGTAACTCTATCCACCAAGGCTTGGATAGATGGGAAGAAATCACCTAGTATTTTTTGTCTCCGCTGGGATTTGAACCTGAGACCTCATAGTTCTCACCCACTTCATTGACCACTAAGCCACACCCTTGGGTGCATGTAAAGAAAAAACTATTCTGCATGGATTAACCTTCATTCTCGATTCTTGGATTGATGGGCGAGAGAAACAAGGAAGAAGAGTGCAGTGTTAAGCTTACTAAGAATAATAAGAGTCGAGATTGTGTACCCAGGATGACAGCAACATAGGCACAACTCCCGGCAAGGCTGAGCCAAATCATTGCGCACTCTTCGATCATAACAGGTTATGAAGCAACCAGATAGGCCTAGCAGTGCGAAAAATAACAGTGCCCCTGCACATTGTCAAATCGATACCTTAAAGTTAGTATCCTTTTTTTAGCCCTGGTTTGGGGGGGAGGGGATACACTAGAAGTTAAAATATCATCGAACATTTGCTTTTAAATTTGTGAACCATCAATGTTCCTTCCAGGCCTCAATGAGCATAAAGAATAGGACGTCTCTTCCCAAGGCAGAAATAGATTAATGCTACTGCACCGAGATGAGCAAGAAACAGACCAGTGTCGCCGCAATGATTAATCTCCTCTTTCTCCATATCGCTTGCTCCTGTTTCTCTTTTTCTCCTGTAAATTTGAGTTGGCTCCAGTATTTTTGTCGCAGAAGCTGATGGTTGCTTTATGCTTTCATCACAAGGAATAGAAAGGTGAAAACCCAGCAATGCTTAGTCTAAGCTGTCCAAGCACATGCAGAGTTTGAACTCCTACAACATAAATACTTTGGGATAGCCATACAAATATTTTGCACAACAAAATACTCTGATAGCTGACTGCAATAAGAGTGTGTAAAACTCATCCACTATTTGGTTGTGTTATAAGACTGACGACTACCTAGCAAAAACAACATACCCAGTATATTCTCACATGTGGGGTCTGGGGAGGGTGGTGTGTACGCAGACCATACCCCTACCCAGTGAAGGTAGAGAGGCTGTTTTAGTCCCTTTCTTTACATATTTAACCTATTTCTATTCCTCAACCTACCGCCTCCATCCTCCAAAACCAAATAACCTAATTTATCCCTATTCCTAACAAAACTAGACTTGTGATAGCAACTCAAGCTCCTCCTACCCCATCATAAGAGGGGACTCAAAATCAAATCAAGATTGACAACTACCTAGATTGCGTAAAATTGTTTGTTTGCAGAGTGGAGTTAGTTAGATTGCGGTTAGCCTTGTATCCCTTCGGAAAAACTTGCAAAATGACATGCTTGGCCCTTTTGTGCTGATTTTTCCCACACCTCGCATACTAACTAGACAAGGGTTAAAACCTTCATTCCTTCCTGAACCCTAGGTCCCACTAACTCATCCTGCCTGATTCAGATTTCACAAGACTGTCCAGTTCCCTCAAATCTGGACAACAAATCTGTTGCGAAAGTATAATTACTTCAGAGAGATTATATGAGTTTTTTTACTTCCCTTACATGTGACTGACTGTAGACCTACCTCGTCCACTTTTCCACCTTCCATACTCAGATCTATGTGTTTTTATCTTCTTTTTCCACCATTTCTCAACTTCCCACTATTTTTGGTTACTTTCTTATTTTGATAGAACCTATTAATGGGTGGAGCTGGTTTTGGGGACCAAAATCAGTGGTTCACTTAGTTTATTTATAATATTCTTGTAAAGAAAACAAAAACACTACGTAAGCACATTTGCTAATAAAACCATAACCTAGTTGCAAAAGAAAAGATGAAAAGGAAAACATAGGACTCCATCATGGTCCCATCATTTATAATTCCGTTGAATGTTAACCAGCCACCCTGCATCACTTTAACGTCCTCTAGAAACAAGGATTACCCCTTAAAGTATATTAGCTACCAAACATACACTTAATGACTTCTAGAAACACAGAAAGCCCGTTGAAATACGTAATCCCAATAAGTCACCATCTTTCATCCTCCCAACGATAACTACTATCATTGACTTCCAAGCTTAAGCACCATCCCATGCATCAGCAGAGCAGGTGCTTCAGCAGATAATTTTGTAGTTCCTAATATCCAATTATAAAGCTATTCATGCACGTGCTTTATTAATCTTTGCTAGTAATCTAAGTGCGACATGTTTCTATTATGCTCTAAGAATGCTGCAAAGTATAAATTCTGAATAACAATTTTTCATCACACCCAGGAGGTAATTTTTCTGTTAAAACCTTTTACACGAGACTCCTCAAAAGGGAGGAGATTGTTCCCTTCCAAAGCAGTTTGGCCTAGCAAAACTCGAAAAGGTGCATAAATCCTATTCATGTGGTGTTATGTACAGTTACACCATCACTTTGAACAACATGACTGGACAGCGTTTGTATGGAGTGCAGCATGGGATTCTATAATGACAACTTGATAATGAGAACACACGTCATCTGGTATTTTATATTTGCTGATACATTGCAAATTGATATCAAACTTCTGTCGTCCACATATTTGGGGTAAATTAGATCATACCAAACAGCATCACAAATCACAGTTAGGTAGCTGACCGTGGTCACAACACTCTGTGGATAAAGGCTTCAGGAAATATTCACTACCTATGGCAAACAGGCAGTGGGTACATGTCAGAATAAGCAGTTGGTAAGGACCCAGAACTTAAGAGTGGTAGAATCGGAGTGGTGCAGTTTATTTCATATATGTATATATTTAGGTGCTAGTATGTGTTGTGGTTTTCAATTTTTTTGCAGATATTCGTTCGCACATACAAATATTATGCGTGTGACAGAGAAAATTGAGCCAAGAGCTATAACCGCCTCTGGCTGGTGTTCCATTTATATTTAGGGATGGCAATGGGGCGGGGCGGGTCGCGGTGGGATTTAATTTGACGTTCCCTGTTGCAACATTCAACATTTCCTTCTGCTCTTTGGCCTTCTGCTCTCAGGTTTGCAACATTCAACATTTCCTTTATTCTCCTAAGTTTAGCCAAAAATAAATAGTACTTAAGAAGAAAACGAATATAAATAATTTTTACATTGTTAGTTTATTTTAACTTATGATATCATGTTAATTATCATTTTTTATCAAGTTATCAATTATTACTATTTATCATACAAAAATTGCTTATAATTACCTCAAAAGTGAACTGATTCTGTAATTATTATTTACATCATATGATATAAATTAACTTAAACTTCTGAGTGCTGTATAGAAGCAGACTTTCTCAAGTCTATTTCATAAGTGGTGAGTGAATTGTTGGTGTTATTGTCGTATGTGATAATTAAAGTTAGGCTCAACCGTTCAAGTTCGATGTAGACACTTTTTCCTGCTGCTTCCACAATTATCAACGGGGAAATACTTTGTGTCTGTCTTTATTTATTTAATGTGTTTTTGCCGTGATTTATGGGATTTGAGGGTGGAGTTTAATTGTTCTATAGGAAAAAACACTAGATTTAGAGGCAAAAGATGGGAATTTAAGAACAATTTGGATATAATTAATTATTTTATTAAAAAAATCAGATTTAAGTCTAGCTTTCTAAAAAAGAAAGAATTTTTTAAAAAACAAATGCGGGTGCGGGGCGGGGCGGGTGAACGTGGGTGGAGTGCAGGGCGGGTGAATGCGGGTTTAACTCCTATGCGGGGCGGGGCGGGTCTAAATTTCGCGGGTTCAGACAGAACCCGCCCCGCGCCGCCTGCCATTCCTATTTATATTGTAAAAAGTTTAGTTCATATTAAAATTCTACGGAAGTGAATAATCATGATGTTGTAATAAAATTAGGTTCCATAAGAAAATACATCGAATTTCTGCAATATCGGAATATTTCCTTGCCATTCCCAGAGGGGGGCAACCTATTGATGCGGTTGGACTTATTGTTGTGATAATATCATCATTCTTATGCTTTGTTGTTATGATAAATCCTATTCATGTGGTGTTATGTACAGTTACACCATCACTTTGGACTTTGAACAACAATGTTGAAGTTCATGCCGGGGCCTAACTTTAAAAGATGGAAAGACGATCTTGAATATACTTTAGGCATGGACGATATAGATCAAGCTTCGTGTGAAAAATGAGCCACCACCTCTAGCACAACTACTAAAAGAGATAATTATGCTAAGTGAGAGAACAGCTTGCTTGATACTGTCAATGCTAAGAAGTTTCTTGCCTAAGTGGAACGAAGATACCTTGTATCCAATAAGGCCGAGACCGGAGATCTAATGAGAAAAACATGTTGGACCGAAGTATGATAACACTGGAGGGGTTGAAGGTTATACATAAGCTGGTTTACATTCAGTCTAAACTGATAGCTCTAGACATAGTTCTTCCGAATGCTTATATTGTTCCCATTGCTCTTAACTCCTTGCTTGTTGAGTTTAGCCAGATTAAACAACCTATAACACTCAATATGAGACTCGAAAAATTAATGACCTCATCTCGAAATGTGTTGTCAAAGAGGAAAAATTAAAAAAGAGATGGGCGAGATTGACTTCCTTGTTTCCCATGATTCCAAAGCAAGCTCTACTAACTTAATAAGTTTCAATGGTCTAGTCATCATACATAAAGAAGTCCAGAACACCAAACGGCATGTAAAATATTTTGACCTTTCTTAAAACTTTGATGATCAAACCTTTGAAATTTCCTAAGTCCTTTACTAGAGCTTGTTTTCGATTCATTGGAAACAAGTAAGGCAGTCTCACCCTTATCTTTTCTAATTTTCTTTTCTTCAACAACACATTTTGAGATGAGTTCATTAATTGACCAAAACTCCTTTCTGAGTATTATAGGCAGTTTTCATCTAGCTAAATCCAGCAAGCAAGGAGTTAAGAGCAGAGTGAACAATAAGCATCCAAAAGAACTATGTTTAAAGCTATGTTTAGAGCTTTTAGTTTAAACTGCAAGTGAACCATCTTAAGTATATAATCCCTAACCCCTTCATTGTTATTATACTTCATCCTGCAAGTTTACTCATTTTCTCCGATCTCAGCGTTGTTGGATACAAGATATCTTTGTTTCACTTGGGCAAGAAATTTCTTAACATTAACAGTATAACGCAAGCCACTCTTGAGATGTTCAGCAATTGACCTTCCAAAGGCGAGGATGCATAGCCTATTAGATCTTTCTCGCATTGTATAATTATCTCTTTCAGCAGTTGTGCTAGAGTTATTGAGAGGTGGTGGCTTATATTCATGCAAAACCTGATCTATATCAACCATGCCTTCAGCAAATTCAAAATCCTCCTTCCTATATCCTAAAGTTGGACCTTGATAGGACCACAACTTCAGCATTGTTGTTGTTCAAAGTAATAGTAATTGTACATAACATAACATGAATGGGAATAGCAAGGTATAAGAATAATGATTTTGTCACAACAATGAGTCCAACAGCATCAACAGGTCGCCCTCCTTTAAGCTAGGCAAAAAAATATTTCAATATTAGAAACCATCCCTTTGGCCAGGGCAAGAAAATTTTTCAATATTAGGAACTTATCACCTTTAGGCGGACAGAACAAATTTACTAAATAAAAATATTATCATATAACGGCCCTCATCAAAAACATCAAATTTAAACACATAATAAACCCCCTTTGGGCAACCTATTATATGTCATAATCTAGTAATATCCCCCGTAGCGGAGTGAAGAAGTCTCATAAATCAATCCGAATAGGACACTTTAGTGTATACTATTTACTCAATTTACAAAACAAATTCAATATCCAAGGATTACATATGCCATTGCTCAACACACATGACAAGTATGTGCACAATCATTATAATATGAGGTACTTTAACATGTACTTATCCTGATTACTGTTATTAATTTATCTAATCCCAGATATTTGAAATCTAAGAAATATGACAATATTTATACTTACAAAATTCATACATGGAACGAAACAGTCTAAATCAATTCACACTTCCTTAGATTAGCATGGATACTTTCAGGAAACAAACCAAACGTAAACTAACTGTGCTACACGTCAAGAAATGGTTTTGAACACTGGTGCAAAGAAACAAACTAAATGCATTTAAGCAGTATTCAACGTGAAATAAGCCCAACTGATTTGATAAACCAAAATTCACGGAGGAGAAAACATTTAGCGTAAAGTATTCATCAATTTTAGAAAATAGTAGAAACTCAAATCATATAAAATTGATACTTAAGTGAAGGCAAGATGGGTGGGCCCATTATCCATTGAGTTTCAAACCTTATGCCATTGCTCGGAATTTCTTGATTATTTAAAAAATTAACAATAAAAAAAGGTGTCCAGTGGCCTTAAGAATAGTTAGGTGGAGGATTCTCCTAAAAATAAAAAAGACTCGTGGAATCTTTCAAGTTCCTCTTAGTACACCCTCCACAGGCTTACTCTAGCTTGTTATCATTTTCAGCAAAGGTACTAATCTGTGAAACCTACTCGCCAACTTGATCTAGATATTTATTCCTCTTTTCAAATTAATCAATTGAAGCAGAAAACACAATCTATGAGATCTCTCCAGCAATGTCCATCATGAGAGAGTAGTTTGCCATTTCGAAACTTCTTTAAATGTATTTTTAAATCCAATTGACATCATCCTTTGTTTAGCATTCTCAATAATAAGAACCACTACTACGCCTCAATCCCAAATAAGTTGGGTCGGCTATATGAATTCTCACTAATAACATTCCACCTTTAAGTTTATCTCGGGCTAACATCATACAAAATAGCCAAAAAAAAGAGAGTTTTTTTAATAATTGACAGAGGCTAAGACGACAGCTTTTGCTCGTCTGTATGAGGAACTAAGGAACAAAGGTGGAGAGAAGAAGTTATTCCGACTCGCTAAGGCGAGAGAGAGGACAACTCGGGATCTGGACCAAGTGAGGTGCATAAAAGATGATGACGGCAAAGTTTTGATGGGAGATGACCAGATTAAGAGGAGGTGGCAGACCTACTTTCATAAACTTCTAATTGAAGAAGGGGACCAGGATATTATACTTGGGGAATTGAGGAATGCCGACAGTCCCATGAATTAAGTAATTGTAGGGACATTGAGATCGATGAAGTCATGGAGGCAATGCGTAAGATGAGAAAGGGCAGAGCTACCGGGCCAGACGAAATTCCGATTGAACTTTGGAGGTGTGTGGGTAGAGCAAGCTTGGAATGGCTTATTGGATTGTTTAGTGTTATATTCAAGACTAATAGGATGTCTGAAGAGTGGAGGTGGAGTACAATGGTTCTGTTGTATAAGAACAAAGATGATGTCCAGAGCTGTAACAACTATAGGGGCATCAAATTACTAAGTCATACCATGAAAGTTTGGGAGAGAGTGGTAGAAATGAGAGTGCGAAGGACGGTGTCTATTTCAGACAACCAGTTTGGGTTCATGCCGGGGCGATCTACCACAGAAGCTATATCCACCTTATTAGGAGGATGGTGGAACAGTACAGGGATAGGAAGAAGGATCTCCACATGGTGTTTATTGATCTGGAGAAAGCGGACGATAGGGTTCCTAGGGAGGTCTTATGGAGCTGCTTAGAGGATAAAGGGGTCCCGGTTGACTATATTAGGGTGATTAAAGACATGTATGCTGGAGCTAAGACTCGGGTTAGGACAGTAGGAGGCGACTCTAAACACTTTCCAGTGGTTACGGGGTTGCACCAGGGTCTGCGCTCAGCCCATTCCTATTTGCCCTGGTGATAGGATGCACTGACTCATCATATTCAAGGGGAGGTGTCATGGTGCATGCTATTTGCTGATGACATTATTCTAATTGACGAGACACGAGGCGGCGTCAATGAGAGGCTAGAGGTTTGGAGACATGCTCTTGAGTCTAAAGGTTTCAAGTTGAGCAGGACGAAGACGGAATACCTCGCGTGCAAATTTGGGGTTGAGCCGACGGAAGCGGGAGTTAAAGTGAGGCTTGACTCTCAAGTCATTCCCAAGAGGGGTAGTTTCAAGTACCTTGGATCGGTTATTCAGGGGATCGGGGAGATTGACGAGGATGTCACACACCGTATAGGGGTGGGGTGGATGATGTGGAGGTTAGCGTCGGGAGTCTTGTGTGACAAGAAAGTGCCACCGTTACTAAAAGGTAAGTTTTATAGAGCAGTGATTAGGCCTGCCATGTTATATGGAACTGAATGTTGGCTGGTAAAGAACTCACACATCCAGAAGATGAAAGTAGCAAAGATGAGGATGTTGAGGTGGATGTGCGGGCATACAAGGATGGATAAGATTAGGAATGAAGATATTCGAGAGAAGGTGGGCGTGGCCCCTATGGAGGACAAGATGCGGGAAGTAAGACTCAGATGGTTCGGGCACATTCAGAGGAGGAGCACTGATGCACCGGTGAGGAGGTGTGAGCGACTGGCTGTAGTGGGCACGCGGAGAGGTAGAGGGCGACCTAAGAAGTATTGGGGAGAGGTGATCAGACAGGACATGCATGGCCCTTGACAGGGAATTATGGAGGTCGAGCATTAAAGTTGTAGGTTAAGGGAAAGTTGTGAATATTTCTACAGCACAATAGAGTGAGACTAGTCAGTTAGGAGTTAGACTAAGAATGTCATTGGTCGTCTATTGATGCAGGGCTTTACCTGCTAGTTTTTACTATACCAGCCATCTATTTCGTATTTCGTATTCTGTATTTCATATCTCTTATATTGCTGTTATTTTATTATGCGTTTTTATGGTACTAATATATCGTCTCTTGTTGCTTTCTTGAGCCGAGGGTCTCCTAGAAATAGCCTCTCTACCCTTCGGGGTAGGGGTAAGGTCTGCGTACATATTACCCTCCCCAGACCCCACTTGTGGGATTATACTGGGTCGTTGTTGTTGTTGTTGTTGTTGTTGTCCGGGACAGCTTGCGAGCACCTCGACTAATTTCACGGGATACCTGCCACCTCCATCAGCAACAGGTACCAGGTAACTCTCCGCCAAGACTTGAAAAAATGGAAAGAAATCACCTAGTGTTTTTGCTTCAGCTGGAATTTAAACCTGAAACCCATGGTTCTCACCCACTTCACTGATCACCAGGCCACACCCTTGGGTACTAGTAAAAAAATGAGTATTAGAAGTTCTCTATATCTCTCACTGGCATAAAAATCTCTAACAGGGACAAAAGACTCCTAAAGTATAGGACCTAAAGTAAATATGTTAACATGCCTATATTCTCAACTAATTGGCATCGCCTACACAAGTCTTTCTCTTCCATTGTGCCTTCACTAAGTCTGCATTATTTCTAAGAGACCATAAATCTTTCGAGACAACTTCCTCCCATGTGAGTTTAGGTCTGCCTCGTCCTTTTAAACATATTCACTCACCCACCTATGGATAGGTGCATCTGGAGATATGCACAAAACATTAACCAAATCATCTCAAGCGACCTTCTCTCATTTTATCCTCGATGTGTGTCACTTGCACCCTTTTAACAAATGGATCATTTTTAATCTTGTCGATTCTTGTTTGACCGCACATCCATCTTAGCATTCGCATCTCTGAGACACTCATCTTGTGGATGTGTTGGACTTTTAGCAGCCCAACATTCAGTGTCACATGGCATTGTTGGTCTTAAATTGTTCTATAGAACTTACCTTTCAGCTTGAGAAGCATCCTGCTATCGTATAACACCCGGTCTTATTTCCCTGCTTCAACCATCCCATTTTGATTCTAGGTGATCATTCCATAGTCCTACAACAACGAGCCTAGATATTTTGAATTGTTTGGATTTAGGCAGCACAATCCCGTCTAATCTCACCTCAACTTCAACTTCTTATGTTAACTGAACTTGCAATGTATATATTTCATCTTACTTCTACTTACCCTAAAAACCTTTACTCTAAAGAGCTCCATAGTCAACGCTTTTGATTAACACCCTCATTGGTTTTATCAATTAGTACAATGCCATCTGCAAATAGCATACATCATGGGAATTCATATTATAATGTGTTGATTAGCTCATCCATAACTAGGGTAAACAATTATGGGCACATAATAGCCTCTTCTTCTTTTTTTTCTTTTTTTGGCGGGGGGGTGATTTGATGCGTTTAGGATTAGAAATTTCTAATAAAATATTATTCTCTCCATCTCAATTTATGTGGCACTCTATCCTTAATAGTCAGTTCCAAAAAGAACGTCGTACTTCCTTATTTAGAAACAATTTAACTTTAAGTGTCCTATTATACCATTAGTGAGATTATTCATAGTCATACAAATATATATGGCTTGTTTTAACACCACAAGTTTCAAAGTTTTCCTTTCTTTATTAAGCTTCGCGAGTCCGCGTCGAGTCAAACATCGCCACAAATTGGGATGGAGGAAATATTTATTATCATTGACCATATGAATCCCTAATTATATTTATGGAGTTTTCAAACACAACCACTATGATGTCGCTTTCCCTCTTCACTTCTTTTATAAAGAATTTGTATGCCCAAAGTAGACCTTAATCTTACATCAGTTAATAGTATTTAAACAATTGAATCAAAATAGATTTATTTAAATTGGCCCTTAAAATTTTATACAAAAAGAAGAATGTATTTTCTTGGTCATTTGGGAAGAATATTTTTAAGTATTAGTGACTGTTTTCGAGGAAGATATACTATTCCCTCAGTTTCATTTTATTATGTCTTAGTTTGACTAGGCACAAAATTCAAAAATGTAAAGCGAACTTTTTAATCTTGTGGCCCTAAACTAAATGTGTATATAGCATATCAAAAGTACCCTCTCAACCTTGTGGTCTTAACCATGCCATGTAATTCTTATGATGGAATCTCCTCAAGGTAAAAAAAAATGTTGTAATGAAAAATTAACTAAATAGAAAGGTGTCATTCTTTTTTAAAAGAAATTATAAAGGAAGACATATAAAGTGAAACAAAGAAATAATTTGCAAGAATATGATTAGGCTTTCAGCGCCTTTTTTTTGTTCTATCTTATTTCGAGTGAATGTCAAGTGAAAGCAAGCCAGAGTTACCTATAGAGAATAAATTTACAGGCCTGCTGGAGGATTTGAAGCTCTTGTAAGAATAAAGATACTGGTATATTATTAAGGAAATAGAATCCACTGTTTCTACAAATTAGAGCATATTGTTGCTTTGTTTACAATTGAACTATTCTTTGTTTTAAGGAGTTGCTCATCAATTTTAGACTGCAAGTACTATAAGTTTATTCAAGTACATACCTTATCAAAAAAAAGTTTATTCAAGTACATTGGAGGTTAGGCTTTCATTCTTCTAGATATGGTTGACTGCCATGAAATGAGATTCTTTAGTATGAGCTTATATGGGGTCAACTAGGAGTGGCAAACGGGCGGGGCGGGGCGGATATGGTTCGGGTTGAAAACGGGTAATGAAGAAACGGGTAAATTATCCGACCCGACCCATATTTAATACGGATAAAAAACGGGTTAACCGACAGATAATATGGATAACCATATTATCCATGACTTCTTACATATGATCACTTTTGGGAGAATTCTTAGTCTCCCTAACTTGAGGAACCCCCAATTGAGGCTTTACAAATGTAAAAGTTAGACCCATTGGTTATCCATTTTCTAAATGGATAATATGGTTCTTATCCATATTTGACCCGTTTTTAAATAGTTCATTATCCAACCCATTTTTTAATGGATAATAT
Organism: Nicotiana tabacum; assembly: GCF_000715075.1. Lineage (NCBI taxonomy): Eukaryota > Viridiplantae > Streptophyta > Magnoliopsida > Solanales > Solanaceae > Nicotiana > Nicotiana tabacum. Next base: position 46,970,115 of record NC_134090.1, on the reverse strand, counting down.
GGGTGGTTAACTGTTTTCTTTGAACCATTTTGCCACCCCTAGGGTCAACCATTTCTCAACACTAGGTAATCAGATGATCACTCAGGGTCTCTATATCACTTTTTTCTATTTGGTGATCAGTATACAAAAAAATTCTTATTGGAGCAGCAGGTGATTAAAGGATGTTGATGCATAGAAGAATTTTGCCTACCAATTGAAGCAAAACAAGCATGGTATCTTTAGCTCCTTGAACGATATAATTTCCGTTCCTTGAGAGAAGATATAAAGAGGAGCAAGAACAAAGGCGGTGCCAAGATGTTAAGCTTACGGGCTCGGGATTCTAGTCTTTAAAGTTCCTTATTCAATGGATTAATAATATTTGTTACATATTCAATGGATTTTTTAAGACAGATACAGGGTTTGGACCAAAGCTACTAGTTCGGCCGAACCTATAATCCAAACCCCAAGCAAGATTCCTCAAAACATTCATATCAACTATGTATAACTATTTTCATTTTGTCCGGAAAGAGATTTAGATGAGAGAGAGAAAGAGAGATTAAAGAAGATTGGCACAAAAAAAAAACTTATAGGACAAGACAACAGAAAATACCATGACTTATCAGATTTCTTTCTTTTTTTGATAGATAACATCAAGATTTAACGAATATATAACTAGTGGAAAGCTCGAGATGTCTTACCACATAGATAGTAGAAGCTTAGCTCGCTATCAAACCCCCAAGTCATACGCAACCAAGACTTATGGTGGGTGTCAATCAAGTAAACCAAATATCCCAGTGAGGCTATAACCTGCAACAAAGAGGGTGAGCGCTCAATTGGATATATTCTGCAAAAATTAGGTAAAGAAATATCTAAGAAAATCAAAGAACAACACTGTAAATAGGGCCAACCACCTACAAGCTGAACCGCGAGAAAGATGAACAAAATGTCTCTAGTCACAAAGAATCGGAACTTTAAAGTTCGCCACTTTCTATCAGCAGGAACATGAACTCTCAAGTAATAGGGAGCTTTGCAAGTTGTGCAATGGGAAAATGCAAATCCTTCCTGTAAAAGATAAATAATTTAATCCTTCCTGTAAAAGATAAAATGATTTAACTAACAAAAATAAATTCAATTCTGGTGATTATTGATTACTGTAAATTGCTTGGAACTTATCAGGCAACTTATGCAGTCATTGCTTCTATGAAAGCAAAGCCTCAACTTGATAATTTTGAATCTTACTGTTGAAATGAAAAGACAACAACTACATCCCAATCCAAAACAATCTGGGATTGGTTATATGAATCATCACTGACCATATTTTTTCATTTAAAATTCATCTCCGACAAGCATTACACAAAATAAAAAGTACCAAAAATCTCTATATTTTTTACTGGCGTAAAAATCTCTACTAGGACTAAAGACTCTTAAGAAGCATAGTACCTTTCAACTAAAATGACTAAAATGTATAACCATCCAATTGGTATCGCCTAAATAAATCTTTTTCTTCTAATGTGCCTCATCATTCGCTAAGTCTGCATGGACTCGAAATGATTGTAGATCTTTCGAGATAACTTCCTTCCAAATAATATTAGGTGTACCCCATCCCCTTTTTAATACCTTCACTCATCATGGTATCACACCTACAGACGGTGCATGTTGAAATGAAAAGCACATACAAATAATTGACTATTGTAAGTAAAGTGGCTCGTCCAAAAGCTATACCACCACAATATATGTACACATGATGCTGATCAAAACCTGATCATAAGCTTTAATGCATCAATACAGGTACAAATTAGTTCCAAGTAAGGCATGACTTGATGAATTGCATTTCAAAAACAAAAGCAACAATGCGACTTCGACAATAATAAGGTTAAAACTGCTTAAGTAATACAGATTCAAAAGCTAAAACACATACTTTCACCGCCCGCCAATGATCAAGGCAGTCCCGATGAACAAATTTTGATGTACCCTTGCACTTGCAAGGTGCAATAAAATCCCTACCTGAAAAGGAAAAATAAAACCTAGTGGGTATCCCAATTCTGAAATAGCATAAGTTCAGCATATAACCCAATAATGTGATATGCTATCGAATGAAATAAACAAAAGACGACCTGGATAACAAGCATTCACCAAACGACCAAAAATTCAAGCCACCTCTTCATTAAATGCTTCTTATTATTTTCATTTCTTTGATAAATCCGAACAGATAAAAATGTTGATAAGTACAACAACAATAACAATAACAACATACCCAGTATTATCCCACGGTATTATCCCACACCGTGGGATCTGGGGAGGGTAGTGTGTACGCAGACCTTACCCCTATCTTGTGAGGATAGAGAAGTTGTTTTCAATAGACCCTCGGCTCAGGAAAGCATAAGCACCACATTAATGAAAATATAGACAAGAAGGGACAATAATGAAAATATAGACAAGAAGGAACAAAACCAAAAAGCCATATAAAAGCAGAATAAAAAAACAAGATAGTAAGGTGATCAACAATGAAAGAAAACAACGGTTAGTCATAAAAACCTACTACCAACAGAAAGCGAGACTGCGTGTCAATACTACTGTTATGAACACTTTAGACTACCTACTCTACTACCCTAATCCTCGACCTCCATACCTTCCTATCAAGGGTCATGTCCTCGGTCAGCTGAAGTTGCGACATGTCTTGCCTAATCATTTCTCCCGCCTCTTCTTTGGCCTACCTCTACCTCTCCGTAGGCCCTCCAATGTCAACCTCTCACACCTCCTCATCGGGGCGTCTGTGCTGCTCCTCACATGACCAAACCACCTAAGTCGCGCTTCCCGCATCTTATCCTCAATACCCACCTTGTCGTGAATAACCTCATTTCTGATCCTATCTAACCTGGTGTGTCCGCACATCCATCTCAATATTGTAATCTCTGCTACCTTCATCTTCTAGACATGAGCGGTCTTGACTGGCCAACACTCAGCCTCATACAACATCGTTGGTCTGACCACCACTCTGTAGAACTTACCCTTAAGTTTCGATGGCACCATTTTATCACACAAAACACCGAAAGTGAGTCTCTATTTCATCCATCCCGCCCCAATACAATGTGTGACATCTTCATCAATCTCCCCATCCCCTGAATAATAGACCCAAGGTACTTAAAACTCCCTCTCCGAGGGATGATCTATGAGTCCAGCCTCACCTCCCCTTCCTCTCCTTGAGTCTCGCCACTGAACTTACACTCCAAGTATTCTGTCTTGGTCCTGCTCAACTTGAAACCTTTAGATTCCAGGGTCTGCCTCCATACCTCTAATTGCGCGTTCACACCGTCTCGCGCCCCGTCAATCAATACAATATCATCAGCAAATATCATGCACCACGGCACCTCCCCTTGGATGTGGCGCGTCAGTACGTCCATCACTAGAGCAAACAAAAAAAGGGCTGAGTATCGACCCCCGATGCAACCCCATCATAACCGGAAAATGGTCTGAGTGGGGTCTATCATACATATCCTTAATTAACCTAACGTAGGCAACAGGTACACCTCTAGCCTCCAAACATCTCCACAAAACCTCCATCGAAACTTTATCGTACGCCTTTTCTAAGCCGATGAACATCATATGCAAGTCCTTCTTTCTCTCCCTATACTGCTCCATCAATCTCATAACAAGGTGGATGGCTTATATAGTTGAACGCTCCGGCATAAACACAAACTGGTTGTCGAAAATAGACACACTCCTCCTCACCCTTAGCTCTACCACTTTACTCCCAGACTTTCATAGTACGGCAAGCAGCTTGATACCCCGATAATTATTGCAATTTTGGATATCACCCTTGTTCTTGTATACAGGAACCATCGTGCTCCACCTCCACTCTTCGGGCATCTTTTTCGTTCTAAAAATGACATTAAATAACCTAGTGAGCCACTCCAAGCCTGCCTTGGCCGCACTTTTCCAAAACTCCACCGGAATTTCATCCTGCCCGGTTGCTTTGCCCCTGCTCATCTTACGCATAGCCCCCTTAACTTCATCAACTCTAATCCGCCTACAATACCTAAAGTCACAATAACTCCCGGAGAGTTCCAAATCACCCAATACAATGCTCTTGTCCCCCTCCTCGTTCAAGAGACCATAGGTTTGCCATTTCCGACGGATAAGCCTCTCGTCCAACAAAACTCTACCTTCTTCGTCCTTAATGCACTTCACTTGGTCCAAGTCACGCACTTTCCTTTCTCGCGCCTTGGCTAACCTGAACAAACTCTTATGCCCACCTCAGCCCTCGAGTTCCTCGTACAAACGACTAAAAGCTGCAGTCTTGGCCGTTGTAACTGCTAGCTTTGCCTCTTTCTTAGCCAACTAGAATAGATGCACTATTTGGATAAGTAACAAATCCAAATAGAATAGATGCACTATCACATAGCATTTTCATTTCATTTTCATTTCCCGTGTCATCAGACAATACCCACCACATCTACAAATTTTTCAGCCCAATAAAAACAATGCCTCTCACCAATGCGTAGTAAAATCTAATGTGACTTGCACACTTGGGTTGTACCATTTAAGGGATTTTTTGTAAAGGAAGTTTGGGTTTATGGTAAAAGGAGAAAACCCGGTATTTCAAGATAAATTCACCAAAATTTTCCTTTCCATCACAGGACCTCAAAAGACACCTAAAGAAGCTTCCTTTACAATTACAAACAGCACAAGAATCCTAATGTAATTTGACTTGTACACAAAGGGGAAACCACCACATATTCATGACAAATTCACCACACAAAAAAAGAAAAAGAAAAAAGAAACTCTTTTTTCCACAGCAGAGCCTGAAGAATCACCTAAAGCAGCTAACTTGACAGTTACAAACAACCAAGAATTCCAAATAATACACTCCAACCAACTAATATTCCAATAATAATAGACAAACTGCAAAACCAGAAGAAAAAAATATTAACGGTTATGTTCTTTTAAGGAAAATTTGGGGTTACAGTAAAAGGGAAAAAACCCCATATTTTCCAGACAAATTCACCAAAAATAACTTTCCTTCCCACAGCAGAGCCTCAAGAATCACCTAAAGCAGCTTACTTTACAGTAACAAACAACACAAGAATCCTAAATATTACACTTCAACCAACTGATATTCCAAACAATAATAAACAAACTGCAAAACCAAGAAAAAAAAATATTAAAGGATCAAAGGGAAAAAAAACTGACCATCAGTTTCAAGGCAAATCCTACACTGAATTTGTTCAGAAGAACCAGCTTCAAGATCGATATCGCTAGGGTCAGTAATCAAAGAAGGTGGGACCAAAGGAGAAGATTCGGACTGATCAACCATTTCCATTTTTTCTCCCCAATTTTCAAGAAAGAAAAAAGTTTACAAATTTACAAAGATCAAAAATTTCAATTGACCATCATCAAGAAAGATCAAAAACCCTAAGACCCCTATTTTGTTCTCTTTAAGAAAAGATAAATATTTTACATGTACAAAAATACATACATACACTTTATGAAATGGGTCTCTCCTCTCTTCCCTCGAGTGATATACTTTGTTTGTTTTAGGGAAGAGGTTGTTTTATTATTCTCTTCTGTGTTGTCTGAGTTTTGGATGACAACCAACGAAGAGAAAAGAAGTGTAACATAATTAAAGAAGACATCAAGACATCTATTATTATCACCCCTTCCCAAAATAGCCACGTTTTTACTTTTTCTCGTGATTAATTAATTACCCTATTTTTCATAACTTTTCTTTTGGTTTATTCTCCTACTTGTTGGTTGAAAAACCAAAAAAAAAAAATAAAAAAAAAATCTCATAGATATTTGTAGACCCCCAAGAAGAAAATCAGAGTTGGAGGGATATGCTTAAAAATACTTGTCAATATTTGGCGTTTAAACTAAATGATATAATGTATCATGATTAAGCGATAATATAATAAAATTTAAAGTTTTAAGCATGAAAATGAATATTTAAGTTTCAAATCAGCTTCAAAAAATGGCCAAGAATCATCTTCCTAAAAAAAGAGTCTTCGTTTGGAAAAAATAATTTTCAATTAGCTTGCCAATAAATATTTTAATTAAACATTATTAAAGTTTATGTCAAGATAAATGTCGTATATTTATTAGTTTAATATAATTATGAGATGAGTACATTCTTTCTTTATCAAATATAAAGTGATTAGTGTCTCATTATATTTATTTATTTTTGTTTCTTGTTGTTGGTAAATAAGATGGACGGACGATGAGGGAAAGAGAAGAGAAAACCATGCAAAAATTAAGCTACCACATGTAGGAATGTTTAGTAAAAGAAATTGAAATGTTTATAATAAAATGGGAGAATCATATTCAGTCACCAATAACCTTATTCTAGTACTTTTTTGTTGGTTTAAACATAAGAAAATATATGGAAAATATTTAGATTCAGTTGGTGATTAAGAGCATATAGAGGAGGTGCAATTTCATCCTCTTATATTGTTATCTTAAAATTAACATCACCCAGAAATAATTGGTCCCAAGAAAACATATATGTATTTGATGTTATACATGAATTGTTACGTGTATATGTTTTTATATATAGTTTTATTATTTAACTACTATTAATTAAAATTATTATGCCCCGCAGTATTACATCGATGTTATGCTCTGCAGTAATATATAGCAGTGAAGTTACGCTTCGCGGTATTAAGTTACAACGATGTTGCACCCTGTAGTGTTGTACGTTGAATTGTCATAAGTTAATTGACATCAGTCCAAGGAAAAGATTATTTGGAGATTATAAGGATTATGCTATTTCAAACAAGTAATAAGTAAATTCGTAAAGGTGAGAGGGAAAGCAAATCAAAGAAAATGAATTTTCGTCCAAATTTGGCATGTTGGGATAAAATACAAACGAGCATTAATACCCGATATTTATGGACTAGTACCATGCAAGGTACCACATGACCATGATAGTAAGGTATGTAAAGTGTGTTAAAAGTGAGTAGTATTTTAAAGTAATTTGAGATAATTCTTAATTATTTGGTAATTGGTTAATTATTGGATTAGTGGGGGATTAATAAGTTTTGATAAGCCTTAGTAAAGCAACATTTTGTATGAAAATTTATTTTGGAAATACTACAAAGTATTTGATTGATAAATGTACACATCATATATACTACGATATTAGTATCATCTTGAATAACATTTGTATCTTTAGAGATGAGAAGACCAAATTTTTATAAGATAAACATCACTTTATATATCAACAGCGACTTGATTTACAGTAGATGGCAATTGATAGATGAAAACGTATATACTTTGAGAACCATAACGTAATAAATATTTTGAAGTCACCACGTGGAAGCCACCCTTTACTTAAGTGATGACTCTTCATTTTAAGCAACCAAAATTTGATAACACATGGACTACATCTGTTAGTCATCTGTAACTTTGCCTTCAATTCATATCATAGTTCATTTTTGGGGAAGTTACAGAAAGGGGTTTGCAAGAACGAAAAAGGAGGATAGCTTATCTAAGAATAACGAGAAACTTGTTGTTGCTTTTGGAATGACAAGGTTATATAAGGGAAGCACCATACGAATTATAAATAATTTAAGAGTGTGCAAAGATTGTCACAGTTTTATGAAGTCGATATCTAAAGTCTACGAATTGGATATTGTGGTTAAGGATAGAAGTCGATTTCATTCTTTCAGAGAGGGATCTTGCTCTTGCAGTGATTATTGGTGAGTGATGATTGATGGTCTGATCATAATAAAATAGCAACGGTATTTGTAGTTCTAAGGGAGTACAGTGCAATCTTTCTCAAGAATATCATAAGGATTCTTCGCTACTTTTATCCGGCGTTACGTGTTCTTCGCAAAAGATGTGTGTTAGAGGAATTATCAAGAGAACCGGCTCAGGTATGTTAAGGCTAAGCTCTTCTTTCATTTGGCATGATCTCGTCATTACATTCATATCCCGAAATTTATGTATATTTTGCTAGTCTCGCAAATTGTGTATATTTTTCTAGTGTTGTAAGTTATAATATCCTCCTTATCGGGATTTCATATTCAGTTGAGTATTTTCTTCTTCCAGTCAAGAGAGCAGAGAAGTTAATATATATATATATATATATATATATATATATATATATATATATATATATACAGTATTACACTAAGTATTTTCATTACCATCGAGCTATAATCGATGGGCAGTCCCTATTGGGCAACCTCTGATCAGATGGTAAGTTATATACCGAGCCTACTGTGGCCGAGTGCTTATGAGCGAGCCCAGTTGTCGAGATACAGAGCCTAGTATGGCCGAGCGCTTATGAGCGAGCCTACTACGGCAAAGCAGTTATATATATACCGAGCTTACTGTGGCCGAGCGCTTATGAGCGAGCCTAGTTGGTCGAGATACAGAGCCTAGTATGGTCGAGCGCTTATGAGCGAGCCTACTACGGCAGAGTAGTTATATATATACCGAGCCTACTATGGCCGAGCGCTTCTGAGCGAGCCCAGTTGGTCGAGATACAGAGCCTAGTATGGCCGAGCACTTATGAGCGAGGCTACTACAGCAGAGCAGATATATATGTATACCGAGCCTTATAGGGCCGGACAACTATTTTACTTACTATATTGAGAGAATTGAGTCAGTATCAGCAGGTAAGCATATCTTCAGATTATCTTTGACTTCCAGCTACTTGTAGTTATTATATTATCAGATCAGTTTCAGCTTTCATCATATTGCCTTACATACTCAGTACATTATTTCGTACTGACGTCCCTTTTCTGGGGGCGCTGCATTTCATGCGTGCAGGTCAGACAGACAGACGAGTAGGCCTTTTCAATAAGTATTGCCCGAGCTCAGCTTGATCGGTAAGCTCCATGCCTTTCGGAGTTTCCGGGTCTAGAGCCTTATGTATATCTTGTATATATACGTATATATGTCATGAGTAGGTCGGATAGCCGTTCCGATCACAGTATATCCATTAGTAGAGGCTTGTAGACATATCATGTCAGTTAGTACAATATGTCGGGCTTTCAGGCCTTGTATGTATTTTTGGTTGGTTTGTCAGCTGTAATAATTATGACGGCCTTGTCGGCCCAGTTTTATGTTGACATTTAATCAGCATTCGCAATCGTCTTGCAATGTGGCCCATGGCCAAAGTATGACATCATATGTTCAGAGTCCCTTCGTTGCAAGTTGGTACGCAATGGTAGGTCAGGCATTGGGTGCCGGTCTCGCCCCCAAGTTCGGGTCGTGATAAAAGTGGTATCAGAGCAGTTCTGTCCTAGGGAGTCTACAAGCCGTGTCTAGTAGAGTCTTGTTTATGGGTGTGTCGTGCACCACACTTATAAGCAGGAGGCGACAGGGCATTTAAGATTGTCACTCTTTCTTCTTATTCTAGATCGTGTGGTAGAGCTCACTTATAAGAATTCAAGTCCTGAACTTCTATTTTTATTCGTAATAAGACAATGCCTACGTTCAGAAAGATGATCGATAAGAGATATAACTGTGGAAGTGTTGAATTAGAGGAACTCGACTTTGTATCATACTTATGATAAGTAAATGTGAGATCTTCAGCAGATCATGTGTGTATTGAAAGGTGTACGCCTCTTGCTAAGAAACCTTAAGGCAAGAATGCCTAACAGCCTTTATGGTGAAAGAAAATGAGAGATTAAGAAGATAAATACAAGTTTCAACAAGCAAAAGAAGCAAGATAAAGAATGGTACGAGGCGCCCAATTAACAAAGGTTAATAGTGTTTATAATTCAAGAAGAAGCACATAAGCTTTTTGAGTTATATTCAATAGTAACAGAGGTATATACAATCGGTCGCACCCATTCCAGATATGCCCTATGGGGGTTAATAGAAGTAGTATAAAAAAATATGATGGATGAATTATTTGTGACAGTTGACATTTCCCAAGGATATTGCAAATGTGCTAATAGATCTCCTTTGTGAGACACCCAGATGGTACACTTTAAAATAATACAGCCAGATATGAGTACTACAAAGACATGTACTATAATCCTTGACGGGATACAGATTACCTTAGTGTGGCTCGCGTCCCTAGTAAAGCGAGAACGTTAAGCAACTTGAAGAGCCACGGGAGGGAGCAAAGGGAAGCTAAAAGCAAAATAATGTCTTGTTCTAGTTTTCAGAATAAAGTGCTAGGCATAAATGTTGGTGGGAAATAAGAAAAGATTTAATGGAGCATTATGAGTAAGATGTGGTACATGGATGACAATGATAGATCAAAAGATGATAATATTACAAAACCTATAGTCAAATGAAGAAAGAGACGAAAGGTGATGGGCCTTAAGACAACAAAAGAGTATAGGCCATACAATCACATCCTCATTTCGAGAAATAAGTTCGCGACTCTAACATGATTAACAGAAGGAAAAGTTAGACCCTAGTGTAATAGAAATCAGTATGGACTGGTGAATAAGATAAACTAAACATGAATAAGGTACTGAATGATTTGATAATAGTCATCATCATGAGAATTTCAGATTTGCGTCCGGCAATGATAGAATAAACAACAAAAGAAGATTCATGAGAAATTCAGAAAATGGTCATTCAGGAAGACGCTTCCCTAAAGCAAGCAATGCTAGCAAAGTTAAGCTTAAGGGATTGTATGTACCCCTTACACTAAGTGTCACTCTCGCGAGTAAGGGAATTTGTCATCCTTGGTATAGAAGGATTGCCGCAAGGCAAGTAAGTATCATTGATGTTTGAGAAACGACGCCAAAGATGAAGAGGTAAAACATCTATAGGTAGATCCTTGTGGCTTCAGCTATTAGTACACCCCTAAAGGGGGGAATATAGAGTGATGTGGCATTAAGTCATAATTAAGTGGTTCTAGTGACTATGGAATGATAAAGGAAGAATGTGATAAATGAAAGAGGAATGAGATGACACTTATCCAAATCTTACAGATATGCTACGATTCAAGAATATTGTGCAAGCACGGCGTCAAGGAGAGTAAGTAAAGGTTCCTGCCCGAGCTATTATTAATAAATAAAGAGCTAGTGCGAGACATAAGTTAAGACAAAGGAAATAAACCAAGAAAGATTATGAGGAATATTAATATGAGAATGGGTCAACGAGTAGTTAGTAATTGGTTAGGAAGATCCCAGTTATGGATAAACAGGAGGTTACAGACGAGTCATCAGATCGTGAAAGATAAATATAGTAGAACCCAACATGGAGAATTCAACCTCAAAGAATATCATTATAATACTTGAGATCTATTCAAACATGAGTCGGGGTAGTTAAAGGTACTGTATGAATATTACGGGGATAAAAGAAAGTGCCACTGGGAAGGCAGTCAAAATATCAGTTCAGAAGCAACCATACAAGCACAAGGGCATGGAAGTAAGCAATTACGGATGATTATTGGCAAGTAAGGACATCGAAAAGGTCCGTAATAACCTCACATCTTTACGAGTGTCAAGGGTTCTCCCTAAGTACTACAACGAAAGACTAGCTGAGGAGATAAGAAAGATAGCTTAAGCCTACATAAAGGCTGATCAGAAGGAAGAGGAAACTAAAGAATTACATCACCTAAGTAAATCAAGGAGTCTGATTATTGGACCTAGCAAAATTATAGAAGTTGTGCTTGAGAACATGACAGAATCACTCTTAATATCAGATTTCAAGAGAAATAACACAACCACCATAGTCTATAATGGCTCTACAAGGAAGTCAGTTAGAAGAAGTACCAGCCTCATAAGAAGTCAGTACGAAGCTCCCATCGGATTAGGTATATACCAGAGGTGCGAGTATTATAATAGAGATTCAAGTTATGGACGTGAATTAAATCTAGGTGGAAGGGAGGTCACGAAAGAAATAGAAGATACGATGCAAGATTTTAAGGTAAGTGAGGTAAAAGTGAACAACGTACGAGATACTCAAAGGCAGAAGATTGTGAATAGTCCATACTTTAGATAGAAGGCTATAAGCACGGGGATCCTATAACCGAGAATGATAGCGGCATCGTCGGCGGCATGTCTTCCAGCCTATGGTTTCTAAGTACTGAGAGGTCTAGTTAAGAGAGTAGAGAAAATTTTGAGACGATGTGATGTCTCGCTTGACGTTCCAGAATAACATAAAGGAATCTATGGTACAAGCAAGTTGAAGAAAAGTTTAAAAATGGATATGTATAGGTCGCCCAAGCTGGAATAAGCAACGAGAGTAAGCTGGGATTTGGTAATAGACCTCAACAACGATAAATTAAAGTAAGAGTTATGACAGTAAATTTATACGAATGGCTAAACGGACCTATGCGATGAGACATAACAATATTCGTGAATTCAACAAAGTATCGATCAAAGGGCTTCAGCATACCTATAGAAGCCCAAAGAGGCATCCTATTAAGCCTTGTATATACAAAGTAAGGCCTATAGATTGACTAAAAGATAAAAGGAAAAAAGAAAGATGAATCACATAAGTGCACTTACAAAGCCAGGGTCATATAAGCTGCATGATGAAAGGTAGTAATAGTTACGAGATTGGAATGAATCCGACTACAAGTTATGGTGTAAGAAGGAGGCCTAAGGGGGGAATGCCCTAGACTTTGGACTCATTCACATGACAGTCACCTAGATGGCAAGAGAATTTCTAAAGTATTCGAAAGATATAAGTTATGAAAATGATAAGTGCATCAGTCAACATTCGAGGACGAATGTTCCAAAGGGAGAATAATATTACGCTCCACAGTATTACGTCGATGTTATGCCCTGCAGTAATATATCGCAGTGAAGTTACGCTTCGCGGTATTAAGTTACGACGATATTGCACCATGTAGTATTGTACGTTGAATTTGTCATAAGTTAATTGACATCAGTCCAAGGAAAAGATTATTTGGAGATTATAAGGATTATGCTATTTCAAACAAGTAATAAGTAAATTCGTAAAGGTGAGAGGGAAAGCAAGTCAAAGAAAATGAATTTTCGTCCAAGTTTGGCATGTTGGGATAAAATACAAACCGAGCATTAATACCCGGTATTTATGGACTAGTACCATGAAAGATACCACATGGCCATGATAGTAAGGTATGTAAAATGTGTTAAAAGTGAGTAGTATTTTAAAGTAATTTGAGATAATTCTTAATTATTTGGTAATTGGTTAATTATTGGATTAGTGGGGGATTGATAAGTTTTGATATGCCTTAGTAAAGCAACATTTCGTATGAAAGTTTATTTTGGAAATACTACAAAGTATTTGATTGATAAATGTACACATCATATATACTACGATATTAGTATCATCTTGAATAACATTTGTATCTTTAGAGATGAGAAGACCAAATTTTTATAAGATAAACATCACTTTATATATCAACAGTGACTTGATTTACAGTAGATGGCAATTGATAGATGAAAATGTATATACTTTGAGAACCATAACGTAATAAACATTTTGAAGTCACCACGTGGAAGCCACCCTTTACTCAAGTGATGATTCTTCATTTTAGGCAACCAAAATTTGATAACACATGGACTACATTTGTTAGTCATCTGTAACTTTGCCTTCAATTCATATCATAGTTCATTTTTGGGGAAGTTATAGAAAGGGGTTTGCAAGAATGGAAAAGGAGGATAACCTGTCTAAGAATAACGAGAAACTTGTTGTTGCTTTTGGAATGACAAGGTTATATAAGGGAAGCACCATATGAATTGTAAATAATTCAAGAGTGTGCAAAGATTGTCACTGTTTTATGAAGTCGATATCTAAAGTCTACGAATTGGATATTGTGGTTAAGGATAGAAGTCGATTTCATTCTTTCAGAGAGGGATCTTGCTCTTGCAGTGATTGTTGGTGAGTGATGATTGATGGTCTGATCATAATAAAATAGCAACAGTATTTGCAGTTCTAAGGGAGTACAGTGCAATCTTTCTCAAGAATATCATAAGGATTATTCGCTACTTTTATCCGGCGTTACATGTTCTTCGTAAAAGATGTGTGTTAGAGGAATTGTCAAGAGAACCGGCTCAGGTATGTTAAGGCTAAGCTCTTTTTTTACGTATATTTTGCTAGTCTCGCAAATTGTGTATATTTTTCTAGTGTTGTAAGTTATAATATCCTCCTTATCGGGATTTCATATTCAGTTGAGTATTTTCTTCTTCCAGTCAAGAGAGCAGAGAAGTTGATATATATATATATATACAGTATTAAAAGTATTTTCATTACCATCAAGCTATAATCGATGGGCAGGCCTCTATTGGGCAACCTCTGATCAGATGGTAAGTTATATACCAATCCTACTGTGGCCGAGCGCCTATGAGCGAGCCCAGTTGGTCGAGATACAGAGCCTAGTATGGCCGAACGCTTATGAGCGAGCCTACTACGGCAGATCAGATATATACGTATCGAGCCTACTATGGCCGAGCGCTTATGAGCGAGCCCAGTTGGTCGAGATACAGAGCCTAGTATGGCCGAGCGCTTATGAGCGAGCCTACTACAGTAGAGCAGATATATATATGTATACCGAGCCTTATAGGGCCGGACAACTATTTTACTTACTATATTGAGAGAATTGAGTCAGTATCAGCAGGTAAGCATATCTTCAGATTATCTTTGACTTCCAGCTACTTGTAGTTATTATATTATCAGATCAGTTTCAGCTTTCATCATATTGCCTTACATACTCAGTACATTATTTCGTACTGACGTCCCTTTTCTGGGGGCGCTGCATTTCATGCGTGCAGGTCAGACAGACAGACGAGTAGGCCTTTTTAATAAGTATTGCCCGAGCTCAGCTTGATCGGTACGCTCCATGCCTTTCGGAGTTTCCGGGTCTAGAGCCTTATGTATATCTTGTATATATACGTATATATGTCATGAGTAGGTCGGATAGCTGTTCCGATCATAGTATATCCATTAGTAGAGGCTTGTAGACATATCATGTCAGTTAGTACAATATGTCGGGCTTTCAGGCCTTGTATGTATTTTTGGTTGGTTTGTCAGCTGTAATAATTATGACGGCCTTGTCGGCCCAGTTTTATGTTGACATTTAATCAGCATTCGCAGTCGTCTTGCAATGTGGCTCATGGCCAAAGTATGACATCATATGTTCAGAGTCCCTTTGTTGCAAGTTGGTACGCAATGGTAGGTCAGGCATTGGGTGCCGGTCTCGCCCCCAAGTTCGGGTCGTGATAAAAGTGGTATCAGAGCAGTTCTGTCCTAGGGAGTCTACAAGCCGTGTCTAGTAGAGTCTTGTTTATGGGTGTGTCGTGCACCACACTTATAAGCAGGAGGCGACAGGGCATTTAAGATTGTCACTCTTTCTTCTTATTCTAGATCGTGTGGTAGAGCTCACTTATAAGAATTCAAGTCCTGAACTTCTATTTTTATTCGTAATAAGACAATGCCTACGTTCAGAAAGATGATCGATAAGAGATATAACTGTGGAAGTGTTGAATTAGAGGAATTCGACTTTGTATCATGCTTATGATAAGTAAATGTGAGATCTTCAGCAGATCATGTATGTATTGAAAGGTGTACGCCTCTTGCTAAGAAACCTTAAGGCAAGAATGCCTAACAGCCTTTATGGTGAAAGAAAATGAGAGATTAAGAAGATAAATACAAGTTTCAACAAGCAAAAGAAGCAAGATAAAGAATGGTACGAGGCGCCCAATTAACAAAGGTTAATAGTGTTTATAATTCAAGAAGAAGCACATAAGCTTTTTGAGTTATATTCAATAGTAACAGAGGTATATACAATCGGTCGCACCCATTCCAGATATGCCCTATGGGGGTTAATAGAAGTAGTATAAAAAAATATGATGGATGAATTATTTGTGACAGTTGACATTTCCCAAGGATATTGCAAATGTGCTAATAGATCTCTTTGTGAGACACCCAGATGGTACACTTTAAAATAATACAGCCAGATATGAGTACTACAAAGACATGTACTATAATCCTTGACGGGATACAGATTACCTTAGTGTGGCTCGCGTCCCTAGTAAAGCGAGAACGTTAAGCAACTTGAAGAGCCACGGGAGGGAGCAAAGGGAAGCTAAAAGCAAAATAATGTCTTGTTCTAGTTTTCAGAATAAAGTGCTAGGCATAAATGTTGGTGGGAAATAAGAAAAGATTTAATGGAGCATTATGAGTAAGATGTGGTACATGGATGACAATGATAGATCAAAAGATGACAATATTACAAAACCTATAGTCAAATGAAGAAAGAGACGAAAGGTGATGGGCCTTAAGACAACAAAAGAGTATAGGCCATACAATCACATCCTCATTTCGAGAAATAAGTTCGCGACTCTAACATGATTAACAGAAGGAAAAGTTAGACCTAGTGTAATAGAAATCAGTATGGACTGGTGAATAAGATAAACTAAACATGAATAAGGTACTGAATGATTTGATAATAGTCAGCAACATGAGAATTTCAGATTTGCATCCGGCAATGATAGAATAAACAACAAAAGAAGATTCATGAGAAATTCAGAAAATGGTCATTCAGGAAGACGCTTCCTTAAAGCAAGCAATGCTAGCAAAGTTAAGCTTAAGGGATTGTATGTACCAGTTACATTAAGTGTCACTCTCAAGAGTAAGGGAATTTGTCATCCTTGGTATAGAAGGATTGCCGCAAGGCGAGTAAGTATCATTGATGTTTGAGAAACGACGCCAAAAATGAAGAGGTAAAACATCTATAGGTAGATCCTTGTGGCTTCAGCTATTAGTACACCCCTAAAGGGGGGAATATAGAGTGATGTGGCATTAAGTCAGAATTAAGTGGTTCTAGTGACTATGGAACGATAAAGGAAGAATGTGATAAATGAAAGAGGAATGAGATGACACTTATCCAAATCTTACAGATATGCTACGATTCAAGAATATTGTGCAAGCACGGCATCAAGGAGAGGAAGTAAAGGTTCCTGCCCGAGCTATTATTAATAAATAAAGAGCTAGTGCGAGACATAAGTTACGACAAAGGAAATAACCCAAGAAAGATTATGAGGAATACTAATATGAGAATGGGTCAACGAGTAGTTAGTAATTGGTTAGGAAGATCCCAGTTATGGCTAAACAGGAAGTTACAGACGAGTCATCAGATCGTGAAAGATAAATATAGTAGAACCCAACATGGAGAATTCAACCTCAAAGAATATCATTATAATACTTGAGATCTATTCAAACATGAGTCGGGGTAGTTAAAGGTACTGTATGAATATTACGGGGATAAAAAAAAGTGTCACTGGGAAGGCAGTCAAAATATCAGTTCAGAAGCAACCATACAAGCACAAGGGCATGGAAGTAAGCAATTACGAATGATTATTGGCAAGTAAGGACATCGAAAAGGTCCGTAATAACCTCACATCTTTACGAGTGTCAAGGGTTCTCCCTAAGTACTACAACGAAAGACTAGCTGAGGAGATAAGAAAGATAGCTTAAGCCTACATAAAGGCTGATCAGAAGGAAGAGGAAACTAAAGAATTACATCACCTAAGTAAATCAGGAGTCTGATTATTGGACCTAGCAAAATTATAGAAGTTGTGCTTGAGAACATGACAGAATCACTCTTAATATCAGATTTCAAGAGAAATAACACAACCACCATAGTCTATAATGGCTCTACAAGGAAGTCAGTTAGAAGAAGTACCAGCCTCATAAGAAGTCAGTACGAAGCTCCCATCGGATTGGGTATATACCAGAGGTGGGAGTATTATAATAGAGATTCAAGTTATGGACGTGAATTAAATCTAGGTGGAAGGGAGGTCACGAAAGAGATAGAAGATACGATGCAAGATTTTAAGGTAAGTGAGGTAAAAGTGAACAACGTACGAGATACTCAAAGGCAGAAGATCGTGAATAGTCCATACTTTAGATAGAAGGCTATAAGCATGGGGATCCTATAACCGAGAATGATAGCGGCATCGTCGGCGACATGTCTTCCAGCTTATGGTTTCTAAGTACTGAGAGGTCTAGTTAAGAGAGTAGAGAAAATTTTGAGACGATGTGATGTCTCGCTTGACGTTCCAGAATAACATAAGGGAATCTATGGTACAAGCAAGTTGAAGAAAAGTTTAAAAATAGATATGTATAGGTCGCCCAAGCTGGAATAAGCAACGAGAGTAAGCTGAGATTTGGTAATAGACCTCAACAACGATAAATTAAAGTAAGAGTTATGACAGTAAATTTATACGAATGGCTAAACGGACCTATGCGATGAGACATAACAATATTCGTGAATTCAACAAAGTATCGATCAAAGGGCTTCAGCATACCTATAGAAGCCCAAAGAGGCATCCTATTAAGCCTTGTATATACAAAGTAAGGCCTATAGATTGACTAAAAGATAAAAGGAAAAAAGAAAGATGAATCACATAAGTGCACTTACAAAGCCAGGGTCATATAAGCTGCATGATGAAAGGTAGTAATAGTTACGAGATTGGAATGAATCCGACTACAAGTTATGGTGTAAGAAGGAGGCCTAAGGGGGGAATGCCCTAGACTTTGGACTCATTCACATGACAGTCACCTAGATGGCAAGAGAATTTCTAAAGTATTCGAAAGATATAAGTTATGAAAATGATAAGTGCATCAGTCAACATTCGAGGACGAATGTTCCAAAGGGGAGAATAATATTACGTTCCACAGTATTACGTCGATGTTATGCCCTGCAGTAATATATCGCAGTGAAGTTACGCTTCGCGGTATTAAGTTACGACGATATTGCACCATGTAGTATTGTACGTTGAATTTGTCATAAGTTAATTGACATCAGTCCAAGGAAAAGATTATTTGGAGATTATAAGGATTATGCTATTTCAAACAAGTAATAAGTAAATTCGTAAAGGTGAGAGGGAAAGCAAGTCAAAGAAAATGAATTTTCGTCCAAGTTTGGCATGTTGAGATAAAATACAAACCGAGCATTAATACCCGGTATTTATGGACTAGTACCATGCAAGGTACCACATGGCCATGATAGTAAGGTATGTAAAATGTGTTAAAAGTGAGTAGTATTTTAAAGTAATTTGAGATAATTCTTAATTATTTGGTAATTGGTTAATTATTGGATTAGTGGGGGATTGATAAGTTTTGATATGCCTTAGTAAAGCAACATTTCGTATGAAAGTTTATTTTGGAAATACTACAAAGTATTTGATTGATAAATGTACACATCATATATACTACGATATTAGTATCATCTTGAATAACATTTGTATCTTTAGAGATGAGATGACCAAATTTTTATAAGATAAACATCACTTTATATATCAACAGTGACTTGATTTACAGTAGATGGCAATTGATAGATGAAAATGTATATACTTTGAGAACCATAACGTAATAAACATTTTGAAGTCACCACGTGGAAGCCACCCTTTACTCAAGTGATGATTCTTCATTTTAGGCAACCAAAATTTGATAACACATGGACTACATTTGTTAGTCATCTGTAACTTTGCCTTCAATTCATATCATAGTTCATTTTTGGGGAAGTTATAGAAAGGGGTTTGCAAGAACGAAAAGGAGGATAGCCTATCTAAGAATAACGATAAACTTGTTGTTGCTTTTGGAATGACAAGGTTATATAAGGGAAGCACCATATGAATTGTAAATAATTTAAGAGTGTGCAAAGATTGTCACAGTTTTATGAAGTCGATATCTAAAGTCTACGAATTGGATATTGTGGTTAAGGATAGAAGTCGATTTCATTCTTTCAGAGAGGGATCTTGCTCTTGCAGTGATTGTTGGTGAGTGATGATTGATGGTCTGATCATAATAAAATAGCAACAATATTTGCAGTTCTAAGGGAGTACATTGCAATCTTTCTCAAGAATATCATAAGGATTATTCGCTACTTTTATCCGGCGTTACATGTTCTTCGCAAAAGATGTGTGTTAGAGGAATTGTCAAGAGAACCGGCTCAAGTATGTTAAGGCTAAGCTCTTCTTTCATTTGGCATGATCTCATCATTACATTCATATCCCGGAATTTACGTATATTTTGCTAGTCTCGCAAATTGTGTATATTTTTCTAGTGTTGTAAGTTATAATATCCTCCTTATCGGGATTTCATATTCAGTTGAGTATTTTCTTCTTCCAGTCAAGAGAGCAGAGAAGTTGATATATATATATATATATATATATATATATATATTGTCTTGTTCCAGTCATGAGAGCATAGAATCTATATATACATTATTACAGTATTTTCATTACCATCGAGCTATAATCGATGGGCAGGCCCTATTGGGCAACCTCTGATCAGATGGTAAGTTATATACCGAGCCTACTGTGGCTGAGCGCCTATGAGCGAGCCCAGTTGGCCGAGATACAAAGCCTAGTATAACCGAGCGACTATGAGCGAGCCTACTACGACATAGCAGTTGTATATATACCGAGCTTACTGTGGCCGGGCGCTTATGAGCGAGCCTAGTTGGTCGAGATACAGAGCCTAGTATGGCCGAGCGCTTATGAGCGAGCCTACTACGGCAGAGTAGTTATATATATACCGATCCTACTATGGCCGAGCGCTTATGAGCGAGCCCAGTTGGTCGAGATACAGAGCCTAGTATGGTCGAGCGCTTATGAGCGAGCCTACTACAGCAGAGCAGATATATATGTATACCGAGCCTTATAGGGCCGGACAACTATTTTACTTACTATATTGAGAGAATTGAGTCAGTATCAGCAAGTAAGCATATCTTTAGATATTCTTTGACTTCCAGCTACTTGTAGTTATTATATTATCAGATCAGTTTTAGCTTTCATTATATTGTCTTACATACTCAGTACATTATTTCGTACTGACGTCCCTTTTTTGGGGGCGCTGCATTTCATGCGTGCAGGTCAGACAGACAGACGAGTATGCCTCTTCAATAAGTGTTGCCCGAGCTCAGCTTGATCGGTAAGCTCCATGCCTTTCGGAGTTTCCGGGTCTAGAGCCTTATGTATATCTTGTATATATACGTATATATGTCATGAGTAGGTCGGATAGTTGTTCCGATCACAGTATATCCATTAGTAGAGGCTTGTAGACCTATCATGTCAGTTAGTGTAGTATGTCGGACTTTCAGGCCTTGTATGTATTTTTGGTTGGTTTGTCAGCTGTAATAATTTGCGGCGTTGTCGGCCCAATTTTATGTTGACATTTAATCAGCATTCGCAGTCGTCTTGCAATGTGGCCCATGGACAAAGTATGACATCATATGTTCAGAGTCCCTTCGTTGCAAGTTGGTACGTAAGGGTAGGTCGGGCACTGGGTGCCGGTCTCGCCCCTAAGTTCGGGTCGTGACAAAAATATAGACATTTACCTCAATTTGTCACTTTACTATAATATGTTATGTTATTCGCATAAATATTTGGTGTGAGTATATTTTTTATAACTAGCCTTACGATACGTGTTGCGCGTGTACCCCGTTTTACTAAATATATATTTTTTTAAAATTACATAAATACTATAATAACTAACTACACCTGAGTTATAAAATAAGTTTAAGAAAAAATATGAGTTGCTAAAAATGATGATTTTGATTTTATTTAGCAATTCAATAAATGGAAAAATAATGACAATATAGAAGTCCTCAAATTCTATGTTCAAAGGCTAAAAGTATTGATCTGACATTTCACCTAGAGAATTACTATAAAGTTTTTTCAATGTAAAATCTATCTCTAGCGGGTAAAAATGTTGACCAACATATGATTTCAATAAATTCTAAAATTTAATTATATAACCACTTTATTAGAGCGTAAAAATCTAAGTCCCTCAATATGTTTAAGTAAAATGTCAAAATAAAAAGGCGACTACTACCTTGAGTCATAATGTTAACTACACACGTTTAAAATTCAAAATTGGGGTGGCATTAACTACCCCAATTAGGAAAATAATTAAATGACTATTCCTAAATAGTAAGACATTAACTAAATAAATATTCCTAAATATTAGGAAACTAATTAAATGACTATTTTGTCTAGTGTAAACTTTATATATATGGGGTTGAAAACATGAAACAAAAATTGTGTAAGAACTTTCCCCTTTTAAAAATGGGTAAATTTGAAAATTTCTACAAGTATGCATGTCAAGTTTGTTTAGTCAACTTAAGAGGAGTAGTATTTTCTTGACCAGTTGTTAGGTACAATATTTTTTCTCTTTTTCCTGCGTTTCCCTCTCTCTCACACCCTTGACTGAGCACTTAGAGCTATCTGGATTAGAATATGAAGATAATACTATGAGTTTGCCCTTAAAAGGGGAAAGGAATGGCACTTCAACTTAGAGTATTGTTCGATTTGAGAAAGGGTAAAAATTATTTTCGTTCTTCAAGTTTACCTTACAAATCAAACTCCTCCTCTAACACTAAACAATAAATATTATGTTCCTCTAAACTCAATTGTATTTTTAAATTACCTATTTTACCCCTAGCTTATCAGTCTTTCTCTATGAAGAGTAATGTTTATTGTTTAATGCTGGAGGAGGTGTTTAATTTTTCAGGTAAAGTTGGGGGATCAAAATGATTTTCACCCATTTGAGAAATAATCCTTTGTTTCTTTCTGAATTCTTAAACTAGGGGCAGAAAAGTTTGGTAATTAGTCTTTTTCTATCTCAAAATGTTCCATTACAGAGAGAGGAAAAAAGAGGAATAATATTTTACTCGTTTTAAAATCAATTACAGAAAAGTATTAAAAAAATCACTCTTTCATATCCTACTATCCTTCGTAGTTCTCTATGGATCATTCCATTACAAGAATAGGGGATAATAATCACAATAATTGATACAACGAATTCTAGCAACAAATGTCCAAATTTACTGCAATGTTTGTTTACCCTAAAATCCGACTAACAATTAAACTTGTGTTTTGATTTTAAAAATATGTGATTTAATCAAATACATATTGATAAACAAGGAATCAAATGTATAAATTAAACAGTAAAGTAAGTCAAATCAGTGTGCAAGCAAGTCTCGACCTCGAGCTAAGGCAGCCTCGAGGTGGGTCAGCGAGAATAATAAATTATAAGGCAATTCAGATGAATAGTAAGCAAGAAAGTAATGTATGTATATTCTTTTGTCAATGATTGATTCCGTTACAAATGAATGGGCTCCACTTTATATAATAGGAGAGTCTTAAATAAGGTACATTTTCATTTCTAGTAGGGAATCTTATTGGAAAGCTGTCTAACCACCTAGTACAAATCCGTTCCGGAATTTACGCCGTGATCTTAGGGCCGCTGCGGGAATCTCGCTCTTTCTATTATAAAATCGTAGCTATCATGATAAGAAATGATTTAATCCTCGATCCTCCGATTCCTCGATCATGATGTCAATCCCATGACGCCAGCGACAGAAGTAATTGAAGGGTCGTATCTGTATAGTTACCAAGGCCATTAATTGAGGGCGGCTGATGGTTGGCCATTAGCTTCCTCAAATCGTTGAAGCGACCACTATAAATCGGCCAATTTCTCAATCTTTACAAACACTTTCTCAAATCTTTACAAGCTTCTCCATTTTCTTTGAGTCCATCCTTCTCTTCAATTTGTAATTGTCACAACATCAACTTCTTCTCCTTTCTTGAACTCTACATCAGTGATGGCTAAAACATCTAAAACTGTCCCTCAGAAAGAAAAAGCCTCCTCATCATCACAATCGAACGGTTGTAGAACGCCGGTGGAAACTCGTATCGAGGAGTGCACTCCTAGGCCATGCGAGCTATCTTTCGATTTCAAAGTCGATAGGCCTACATCAGTTACAGGCCGATGTGATCCCATGTCCCGATACATCTACTCTATATCGGAAAACGATCTCGAGCAGGTGAAAAATGACTGCAATTGGGAGGATAAAGAGGTGGTGATTCCTTCCCTTGAGGAAGACATCACTATCCATGTGGAAGGGTACTTAAGTGTGTATACCTATCCTTTCACATAGGGTCCCGTAGACCCGATCATACTCGATTTCTGTCATCAATATCGGGTGACCATTGGCCAGATCTACCCTTCTTTCTAGCGCATTGTCATTTTGCTCAGGTATTTTTCGAGCAAGGTCAAGGGATATCTTTTACTCGACCATCTGATCAGGTTATACAACACTCACCTCTATCGAAATTGGTTGATAAAGCTCCAGCATTGGTCCACAAAGGCATTGTTCTCGAATATTGATTAGGATAAAGACCAAGGGTAGATGGCCGGTTCGTCCGAATCAAGACCTCTGACCTAATTCATGTCGAAAGAATGCCACTCCCCGAGGAATGGACCATGAAACGTAAGTACAACTCCATCGATGATGCTCAGTATTTTGCTTTCTTTACTCTTCTTCGATCTTATTTATTTTTTATGGTGCAGCTTCCCTTGGCTTCCTGGTGCAATTCCGGACATCGCAGGTTGGGTTCGACAAAGGCCTCCACCTCTTTACATGCTGAACGATGTTGGCGCGATTAGGGGTCGGTGGAAAGCTAAAAACTATGATGAGTTCCTTTGTTCATATGTTGATGTTTCTCTGTAAAATACTTATTTTTGGTTATATAGGCCACAGAGACAATGTTGTTATGAGGCCGCCTCCGCCCGGTGAAGAGGAGAGATCCCGAAGCCAACCAAAGAGAAGAAAAGGAAAAGGGCTTCGCCATTAAGTACCCCAAAGACCAGGAAAAATAGGGCTCGAAAGCCTAGGGCCGAACCTACAGCCTTGTCTGCTGATGTGGTCCAACAACTTTAGGATGATGAGGAAGAAGGAGAGGACTCCGACTGGTTGATGATAGCTCGGAAGAGGGGAAGCACTGAAGCTTCAAAGGCTGTTAAACCGGCGGTGGCTGATACGGTCAATCTCGAACCGAAGAAATCTCAGAGGGGAGCTCGAGCAGAGTCCCCGAGCCATCGGGTGATAAAAGCGCACCTCGCCATGAAGAACGTCTGGTGGGTAAGCCCGAAGGGCCTAATTTTGAGGCCCCTCAAAGAGAAGAGAATGTCCCAAGTGACTCACTTGGGATAATTAACATAGATGGATCGTCGTCTGGCCCTATTTTCTCTGAAGGGTGATTCCGAGATGCCCGGGATATGAATACTCCCGATGTGGGGACAACCCACGAAGGGAATGATATTTTCCAGGGGTGCTTTGCGGGGGTCGAAGATGGTCCCGCCCCGGATACTTCGTTTATTTTTGACGAGGCCTAGCGGCTTCTTAAAGAAGTAAGTTTCTGCCTCCATAATTATGCTTGTGTTTTATTCTCATTTTTCCAAGTCTGGCATTTATCCTTTGTGTGAAGGCCATGACGCTCCATTGAGAAGCGTTTTCCAAATCTTGATCCGAGCTTGCTCGATGCAAGGCCGAACTCAAAGAAGCTCGTGGAAGAGAGGGACAACCTCAAACTCCTCTACGATCAAAAAGAGGAGGAGATCAAGGACCTTCGAGCCGAACTGATGAAGGCTCATCGAGAATAGACTGAGCTCATTGAGCAGGTAATGTAACTTTTTGGGAGTTTGTTACTTGTTCATTTGACTTAGCGATTAACATTTCGACTTTGCAGGCCTAGCCAAAGGGTGAGCTGGTGGAGCAGCTTCGAGATGAGGTCAAAGAGAAAGAGGCCGAGAACCTTGGGTGGAAGCAGCATATGGATCTTCTTGCCTCGGAGAAAGACACACTTCAGGCCCAACTAACTTCTATCGAATGCCAACTTTAAAATGTGAAGGGGGAAAGCTTGGCCCAGAGCCGAAAGATTGAGGACATCGAAGCTAAGTCAGCCGCCGAACTTGCAAAGGCAAAATCTGAGGCGGAGGCATTTGTGGCCTCTTATCGAGCTGACGCTGATGCTGCCAACATTCGGGCACAAGAGATCTCTATTGCTGCTGAAGTCAAATTTTTGTGCACTATCGATCACGCCAGGCGACAATCCCGGAGAGAGATTCTTGAGGAAGTGCACGCTCGTGGCTTCGACCTCTCAGCCGATATTGAAAATGCAAAAGCTTTGGAGTACGAGGCTACAACTTTACTCTTCGATGATGAAGACTCTGCTAGTGGTTCCAAAAGCGGAGGAGATGAGGATAAAGTCCCCGAGGAGAAGGTTCTCTAAGATGTGGCTCCTAAGGATGCGGCTCCCAAAGTAGACTAGGCCCTTAGGATTTGTTTTTTGTGTAAGGCCCCTTGTGGGAATTGTAAATACCTTCTATGTATAAAAAATTCCTTTTCTTTCTGCTCCATTTCCAATTTGTTGTAAAGTCTGCTTTGTTTTTGTCTTGTGAAATTTTTTGATGTTATAACTTCAATAATCGAGTGAGCACTGGCTCAGACTCAGAGTAAAACAAAACCTTAGATTTTTTAGCAATCAATGGGCAAGCTTTGAACTTACAATATAATACCTCTTAAGGTTTTTTGATGAATCCTCGAGCTATATATAAGTCGATTTTATGCGAGCTCAGGATGGTGGGACCCTTAGGTACGAGTTGAGTGAGAACAAGGTCTCGAACTCTAAATGTTTTGGCCCTTAGGTTCTTTTAGGGTGGGCCGATACGGCCATTGAAAGATGGCTATTATTTCCCCCTTTTGTCTTAAAAGACTTAGTAAAAATTTCTTTATGCCTTAGCATGTATTTTTTATCCATTGGGTTTTTTGGGGGTTCCAATGTCGATTGGAACCCCTTTGCCTTTTTGTGCCTTAGCACGTTTGTGTTAGAATAATTTGATACCTCTTAAGGTTTTTCGATGGCTGATTTTATTGAAACCCTCTTTAGTGATTTTGCCGGGGATAACCTTTTAATCGGTTTTTTCGAAGTATTTTGAGGCCTGTTGTTTATTGCAGAATTAGGACGTCTCCGAGCCGCGTTATTTCAGCTGTAGCCTTTATTTCAGCCATATCCTTTAGGATGGTCGTAGCCTTCGGGTATGCCTCTTGGACTTATTTCCCGATAATATTTTGAACTTGTCCGAAATGTCAGTTCCCGAGTATGATGGCCTTGGACTTTATGTCGAGGGATGCCTCTTTGAGGTCTTATGAATCCGACTGTCGATGACAGTCCCCGAGTATTCGAGGTGTATTTGCGTTTTGGCCCTTGAGCCATTTCTCACAGAATCACAAGTATGGAGCTTGTATAGCAGCAAATATCTTTGAGACACAAAGTGTTTGATATAGAAAGAATGCTTCTTTGAATAATTCATACATGCGTACATGTTTTAACATCGGGACTCGACTATTCTATATGGACACGGTTCATCCGACCGTTTGGCCCATTACAAGGTTTTCCTATCGAGACCCTTTTTGGCTTGAAGTATTTTTCTAGAAAATATAACCTCCGAGGGTGATGCCCCCCAGTATTCGAGGTTGATTGAAAAGAAGCCTTGAATACTGTTGAATTTTCCTTAGGTAGCACATAGTTGTTGACTCGTTAAAAACCTCGCCTAAAAAACCCACTTGGGATAAAACCCGATCTAAGGGGAAAAAAGTGCAATGCATGCTTTAAAATCCAATGTCTTCGTGTAGAAGGGTTCTCTCGATGTCTTCGATCGAACACCTGCAATGAGTTAGTATCAAATACAAATGGAAAAAGGGATAAAGTCATTCCTCAGCAAAAATATCGTTTATGTAGTGATACATTCCAATTGTTTGGCAATTGTCCACCCTCCATTATGTCGAGTTTGTAAGATCCATTTCCGATGACGCCGATAACTCAATATGGTCCTTCCCAATTTAGGCCTAGTTTCCCTTTGTTTGGGTCCCGAGTATTGAAAGTGACTTTCCTTAGAACTAAGTCCCCGATTCTGAAGTGGCAAAGGTTGGTTCTTCTATTGTAATATCTCTCGATTCTTTGCTTCTGTGCAGCCATCCGAACAAATGCAGCTTCTCGTTTTTCATCTAATAATTCAAGGCTAGTATTCATAGACTCATAATTTGATTCCTTCGTTGCATGTCAAAATCTGGCGTTGGGTTCCCCGACCTTAACGGGAATTAAGCCTCGGAGCCATATACTAAGGAGAACGGAGTTTCCCTTGTGCTGGACTTTGATGTCATTCGATAGGCCCAAAGAACTTCGGTATAACTTCTCTCTATTTCCCCTGGCGTCGTTCAACCTTTTCTTTAAGTTTTGAATGATAGTCTTGTTTGTCGATTCGGCTTGTCCATTCCTACTCGGGTGATATGGAATTGATAAGATCCCTTTTACTTTGTGTTCTTAGAGGAACTCCGTTACCTTGCTACCGATGAACTGTTTTCCGTTGTCGCATATAATTTCGGCAGGTATCCTGAATCGACACACGATCTGATCCCAGATGAAATCTATAACTTCATTTTCTCTGACCTTCTCGAAGGCCTGTGCTTCCACCCATTTTGAAAAGTAGTCAGTCATAAAAAAATGAATTTAGCTTTACCTAGGGCCGTTGGTAGAGGGCCGATGATGTCCATTCCCCATTTCATGAATGGACATGGAGGCAGGACTGAATGATGATGCTCTCCGGGTTGATGAATCGTCGGTGCAAACCTTTGACATTTATCATATTTTCTAACAAACTCCTTAGTGTCTTTTTCCATGCTATCCCAGTAATACCCTGCTTTAACAATTTTATGAATCAAAGACTTAGTGCCGGAGTGGTTTCCACAAGTTCCTTCGTGAATCTCTCGTAAAACATAATCGGTGTCCCCTGGCCCTAAACATACCGCCAATGGTCCATCGAACTTCCTTCTGTATAATATTCCATCTTCATCCAATGTGAACCGATCATCCTTGGTTCGTAGGGCCCTCGACTCTTTATGGTCCGATGGGAGCTTTCTATTTTTTAAATATTCAATATATTTATTGAATATTTTAAGATATTAATTATTTGCAATGGTTATCAGATTATTTAGATACTTATTTAGCTAATCAAATGCTGCAAAGTAATAGCTAAGGTATGAAATTATGGTTCGTTTGGCGGGTGGTGTTAGCTGGATGCCAGACACATCTAGGGGGTAGTTTGGGACGTGACAGCTTACCTCCATGCCCTTGTGCTTGTAAGGTTGCTTCTGAACTGCTATTTTGACTGTCTTCCCAGTGGCACTCTGTTTTATTCCCATAACATTCATACGGTACCTTTAACTACCCCGACTCCTATTTGAATATATCTCAAGTATTTATAATGACATTATTGCAAGGCTGAATTCTCCATGTTGGGGTTCACTATATTTATCTTGCATGATTTGTTGATTTGTCTGTGACCTCTTGTCTAGTCATGACTAGGCTTTTTCTGAATCAACTACTAACTACTCGTTGGCCCATTCTCATATCCATATTTCGCGTAATCTTTCTTGGGTTATTTCCTTTGTCTTAACTTACCTCACGTACTGGCTCCTTATCTATCAACACATCCTGGATGGGAACCCTTACTTCTTTTTCTTGATGTCGTGCTAACATAATGTTCTGGAATCATAGCATATCTATAACATTTAAATAAGTGCAATCTCATCCCTTTCTCATACTTATCGCATTCTTCCATTATCATTCCATAGTTACTAGATTCAGTTAATTCCGACTTAATACCATACCATTCCATATCCCCCCTCCCTTTAGGGGAGTACTAAGAGTTGGAGCTATGACGACCTCCTATTGGTGTTTTTGATGTCGGCCATTATCAAATCACTCAGTCCCTAATCCATGTTTAGTTTATCAGCCCATATTGATTTCTATTACCCTAGAGGTCTAGCTTTTCCTTCTGGTAGTCGCGTTGGAGTCACGAACTTATTTCTCGAAATGAGAATATGACTTTATGACGTAACTCTTGTGTTGCCTCAAGGCCTGTCACCTATCCTCTTTTCCTTCACTTGACTATAGACGTAGTAATATTGTCATCTCTTGACCTACCGTTGTCATCCATGTATCACATCTTACTCTTAATACCTCCATTAGCTCTTTTCTTATTTTCTGCTAACATCTCTGTCTATCACTTTATTCTGAAAACTTCAACAAGATATTCTTTTGCTTTTATCTCTCTTTTGCTCCATCCACTGGCTCTTCAGGTTGCCTAGCATTTTCTCTCTACTAGGGACGAGAGCCATACTAAGATAATATTTATCCCTTCAAGGCTTCCAGTGCCTATCTTTATAGCACTCATATCTAGTTGTACTACTTTAGAGTGTACCATCTGGGTGTCTCACAAGGAGATTTTGTTAGCACACTTACAATATCCTTCGGAAATGTCAACTAACACAAGCAATCCAACCATCATTTTAGGTTACTCTAACCCCAGTCGATTCCCGATATTTGTCCTTCTCTAAACTATTTCTGTTAGCTCCTATGGAGGATAATTGACATGGGTATGACTAATTGTACAAACCTCTGTTACAATTGAAGGTATCTCAAAATGCTTATATTTCTATGTTTGAATTGTAAATACTGTTAATTAATAGGGTACCTCGTACGTTACTTCACCTTGCTTCTTTTACTTGCTGAAACTTGTGTCTACCTTCTGATTCTCTTATTCCTTTTTACCGTAAGAGTGGATAGACAGTTTTGCCTTAGGGATCCTCATCAAGAAACTACACGCCTTAGTACACACATGATCTGCTGAATACCTCAAATTTATCCATCATAAGCATGATGCAAGAATCGAGTTCCTCTAACTCAACTCTTCCACAGTTGTATCTCTTACCAACCGTCTTTCTGGATGTAGGCATCCTCGTATTATGAATAAGATAGAGTTAGGAAATTGAGTTCTTACAATTGAGCTTTATGACACAATCTAGAGTAAGAAGAAAGAGTGACAATCCTAAATGCCTTGTAGCCTCCTGTTTATAAGTGTGGTGCACGACACACCCGTAAACAAGACTCTAATAGACATGACTTGTAGACTCCCTAGGACAAAACTGCTCTGATAGCACTACTGTCATGACCCAAAATAATGGGTCGCGATGGGCACCTGGTACCTTACTCAACCGAGTACCAATATAACGTATCTTTTCATGTCATATTATCATAGATAACTGAGCTGGAAGGCTACATGAGATGAGTAGAATACAACATGTAATACCAACTTATACATAAGACATACGAGCCAATAAGACCAAAGTAACCACTCGTATACTGAACATAGGACGATAAGGCCATACATTTTTTTACGTACATGACATATGTCTACAAGCCTCTAAGAATAAGAATACATCATTTTTATAAAGGTTGGGACAGAGTTCCGCCATACCAAACAATACACGTCTAAATCGTACTAACCAAACAAGCAACCCCGAAGCAAATGGAGCGCACCAGCATCTTCCACTGAGCCGATAGCCTACTTGGAGGTCTCTCGACCTGTCTATCGGGACCTGAAAGCATGAAATGCAGCGTCCCCAGCCAAAAGGGACGTCAGTACGAATAATTTACCGAGTATGTAAGGCACACATAAATAAGTACATAACAGACATAGAAGAAATATAGAGTAAATGACTCAAGCTGTAAGCCTGGATAACTCTGTAAATCATAAAATAATTATAGTGTTATGCATATGCGTATGAATGTCATGTCGTGTATAGATACATGTTTCATAACATCATCAGGCCTCTGAGGGCATCTCATCATATCATCTCGGCCACTGTGGGCAAAATCATCAATGTATACTAGCTAACAAGGTGGTGATGCGTATATAATGCCGTAATATTTTCCCACATCCCATATACATATATACACGTATATAACGTTGTCTGGTCATAGGTCAATGTAAATGAATGCAATGCAATGCATGATAAGTACGTCAATAAAATCTTTCCGAACGTTATAAGACCATTATACCTCTGATTTATATCATGAAACAAATTTTATCAACTTACATATTTTTGGAGACCCCTGAACAGACGATAGAGTAATAACACATATGGGAATTCAAGAACATAGACATCTCTAATACTTCTATGAATAGAGTTATTTATTAAATTTGTGCATTTGCTCGTTTCGTTCGTATTGTATAGATCATGCCAAAAAGAAAGAAGGGATAGCCTTAACATACCTGAGCCGATCCTCTAGACAATCCTTCTAACATACGCCAATTGCGACAAAATACGTAACAACGAGATCGAAATAGGGAACAATCTGTATGAAATACCCGAAACAATAACGTTGCAATTTGGAAAAATAATCGTTGTTGAAACTCTTTCCTTAAGAGATAAGAAATAACCTTAGAATCAAATGTTACTTTTGCTTAAATAACAATAGAAGGAAGGTAAGGAATCTTGATTGGAATCCTCAGTAGAAACGTTATTATCTTGCTTTCTCAAGTGACTTTGAAGATAGTTTTTAATTAGGAAAGTTATCCTTACTCATTCGGTGTCCTTACCTAATTAATGCTTGGTGTCACATTTCTTTCAAAGTGTGACACTTTGCATTATTTAGTACTTAGTCACTAAATTGATAGGGGTGCTTGCCACGTTGGATGAGGGTTAAATCTTATCTCACTTTTTAATTAATTACCCAATAATTAACCAATTATCTCAAATTACTTAAAATACTACTCACTTTTAATAAACTTTATGTACCCTACAATCATGGTCATGGAGTACCTTGTGTAGTACTAGTCCATAAATACCGGGTATTTTAACTCGGGCCGTATTTTATCCCAAAATGTCAAACTTCGACGAAAATTTATTTTCTTTGACTTGACTCCCCTCTCACCTTCATGAATTTACTCACTACTTGTTTGAAATGACATAATCCTTATGATCTCCAAATAATATTTTCCTTGGACTGATGTCAATTACCTTACGACAAATTCAACGTACAATACTATAAGGTACAACATCGTTGTGATTTAATACTGCAAAGCATAACATCATCATAATGTAATACTGCAAGGCGTAACATTATCGTAATGTAATACCGCAAGACGTAACATCATCGTAATGTAATGCTGCGGGACATAGTATCGACGTAATATTGTGGGGCGTAACACACTCGAACCATGGCTTTAATTTTCTAGATGCGCTTATTAATGCAAGTGCTAATTTCTCTAAGTGTGGATACCTAGTTTCAGCATCTTCTAAGGTCCGACTTACGTAATAAATAGGAAACTGCGTACCTTTTGCTCTTCTCAAACTAGTACACCACTTACTGTTATTTTAGACACTGCCAAGTATAAGTACAACTTCTTTTTTGCCTTCGGAGTGTAGAGCAGAGATGGGCTTGATAATTATCACTTTAATTCCTCCAATGCTTGCTGACATTTCGGGGTCCATGCGAAATCATTTTTCTTTTTGAGTAAGGAAAAGAACCTGTGGCTCCGGTCTGATGACCTCGAAATGAATCGGCCCAAGGAAGTTATACGTCCGGTTAGCCTTTGTATGGCTTTCACATTGTCTATGATGGTGATATCCTCGATGGCTTTAATCTTATCGGGGTTAATTTCGATTCCCCGATTTGATACTAGGAAGCCGAGGAATTTGCCCGAGTCGATCTCGAAGGCAAATTTTTCGGGGTTAAGTTTCATGTTGTACTTCATCAAGATTTCGAATATTTCCTGCAAATGAGTCAAATGGTCCTTTGCGCATAGGGACTTAACCAGCATGTCATCAATATAAACTTCCATTGACTTACCTATTTGTCCTTCAAACAACTTATTTACTAGGCGTTGGTAAGTAGCTCCTGTGTTTTTAGCCCAAACGGCATTACATTGTAACAGTATGTTCCATACTTGGTGATAAACGAGGTCTTCTCCTGGTCTTCCGGGTTCATCTGAATTTGATTGTTCCCGAAATAGGTATCGATAAAGGTAAGGATCTTGTGGCCAGCCGTGGTATCAATCATGCGATCGATATTAGATAGTGGAAAAGAGTCTTTAGGGCATGCCTTGTTTAAATCCTTGTAATCTACGCACATTCTAAGTTTATTCCCTTTTTTAGGGACTACGACTACATTGGCTAACCATTTGGGGGTATTTTACCTCCCGAATGGACCCTATTTTAAGAAGTTTAGTTACCTCATCCTTTATGAATGTGTGCTTCACCTCGAAGTAGGGCCTTCTCTTTTGCTTCACCGGTTTGAACATGGGGTCGAGGCTTAGTCGATGTGTTGTTATCTCCGGTGAGATCCCTATCATGTCTAAATAGGACCAAGCAAAAAAATCCATGTAATTTATAAGAAATTGAATAAGTTTTTTCCTAAGTTCGGGGGTTAACCCTGGTTTCCAGGTATACCTTTCGTTCGGGTAGTTACTCGACCAGTATCACATGTTCCAGCTTCTCGACCATTGACTTGGTTGCATCTGATTCTTCAGGAACAATAAAAGTTCGAGGAGTAATGAAATCCTCTTCTTCTTTTTCTTCTTCTTTGATTACCTGTTTCTCCGATTTGATCGAGGCTGGGGACGGTGATTGCTATTTGGCCATCTGCTTATCTTTGGTGCTCAATTTTTTTGAGGTCGAATGTGCTGATATCGGCATCACCTCATCGACTAGAAACATTTCCTTTGCAGCATGTTGTTCCCCGTAAACTGTTTTCACACCATCCATTGTTGGGAATTTCATCATTTGATGAAGGGTCGACGGTACTGCCCTCATGTTGTGGATCCATGGCCTTTTGAGCAGAACACTATATCTCATGTCGCCTTTATGACATGGAATTTTGTATCTTGGATGGTCCCGACCACGTTTACCGGTAGGATTATCTCCCCCTTCGCTATTTCACTTGCCATGTTGAAGCCGTTTAGGACTCAAGATGCAGGCACAATTTGGTCCTGCAGGCCGAGCTGCTCTACGACCCTCGATCTGATTATATTTGATGAGCTACCTAGATCCATTACAACACGTTTAACTTGAATTTTATTTAACAAAATAGAAATTACCAGGCGTCGTTATGCGGTTGAGAAATGCCTTCCGCTTCTTCGTCATTGAACGATAAGATGCCTTTGGGCACATAATCCCGAGTCTGCTTTTCTCTGATGATCGACACCTTGGTACATTTGAATATAGGACCTTGCGGGACGTCGACCCCGCCGACGATCATGTGAATAACATGCTGAGGTTCTTCCTACTCGTTCTTTCTGTTGGCATCTCTTTCTCTGAAGTGATTCTTAGCTCGATCACTGAGGAACTCTCGAAGGTGGCCCTCGTTGAACAATCGAGCTACCTCCTCCCTCAGTTGTCTGCAGTCTTCGGTCCTATGGCCATGTGTGTAATGATATTTACACATCAAGTTTGGGTTCATCTAAGAAGGATCGGTCTGTATAGGTCTAGGCCACCAGGTGTCTTTGATCCTTCCGATGGACGACACAATCCTCGATGCCTCGGCACTAAAATTATGCTCCGATAACCGAGGTGCTTCGGTAGGATCGACATGCTTATCAAAACCACTCTTGCTCATAAGTCCCCTAGAATTTTGTCCTCGATCGTTCCTCCGATCATTCCGGGAAGGGTTGTGTCCCGAACCATTGTTCCTTCGATCCGAGGTATATGGTTGATATTGCTCCCTGTTCGACCTTGGTTCCCTATCGATGTCTCTCTGTGTTTTAACCGCTAGCCTATTTGGATGTACTAAACCGGAAGGGGCTCCTAATTGGTCGTTCTCAACCATGATCTTCGATTGATATCGGTTGTGCACATCTGCCCAGGTTACAGCTGGATACTCGACCAAGGTTTGTTTCAATTGTCGTGAGGCTATCGAACTCCGCTCGTTTAACCTTTGGGTGAAAGCCTGAACGGCCTAATCATCTGTGACCGGTGGCAACTCCATTCGTTCCATTTGAAATCGGGATACGAACTCCCTTGGCATTTCATCACCCCTCTGTCTTATCTTAAAAATGTCTGATTTCCTTGTTGTGACCTTTATGGCCCCAACGTGCGCCTTCACGAAAGCGTATGCTAACATAGTAAATGAGTCGATAGAATTCGGTGGCAAGTTGCGATATCAAATCATTGCTCCGTTTGACAAAGTTTTCCCAAAATTTTTCAACAAAACCGACTCGATCTCATCATTATTTAAGTCGTTTCCTTTAATCCTGCATGCGTACGAAGTGATGTGTTCATTAGGATCGCTCATCCCGTTGTTTTAAAGATATGTGATTTAATCAAATACTGATTGATAAACAAAGAATCAAATGTATAAATTAAAGAGTAAAGTAAGTCAAACCAATGTGCAAGCAAGTCTCACCCTCGAGCTAAGGCAACCTTGAGGTGGGTCAGCGAGAATAATAAATTACAAGGCAATTCAGATGAACAGTAAGCAAGAAAGTAATGTATGTATATTCTCTTGTCAATGATTGATCCCCGTAACAAATGAATGGGCTCCCCTTTATATAGTAGGAGAGTCCTAAATAAGGTACATTTTCATTTCTAGTAGAGAATCTTATTAGACAGTTGTCTAACCACCTAGTACAAATCAGTTCCGGAATTTACGCCGTGATCTTAGGGCCGCTGCGGGAATCTCGCTCTTTCTGTTATAAAACCATAACGGTATTATCTCGAGGTTGGTCATACTTGGCCTCGGCGTTCATCGGACACTTCGATCTTCAAGTCTTGCAATCCGCAATCGTGCTCGAGCTCGGTCCATTTTGAACTTAGGCTCGAAGCGACTCTTCGAGCCTATGACATTGGGCACACCTGATTTCGACCGTATACAATGTACCAATTAGGTAATTCCGGTACGAGTGATTTTATTTTGTGCCTCACACAACTTACACTAGTTGTGTGAGGCCTCTTTTTATCTCACATATTTGTGGACCCATATCTTACACATCTGGGTCCACAAAAATTCTGGGACCACACAGTTGTGAGACAAAAAAAGGCCTCACACAACTAGTGTCAGTTGTGTGAGGCACAAAATAAAAAATTTCATAGTTTATAGTCTATGTCTTCCTCTAAATCTCTGGATTTGTTGAGACAAAAGAAAAAAAACGTGGAAGAAAAGAAAGAGAAGACATAGTAGAAGAAAACCCTCTTCAGCGTAAAAGGGTAGGTAATAAAATGTCTAAAGACCGGGTTTGAACCAGGGACCTCTAATGTGCGAAACTAGCGTGATAACCAACTACACCACCCGGACTTGGCTATTAAAATCCATATTTTACATTAGAATAGGAAGGAAGAGCTTCTTTGATCTAATGTTTGAAGAACCAGCATGCTTTGTGCATTAGTCATCTCTCAGATAGAAAATTCAACATTAATATAATTTAATTACGAAATTTGAAGTAGCAGTATATTAACAAAATTGATTGAGAGATCTGAAGTAGCAAAACCTTGGGTAAAGGAAATAAAGCTAAAAACGAAATCTTTTCTTAGAGTAAGACCTTATATTAGTCTCAATACGTTTTAATACGTTAGTTTATTAGCATCAATACGTTTTCCATTTATTTCAGTCATATCATCAACATTGTCATTTATAAATCTATTTTCAATAAATTCAACATGTATAGATTCTATAATGACATTAGATTCTAGATCTAGCAGTTTATAAGCTTTGGAGTGTTGTGCATATCCTACAAAAACACTTTTAATTCCTCTAGGACCCAATTTTGTTCTTTGATGGTCAGGTACTCTATAATAGGATATACACCCCCACACTTTAAAATAATTTAAATTTGGTTTTCTACCATTCCAAAGCTCATAAGGCGAAATATGCATACTTTTTGAAGGCACTCTATTTAAAATATAACATGCAGTTAGTAGTGCTTCACCCCATAAATTATGTGGCAGATGTGCATTAAGTAACATAGCATTAACCATATCCACCAAAGTTCTATTTTTTCTTTCCGCTAACCCATTTTGTTGAGGAGTATAAGGGGCACTCATTTGATGTATTAGGTCATGCTCTTCACAGAACTTATTAAATTCGTTAGGAAAATATTCTCCGCCTCTATCACTTCGAATAATTTTAATTTTCCTACTCCTTTGATTTTCCACAACAGACTTGTATTGTTTAAACTTTTGAAAAGCTTCGTCCTTAGTTCTAAGTAGGAAAACATATGTAAATCTAGAGAAGTCGTCTATAAAAGTAATAAAATATCTTTTGCCTCCTCTAGTTAATTCTCCATTTAATTCACACAAGTCTGAATGTATTAAATCTAATAGTTCTGTGGATCTTTCAACTTTACGAAATGGTTTCTTTGTCATCTTTGCTTGTATGCAAATTTCACATTTTATATGTTGAGTTTTACATGAGATATAACCATTTTTGGACATATAATTCAAGGAGCCAAAATTTAAATGTCCTAGTCTAGCATGCCATAAACAAGAATCAGACTCAATGATGTAAGCAAAAACATAATTTATTTCATTAATACTCAATTTGAACATGCTGTTACAGTTAGCTTTTTCCAACAAAAACTTCATTCTTAGACACTATTACATGATCAGACTCAATAACTATCTTGAAGCCTTTCTTTGACAGCAAAGCAGCGGACATTAAGTTTTTCTTCATATCAGGAACATGATACACATTCAGTAACGTCAACTTCTGGCCAGATGTGAAGTTAATCTCAATACTTCCTTTTCCAGCAACATCTGCCGCAACATGGTTTCCCATCAAAACTTGTTCAGAATCCTGCACTTCTGCATATGTCTTGAACATCTTCTTGTCATAACAGACATGAATAGTAGTACCCGAATCTAGCCACCAGTCTTGAGTATTTGTAGCAGCGGTAGCCACATTCAACTCTGTGACCATACCAATTTGCATTGCGGAAACCATGGCAACCAGTCCTTGGGCAGAATTTTCCACTACGTTTGCCTTTTCAGAATTTCCAGATTTTTTAATCTTTCCAGACTTTTCGGTATTGCCTGCATTGAAATTTATTCCTGCCTTTCTATATCTGCAGTCCCGAATCATATGACCTTTCTTTCCATAATGATGACAACTAAAGTTCTTTCTCTTTTTAAAAGAAGACTTTTTGGAAACTTTCAGATGTTTGTTCCCACTTCCTGAACCATTCTGACTGACAAAATTGACTGCGGAACTCGAAGGCTGACTAATAGCATCACGAGCACGAGTCTCACTTTCAATTTGAATGTGAGTACGAAATTGTTCCACAGTCATTTTATCCATAGAATGTAGGATTTTCTTTCTATAGTCATTCCAAGAGGAAGGCAATTTCGAAAGAATAGCACCTATTTGAAGTGCATCAGGAATTTTAACTTCAAGATCACTTAGTTTTGATACTAAAATTTGCAGTTCATGAATCTGATCAATTATAGGCCTAATATCAAATATTTTAAATTCAAAGTACTGCAGAGCCAGGAATTTGTCAATACCTCGTTTTTCATTCTGGTATGCAGTTTGTAGAGCAGTCCAAATCTCTCTTGGCGACTTCAGATTGCAATAAAGATCATAGAGTCGATCTGTCAAAGTATTCAGAATATGGCCGCGACACAACAGTTCATCATGTTCTCGTTTCTTCCTTGACTACGTCAGAATCTTCTGTTGTGGGCTCAGGCATCGGAGGCAAGGCAGAATCAAGAACATAGTAGATATTGAGAGCGGACAACAAGAATGTCATCTTGTCTCTCCAACGGGTAAAGTTCGTTCCATCAAAGCGATCAAGTTTGATGAACTCCTTCGGATTCTCAATAACAGACATCAATTTCTCCATAGCAGAATAACTCTTTAAGCTTGTTAGAAAATAATAAACAAAATTGGCTTTGAGGCGTGAAAATCAACTGTCCTTAAAGAGTTATCATCTGTATACTAATTTAGGAAAAATACAAAACGATTCTCTTCAGGATACAACAAAGCCTACAATAACACTTGTGATTTTCTATATCCACTTCGTTGGAATTCTTGTATATTTATAGGCAACCAACAGACCCTTTCAGAAAAGATGTATTGTTTCACAAACAGACACGACTATTTATACGAGTTTTGAATTTAAAATTCAAATAAATTTGATTTTTCTGTTAAAAATAATTAACTCTAGGATCTCGTGCCTGTTGAGTCAGTCTCGTGCCTGTTGAGTCAATCTCGTGCCTGTTGAGTGCTATTTCATAATGATCAGTTCCGAGGCTAACAGGTACGGTACGAGTAAGGTCGGTCTCGAAGGTGTTTCACATAACAGGCACAAAACTTCTTTCTTCTGATGTTGGAAGAAT
The DNA here is from genome assembly GCF_000715075.1 of Nicotiana tabacum. NCBI lineage: Eukaryota > Viridiplantae > Streptophyta > Magnoliopsida > Solanales > Solanaceae > Nicotiana > Nicotiana tabacum. Next base: position 46,930,211 of record NC_134090.1, on the reverse strand, counting down.
CCCACTTCCAACTTGTCAATAACAAACTATCTTACAATACTAATAATAGTTCATCTTAAAAGGAGATTAATATGTATCAATTATCATTTGCCTTGTCAAGGTTAAAGTTTTGCAAATTGAATTTGGGAGCATGTTTGTAACGAGAATAACAGGCTTTACAAGAGCTAAAAAGGCCCAACGAGGCAGTCGGGCCTTAGGCTGTTTCCTTTTTGAGCTTTTTAACGTTTCACCTATTCTGAGATAACGCTTATGGAGTTTTTTTATAGGGATTTTTACATACCTATACTATACACTATTGGAAACCTTATTATGAAAAATGTTCATGTTTTGGTATTTACCCGACCTAAACACATTTTAGTTATAAAATATATACAATCCACCTTAAATGACTGTCAATCCATTATTAGTGCCTTCAATCAAGGGATTGCTAATAGATTACTTATAAATATTACTAATTAGTAATAGATTTACTTATTAGTATTACATATTAGTAATACCAGAATATTTACGCCCTAAATTAGCAATCCATTTGTAAACTTACGCGCAGTTGTTCTTATTTTCGTTAATTAAGCAAAAAAGTAAAGAAAAAGAATTGAAAGAGAAGTAAACAGAAAATCATTTCATCTGATCCTCGCATCAGAGTGTTATGACCAAATGGCTTATTACAGTTTACGAGAATTTAATGGAAGTTCCACATTCATTTCTTCCAAATTATGGCTACATCTACAACTCAAGTAAAAAAAAAAATGTAAAAGGATATAGATGACAGAATTACATAAAAGCAAAGCTATAAATACTGCAAATAAACTAAATTTCACAAATAACTATGAAATATTTTTAAGCACCATTGGGAATATTGGCAGTGTCTTTAGTAGCAGGATTGAGTTCATCCCAAGCTTCAATCCAAGTGACCATAGCATCAGCAAGCTTCACAAAATAAGAATCAATTTTGCCAAGTTTTTCATTAACCTGTTTGGCCATTTCCACATAGCACTTATGGACAATGGTACGATTTTCTACTCAGTTATACACAATTACAATATCATACCACTTAAATATAATTTTTATACAATATGTCTTTTGTATTTAATTATACATAATAAAAACAAATTTTATACAACTAATTATATATTATACAATTTATTTACGACTTATCTACAACTTTTATATATTATTTATACCTAGTTATATACAACTACAATATCATACAACTTAAATACAAGTTTTATACAATATTGTTCAACTTTCGTACAATATTTAAATAAAAAATATATATAAACAATATCATACAATTTTTCTACAATTTTACTATAACTTTACTACAATTTCTTAAGTATAATGTATGTCATGTCTTCTTCTTCTTCTTCTTCGAGATTCAATATGAAATGCCAAAATCAAGTCTAATCTTTCCCAAAATACCTTCAACATTGAGATATAAACAATATTCCCAATTGTTTGCAACAACACCCAATCCAAACAAATAATGGTTTTTAAAAACCCAAATTCGAATTCAATGCTTCAAAGTTTTTTAATGGCTGTCAATATAGTGGAATTATTGCTCTCCTTTCCTTTGCTTTATATTACTGGAATTAAGGATTGAGAGATTGAGAGAGACGTAGAGAGAATTCCCAATTGTTTGCAACAACACCCAATTCAACCAAATAATATTTTTTGAAAACCCAAATTCGAATTCAAAGCTTCAAAGATTTTTAATGGTTGTCAATGGTGAAATTGTTGCTCTCTTTTCCTTTGCTTTACATTACTGGAATTAGGGATTGAGAGATAGGGAGAGACGTAGAGAGAGAGAGCGCAAGAGAGAGGCAGAGAGGGAGAGAGAGAGGAAGAGGGAGAGAGAGAGCGCATGAGTGAGAGATAATAAGAATGTGAAATAATTGATTCTAATATAAAAGGGATACTCATTTAATTCCTAAAGTGTATATAATCGGTAAATTTGTATATAGGAGGTAATTAAATTGAAACTTGAGTAGGGAGGGTAATAAAGTTTTCAATAGTGTATAGGTATATAAAAATCCCTTTTTAAAAAATGAGATTTTTACGTAGCTAATTATTTAAGAGAGAATTATCACTTTTTGTTTCTTTCATTAATAGCAGATTTTTTATATATTATTAATGTATAATAAAGATTATGCGTAGGATTAAAGAGTAGAAAGAATGCACAAACTATAGGATCTATTTTTACCTCATTTGATCTTTTGACATCAAAATAAATACTACGACACAAATTAAGGATTCATTGAGTACCTATTTTTTCAAAAAACTAGTGCAAAAGAATAGGAATTTTAATACCTTTCTCTTCCAGTTCTCTCTTTCTTTTTCCCAAACCCCCCCCCCCCCCCCCCCCCACCCCCCCCCCCCCCCAAAAAAAAAAAAAAAAAAAAAAAACACACACACACACACACACAAAAAAAAAAATCCATTTCATCACCACTTTCATTCCTTTTTGTTTTCCAAGGTGTGTGTGATATATATATAAAGTTTATATGCATAATATTTTTAAAATTGTTATTTGGTATAATTCGCGTATTATGCTGAATATGCGAAGAATGAACTTAAAATATATTAATATACCATTGTTATAAACATGATTTTTTGTTTATAATTTAGTATCCAACGAATACATGGTATAAGACTTATGAATTATGTATACCCAAATAATATATTGTTGGGAGATAGTTTCGGAACTGAATCGTTTGTGATTCTCGTTATATGTTTCTGTTAAGAATGTAATTAATTAGCTACTAATTTTGTAACTTACGTACTTCTGCTAGGATCATACTATGTAGTTGATCAAACTAACTACATCTTTATTAATTATGAAAACAAAGAAATAAAATAGAAAAAGTAAGACAATGCAAGATCACGGTCATATTTAAAGTTGTGCAAAAAAGTTGCCACAGTTGCTTTGAAGAAAATAAAATGAAACTAAGACCAAAAGGAAGCTAAGTATATATTGTTGATTTTGTTATTAATAACAAAAGAAGTGTGAATGAAAAATGGTGGGAAAAGAAATGGAGGAAAGTGAAATTTTGAATGAGTTCACTTTACTAATGCACTTTGTCCCTTATTGGTAGAAGGAAAGAAAATCTTTGTGTATATATAGAGAAACTCATCTTTTAGCTCTTAAAGAGTTAAGAAGAAGGCAAGCCTCGCGCCGTCATTGTCGCTCGGCTTCAGCTTTGACTTCGGATTTGGTCAAAGATTGATTGATTAATCTTTTTGGACAAAATTCTTTTCAAATATTTAATTAATTAATTAACAAAAATTTATTTCGGAATAACCCATAACCCGCGACCCGGTCCGGATTGGCCCGTTTTCTTTCTCGGATTATTTTAAATCCATTTTAATTTTCCCGCAAAAAAAAAATTCCAACAACTATGGCTGTTCTGAAACAGTGTCAAACATGTTCCAACAACTACGATTGTTTTGAAAGGTTGCAAACCTTTTCAGAAACAGTACCAAATTGGCTATAAATATACCTTCTAATCCCAGAATATTTACTTACGAAATTTTCTGATAATCTTCTTCTTCTTCTGCACAAAAATTCCAGTGTGTTTTACAGCCTTCGAGTGGTTCGCTGTTCATCGATGTTTTTGGTACCAACGCTCCAGTGAGTTAAATCGTTCTATCCTGGGAGGATATATTCCAGAACCTCGGGTACTTGAGGGGAATAATTTCCTTAAGTACACACTGTGTATTCAGTGGGCTCGATTTGTTTTTATACCGTTTTCAAAATTTATTTTGAAGTTCAAATATTGTTTTCAGAATTTATTTCTACTAACTTTCTGCTTCTGTTTTCAGAAAGATTATTGTTTTATTTATTTACAGCAATACAGATTAATAACAATCTTAAGGAAATTATATTTATTATATTCTGTATTTTGTCTGAATTTTACTATTCTGATTTGAAGATATAAACACTTCATCAAAGTATTGAAATTCAGAAAACGATTTGAAGAACATAAAATAACTTCATCGTTTTCTGTAAAACAGTATATAAAAACTTTAGGTGTTTTTATTACGTACTGTTTATTGATTACAGTATTATTTACTATTGTGGTTTTGCCATTAATTGATCTCTTCTGTTGTTGACAGTGAGAAATGACAATTGATAACGGAAATCCTTCTGCGACTGTTGGTGCAACGACGATAACCTCGTCAAGCTGCACTGCTGTTCCTCCGGCCGAGAAACCGGGGAGATTTTCTAGAACCAACTTCAAAGGATGGCAGCAAAGGGTGTTCTTCTGGTTTACCACACTTGGTATGCAGAAATTCACTAGTGAAGAGCCTCCAGTGCCTGCTGCGGATACGCCGGACAATGAAAAGTTCATGGTTGTTGAGGCGTGGAAGCAAGTAGATTTTCTTTGCAAAGGCTATATCTTAAGTGCTTTAGAGGATGACTTGTACAATGTGTACATTGCAATGAATACTTCAAAAGAATTATGGGACGCACTTGAGAAGAAGTACAAGACAGAAGATGCATGCTTGAAAAAGTTCGTGGTTTCTAAGTTTCTAGACTATAAAATGATAGACAACAAAACTATGGGAACCCAAGTTCAGGAGCTTCAACTTATTTTTTACGACCTTATTGCTGAAGGTATGGTCGTGAATGAAGCATTTCAAGTGGCTGCTATGATTGAAAAATTGCCTCCTTCGTGGAGAGATTTCAAGAACTATCTTAAGCACAAGTGCAAAGAAATGAAGTTGGAAGATCTTGTGATACATGTAAAGATCGAGGAAGACAACAAAACAGCCGAGAAGAAGTCTCGTGGAAATTCAACGATCATGGGAGCTAATATCGTTGAGGAGACTGCTCCAAAAAGTAAGAAGAGGAAGAGGTCTTCTGGACAAACTAAGGAGCAGAACAAAAAGAAATTCAAGGGCAGCTGCTACAATTGTGGAAAAGTTGGTCACAAAAGCCATGATTGTCGTCTCACGAAAAAGGTTAATAAGAAGGGACAAGCCAACATAGTGGAGAAGAATGATGACATTGATGATCTTTGTGCAATGCTTTCGGAATGCAACCTAGTTGGAAATCCGAAAGAGTGGTGGACTGACTTTGGAGACACTCGACATGTTTGTGCTTTCAAAGAAGCATTTGTGACTTACTCTACTGCTGGTCCTGAAGAAGAAATTTCCATGGAAAATAATGCAACAGCCAAGATTGAAGATTATGGGAAGATATTCCTGAAGATGACTTCCGGCAAGGTGTTAACGCTCAACAACGTTCTTCATATTCCTACTATTAGGAAGAATTTAGTTTCTACTTCTTTACTTGTAAAGAATGGATTCAAATGTGTATTTGTTTCTGATAAAGTTGTTGTAAGCAAGAACAAAATGTATGTTGGAAAAGGCTACCTCACGAAGGGCCTTTTCAAACTCAATGTAATGGTTGTTGACAGTATGAATAAAATTTCAACTTCTTCTTATTTATTGGAGTCAAATGATTTATGGCATATTCGTTTAGGACATGTCAATTATAAAACTTTGTGGAAGTTAATTAATTTAGAAGTATTGCCTAAATTCGAGTGTAATATATCAAAATGTCAAATATGTGTTGAATCTAAGTTTGTAAAACATCCTTATAAGTCTGTTGAAAGGAATTGAAATCCTTTAGACTTAATTCATACTGACATTTTGCGATATGAAGTCGACACCATCTTGAGGTGGAAAAAAGTATTTTATTACTTTTATTGACGATTGCACTAGATATTGTTATGTTTATTTGCTTAATAGTAAGGATGAAGCAATTGAAGCATTTAAGCAATACAAGAATGAGGTAGAAAATCAATTGAATAAAAAATCAAAATTATTAAAAGTGATAGAGGTGGAGAATATGAATCTCCGTTTGCAAAAATATGTTCGAAATCTAAAATTATCCATCAAACTACTGCACCTTACACACCTCAATCCAATGGAATTGCGGAAAGGAAAAATCGGGACATTAAAAGAAATGATGAATTCTTTATTAATAAGTTTCGGATTACCGCAGAGTTTGTGGGGGGAAGCTATCCTTACAGCTAACCGGATACTCAACAGAGTACCCCACAAAAAACGCAATCTATTCCATATGAAAAATGGAAAGGAAGAAAACCCAACTTGAAATATTTCAAAGTGTGGGGGTGTCTAGCAAAGGTACAAGTTCCTTTACCTAAAAGGGGTTAAAATTGGACCAAAAACAGTAGATTGTGTTTTTATTGGATATGCTACAAACAGTAAAGCATGTCGATTTTTTGGTTTATAAATCCAATAATCCCGAGATTCATGTTAATACGGTAATGGAATCAGATAATGCTAAATTCTTTGAAAGCATCTATCCGTATAAAACTGAATACTAGTCTTTAAGTGAAAGACCTAAACGACTTCGGGAAGAACCAAAGGAAAATACTCCAAGTATAGAAGATCCAAGGCATAACAAACGTCAAAGAACATCTACTTCCTTTGGACCAGATTTTGTGACATTCTTGCTTGAAAATGAGCCTCAAAACTTTTAAAGCAGTTATGTCATCTTCTGATTCAGCATTTTGGAAAGAGGCAGTCAATAGTGAGATTCAATCAATTTTGGATAACCATACATGGGAATTGGTTAATCTTCCTCCAGGAAATAAGCCTTTAGGTTCAAAATGGATCTTTAAACGAAAAATTAAAACTGATGGCACTATTGACAAATATAAGACAAGACTTGTTGTCAAAGGTTATAGAAAAAAGGAAGGCCGTGATTACTTTGACACTTACTCCCCAGTAACAAGGATAACATCTATTAGGGTGTTAGTGGTACTAACGGTCGTGTATGGTCTTGAAATCCATCAAATGGATGTTAAAACAGCTTTCTTAAATGGAGAATTAGAGGAAGAGATTTATATGGAACAACCTGAGGGTTTTGTTGTTCCTGGTAAAGAAAAGAAAGTGTGCAAACTTGTTAAGTCGCTTTATGGACTTAAACAAGTACCCAAACAATGGCATGCAAAATTTGACCAAACAATGTTAGCAAATGGATTTAAAATCAACGAGTGTGACAAATGTGTTTATATTAAAAATACTCCAGGTTATGAAGTCATTGTTTGTTTATATGTTAATGACATATTGATAATGAGCAAAAGTATGACAGATATAAATGCTACAAAACGCATGTTGGCTAGCAAATTCGATATGAAAGACTTAGGAGTTGCTGATGTGATCTTAAGAATCAGAATTCACAAGATTCCACAAGGTCTAGCATTATCACGGTCTCACTACATTGAAAAGGTACTTGACAAGTTCAAGTATTTGGATTTCAAAATTGCCAAGACTCCAATTGACGTGAGTTATGCACTTCAAAAGAATGAAGGTGAAAGTGATTCACAACTGGACTATGCAAGAGTATTGAGAAGTTTGATGTATATCATGAATTGTACGCGATCAGATATAGCATGTGCTATTAGCAAACTGAGTCGGTTTACAAGTAATCCCAATCAAATACATTGGATGGCAATGAAACGAGTTTTGGGATATCTGAAACATACCCAAAATTATGCTTTGCATTATAACAAATATCCTTCCGTGATCGAGGGATATAGTGATGCAAACTGGATTACCGAATCATCTAAAGTTAAATCCACGAGTGGATATGTTTTCATAATTGGGGGTGGAGTAGTGTCTTGGAAATCATCCAAACAAACGTGCATCGCCCGTTCTACAATGGAAGCTGAATTCATAGCTTTAGATAAGGCCGGTGAAGAAGCTGAATGGCTCTGAAATTTCTCGGAAGATATTCCATTTTGGCCCAAACCTTTGGCACCTATTTGTATACATTGTGATAGTCAAGCGGCAATAGGTAGGGCAGGGAGCGTTATGTATAACGGAAAATCTCGTCATATTCGACGGAGATACAATACCGTTAGACAACTACTCTTTAGTGGTGTTATCATAATTGACTACGTAAAATCAAGATATAACATGTCGGATCCACTTATAAAAGGCCTATCTAGAGAGGCAGTTGAAAGATCATCAAAGGAAATGGGGTTAAAGGCCTAGGACAAGTCATCATGGCGATAACTCTACCTAGCATACTGGAGATCCCGAGAGCTAGGTTCAAAGAGATCAAACAAAGTTATGAATAATGGTTCAACATTGTCAAATAACTCAACCCATTCTCGTGATGAAGACAATGTTCAAAAAAGAGGTAAAACATTAAGGCTTCTTGATGAGTCAATAAAGTTTAAAGCTTTTTAATGATTTGCTAAGTCTGGCAGGATATGACCAGATAGTGTGTCTTTAGGATTACACGTTTTAGAATCACCTATGTGTGTATGAAGTGTAAGCCGCTTCAAGGGGAATGAAAGTAAAGGCCCATTCTCTTAAACACTCATGAAACCAGGCGGTGTTCATGGCTGAAACGAACACAACCGTGAGAACCATAGATGGTTAAGGATTGATTGTGTGACTTATGTTGTCTAGGTATACAACAAAGTTCGACGGTTCAAAGATATCAAACCTACCAATTGACTGAGTATATCCGATATAAGTTTACTACGGAAAGTTCAAAGGAAAACCTCCTTATGCAGATGCAATTAATTCTTGCATGTGAAACACACACACGTCTGTGCATTCCTTTAAGTTTATAGCCATTCCCCATTCATGTGGGGGATTGTTGGATTTTGTTATTAATAACAAAAGAAGTGTGAATGGAAAATGGTGGGAAAAGAAATGGAGGGAAGTGAAATTTGAATGAGTTCACTTTACTAATGCACTTTGTCCCTCATTGGTAGAAGGAAAGAAAATCTTTGTGTATATATATAGAAGCTCATCTTTTAGCTCTCAAAGAGCTAAGAAGAAGGCAAGCCTCGCGCCATCGTCGCTCGCTCGCTCGGCTCGGCTCAGTTTCGGCTTCGGAGTCGGATTCGGATTTGGATTTGGTCAAAGATCGATTGATTGATTAATCTTTTTGGACAAAATTCTTTTCAAATATTTAATTAATTAACAAAAATTCAATCCGGAATAACCCATGACTCGCGACCCAGTCCGGTTTGGCCCGTTTTCTTTCCCGAATTATTTTAAATCCGTTTAATTTTCCCCAAAAAAAATTCCAACAGCTATGACTATTCTGAAACAGTGTCAAACCTGTTCCAACAGTTATGGTTGTTCTGAAAGGTTGCAAACCTTTTCAGAAACAGTACCAAATTGGCTATAAATATACTTTCTAATCCCAGAATATTTACTTACGAAATTTACTGATAATCTTCTTCTTCTTTTGTACAAAAATTCCAGTGTGTTTTATAGCTTTCGAGTGGTTCGCTGTTCATCGGCGTTTTTGGTACCAACACTCCGGTGAGTTAAATCGTTCTATCCTGGGAGGATATATTCTAGAACCTCGGGTACTTGAGGGGAATAATTTCCTTAAAGATACATTGTGTATTCAGTGAACTCGATTTGTTCCTATACCGTTTTCAAAATTTATTTTGAAGTTCAAATACTGTTTTCAGAATTTATTTCTACTAACTTTCTGCTTCTGTTTTCAGAAAGATTATTGTTTTATTTATTTACAGCAATACAAATTAATAACATGTATTTAATATGTGTTTATCTATATCTATCTATACTATATTAAAAGCATGAAGGCCCTTAGCGAAATGTTGTTCGCTATTTTTAACCTTTAAAATATAGAGTTCATATTAGACAAAATAGTAATTTGAGTATTTCATTAATATTTAGAAATAAGTATTTAATTATATTAAAAGCACGAAGGCCCTTAACGAAATGTCGTTTGCCTTTTTTATCCTTTAAAAATAGAATTCACAATAGATAAAATAATAATTTGATTATTTTTCCTAAAATTTAGGATGTTGAAATCAACTACAATTTTTGTTATTAAATCTTTCCTTATATGAATAATATAAACAATTCTAATTTTTAGAACTTTAAAAAACCAAAATTTAGCTACGCATGTAGTTGTGCACGTATATAGACTTTTAAGGAAGATTCCTAACAAAGCAAAACATTTAAATTCTTTTTTGGGAACTTTTACAAGTGTGATATGCAAAAACACACATTTTATAAATTTAGGGTGTATCGCCGAAATAAAAATTTACAAGCATATTTTTTATACTAATTAATTAGAAACTGAAATTATAATTTTCTGTTTAAGAGTTGTCTTCCGGTATCTGACTCTGGGTTTATACCCCAAAACTTGATCCTACATTAGAATTTAACAACCAAATAATTGTCACGACCCTAAAATCCCTCCAAAGAAGTCATGATGGCACCTAGTACTATATTAAAAGCACGAAGACCCTTAGCGAAATGTCGTTCGCCTTTTTACCCTTTTAAAAATAGTTCATAATGTACAAAATAGTCATTAGATTTTACTAATATTTAAAAATAATCATTTAATTATTTTCCTAATATGTAGGAGTATTTATTTATTTATTTTCCTAATATTTAGAATTTTAATTATTTAATTCTGGAATTTCTACACATTTCAATTCAAATTAGGAAAGTTTCGTCCGCTTTGTAAGAGTTTGTTTTGTTAATAAAGTTTTACACTTTCAACTCATTCAAATTTAGGAGTATTATATTAAAGAGAAAAATCATAATAAAGAAAAACAATTTGAAGGAAACGGGTGAAAGATCCCATGTATTTTCAACGACGGGATTTTGTTATTATTTTCGACTTTTATATTTTATTCACTTATTTATTTTAGTGTTTGTATAGTTCGTATAGCATTAAAAAATATCTAATTAAGAATTTAAATAATTTTGAAATTTCTTGACTTCAAAATCATAAGTATTAATAATAATAAAACTAGATTGAAATAGCTCCTAAAATAGTATTTGTATATATATGATACAAGAGTAAACGTTATGTTTTATTTTACTAAAAGTAATAATAGTAATAGCGTATTAATAAATATGTATAGAATATATAAATAATGTATTTGATATTCTATATTATTTTCTAGAAGCATAATGTATAATTAGGTGAATGACAGATAAATCAAACAAATTATAAATATTAAAATTATGTAATTCCACAAAGCTGTTTGTTGACCAAGTTTTATTCGAGAAAAATCTAATAATGTACTGTAAATTAAAATACTTATTTATTTTTTAACATTTAAGACTTTAAGTACCTAAATTTTTTATTAAATTTTTCTATTTGAGTTATGTAGGACTCCTAATATTAGAAATTTAAAATTGAATAAGATTTTGCTTATGTTGTAATATTTATCTATCTATCTATATTAAAGGCTTTCATTTAATTTTATTTTATAATTCAAGGCACATTAATATAATATTTATGTAATTTTTAAGAATTTTATATTTGACATGACTACACGTAATGCGCGTATCCTATTACTAGTACTGTAGAAAAAGATAGTAGCTTCTCAGATGCCGTATTCCTTCTACAACCGTTGGTGTATCTATCGGATTCAACAGAATAATTGACTAAATTCCAAGCATTGGATTCGACTTTTCTTTTCCTTTGTTGAAAATGTTTGTTTTGCTTTCTTGAAAATTACAGCATTTTATGTATCGTTATGCAATAGGATGAAAAGGCAATTAGAGGCAAACACGGGATTATAATTAAGTACAAATTCCAATATTTTTTTTTTCTTTCCAAATTTTGTTGGAATTAAATGGTATATATAATTCACTTTTTCTGAGGGTGGGACTTGCAAGTTACATTCTTGTGGTCCAGTACACATTTATTTGGTTGCTAGGACCCTATATTTCATGCAATGTCCATGGCGGGCCTTTTTCACTTTTAGCCAGTGCCAAAAAATATTTAGATTCTGTTGCTGACAAAATGTATAAAATTTATATATTTTTTATATATGATATACAAAAAAAAAATATTTTTTCGATTATTATTTTAAAAGCAACTATACGGTATTATTTTCCCTTATTATTTTTTGTGGGAGGCCGATCGTTGGAGTAAGTTTGATGAAAATGTGGTCAATTTTGAAACAGTAAGTGGCCATTCATAAGCTGATGAGATAAAACTGTACTTCATTGTCATATTCATGTAAAAGCATTGACCTTTTCTGAGACTGTAGATAATAATTAAACCTTCCTTATCTAGCCACAAATAACGAGTTCCAAGTTGGGAAAACCCCACCAAAAACCCTCAATAATTCGAATGATCCAAACTTGGGGGAGAGAATCTAAATTCTTGTGGAATTGAATCTTTCACCACACTAGCCACTCTTAGTGGTAAATCCACTTTAGGAAGTGCACTTGAGAAATAGTAAAAGAAAACCCCACATGACAATCAATAAAAGTTATATATGCTTGAATCTCAAATTTAGTTGGATCGACGGTATAAATCATGGACATCTTTACACAAAAGAGCCGATCAAATTTATTATTTATTTTCTTTAGTCGGTGTACATAAATTATACAGTAAAATGTTTTCACACAAATAATTGACCGAATTTACTATTTACTTTTCCTATCGATTATACAAAGAGGAGCTTGGAACAACAGTAGGTTGTCTCTATGTAACATATGGATCAGTGGTTCGAGCCATGGAAGCAACCACTAATGCTTGCATTAGGGTAGGTTATCTACATCACCCCTTGGGATGCGACCCTTCCCTGGATCCTGCGTGTACACGTGAAGTATTGTGCACCAGGATCCCCTATTTTATACACATAAATAATACAATAATTATACACGAGTTGTACACATATTGTATATATCCGCTGACTATTTTTCATTTAAGCGGTTGAGTGGACGACTAATTAGGTTAATTTGTTTACATTCATTTATATTTAATATTTTTTTTTTCAAATCAGTGTTCAGAAAACACATCACTATTAGAGATTTTTTACGATGATTGCTAATCTGCTCTAATCTTATTTATAAACTCGATATTAGAACCAATGGTACTTGCGAAACTCATATTGTTGAATTAACACCACGTAAATTGATCTAAAATTAAATGGGATGGTAGTGGGAAGGAGTGACGTAGCTTTTCATACATTGAAAGGCTCAAACAGAGAATCTGAAAAGGAAAATCACTAAGGAATCATCAGCCAACCATTGATAGGTAGGTACCACTATGATTATTGTATGTTTTAACATAACATCAGCACCATGACCTAATTAAACTATTATTCTTAATCTTATCTCATGTCTAAGTGGATATATTATTGGACATCATTATTTATTTATGTTAACTTATGGTTAGTACACTAAATGTCACTAAAGTCCGTTAATAATTTTGTATATGTATATCTCTGCCTGCATGCGTGCGTGAGTGCTGACGTCTGCATCGAAAATTTCATGAAACTAATTGTAGAAGCTCATCGAAAAGGTCCAAATAGTAAGTTAAAAATTCATAACCGAGATGAAAAAGATTCTTTCGACCTTAATTAGGGTCTCGGGTTCAAGTTTCGACTCCTTTAACCGAATTAGTCGAAAAAGTCAATACGAATATTAATTGACGTAGAGTGAAAAATTAAAAAAAAATTCATAGAGTAATTTTATTCCATCACCCTGTGTATAATAATACTATATTCTTGAAAGAGAGGCCATGCAAATCATAATTTAGATTCTTTTTTCTTTTTTCCTTTTCCTCCTCCTTGATTTCTTTGTACACTGATATATGCTCGCCTAACTTGATCGTGACAAACTAGTCCTTTAAAGTGAGACACATAAGCTAGAGAACAATCTTGAATTTTAGTCCGCATGAAAAGATTAAAATATAAAAAAAAGTTGAAAATATACCGTTGTAAATTCTGATACTCCTCTAATTTTTTAATCTAATATTTAAATTTTCAAGCATATATTTCATAAGGGGTGTTTGACTAATTAAATAATTACCTTTATCTCTTCCTCAAATATCGACTAGGTAACATTATATAGATGGGATAGTAAGCTACGCTGGAATTGATTAAAAAATTAATAGCTTCGTGGTTTTTGAAATGACAAATATTTAGGACATTTTTAATGAACAAAGTGACAGCTTGAACTTAAAAACTATAATATATATTTATATAAAATATCAAAAATTATAATCTAATTTTCATTAATTATGAGTCCATTAATCTTAGCAAACTTAATATTAAGAATAAATTGTGATTTAATCTTAAAGAGATGCGGATTCTATGATCTGACTGAAATGAAAGGTCAATATGATTCTTTTCAATTCCATAAAGTAGTAATTACGTCATAATTAATTTAAGTTGGGTAAATTGGAGATGTACATTTCAATTAGCTATATCGACGACATATATAAAATGTTATTACTAGTGAAGTAGGGTTATTCCAACTTTAAGGAGATGTTTCCAAGTCATCCTTGATCTAGGGAGTGCCAAACCCTCACAAGTGAGCTTAAGACGTGAATCCAAATTTATTTGGTCAGCGAATTTTGTATATTTGATAATTAAAACCAAAAAAAAAAGGAACAAAGAATGTTCATTGCTTTATCTATAGCAAATACGAATTACCAAAATACCCTTGGTCGTCTTATAGACGTCCACTTATTATATGGTTAATACGTAAAACAGATTTGTGGACCAACATTTGCAACCGACATGAATAATAAAGATTAATTAAAAGGAGGAAAAGAAAGGAAAATTTCCATTTTTTTTTTCTTTTTCGTAAAAAAGGCACAAAATATGTAAGTACGGAGACTTCGCAACATGAATGGAAAGTTACGTGTCACTATACATATATTTTCTTAGATGACATAATTTTTTTTTCTAAAGGTGCTGTTGGACTAAACAGCTTCAGTGGGGACGTATGTTTTTCCTACTAGCAATCACAAAGTTATAAGTACCATTTCTTTTACTTCTATTCTAATTAATTAAACTCTTTAATTTTCCTTGTTCCTGTTGGGATATTACTTAGTGGTGCAGGTGTTCCATGATGAAGTTGGTGTAAGTTAAAAATTTATTGATTTGGGTGAATAGGTCCACAAATGTCCCCTTGTATACATTCTAAAAACGCAGAGGACTCAATCCCAGCCTTTGTTGGTGATGATCTTTTAATTAACTTGTCTTGATAACAAGAAGTGCAAGAAAATTCATTATTTAAAAGAATTTTCAAATTCTTTGATGGATGCCCATTTGAGTTTTCTATGATTCGTCTCATCACAATTGATCCAGGATGACCCAATCGATCATGCCAAAGTACAAAAGTATTGGAAGCAGTAACCTTTTGGTTTAAGGTAGAATGTGCCTCAATTGCACTAATTTTTGTCCAATACAGGCCACAAGATAAAGATGAGAACTTCTCAATAATTCTTTTCTGGCCAGAGACATTCTTGGTAACGATGAGATATTCCATATTATTCTCATATATTGTCTCAATATGAAATCCATTTCTGCGGATATCTTTAAAACTCAACAAGTTCCTCTTAGACTTGGAGGAGAACATTGCATTCTCTATGATAATTATTGTTCCCATAGGCAGAGTTATAGTAGCTCTTCCAGAGCCTTCAATTAGATTACTACTACCAGAAATTGTAGTAATATCTGATAATAGGCTAAATCTAGGTAATTTGGCGATTGTTTATGATTCCACTTGATTATATTCCAATATCATAATATGATTAATTGATGAAAAATAGGCTCTAATTGTGAATTGTATACATTTCAGGTTGAGGAGCCTATGTGATGCCTTAAAAGTGTGATTTGGAACCATTTTGGAGCAAGAAAGACTCCTCGGAGCTGAGTACGCTTGAAGACGAGGAAAAGAAACGATGAAACAGAAAACTGGACATGCGTGCCCAGGTGCGCGCCCGTGCTACTTTTAGCGCGTCCAAGACAGAATCCTCAGCCAACTAGCGCGGCCAGATGCGCGTCCAAGCGCGGTCGCGCTAGTCCAAATTTCGGGAAGAATTATTTAGGGGCAAAATTGGAAATATGGAGGAAAACCCACTTAACCTATATAAAGTCAAGCTCGCCCAAGGAAGTTTTTGAGAGTCAAGATATAGAGAGACAAGAGGCAAGGAGGAGATTTGACCATCAAGTTCTTCTTTTCTTCTCTTGGTTTTTGCTATTTGGGATGAAATTGAACCTATTTGTGATGAACACTAGTATGAGTAGCTAAAACCTATTGTTCTAGGGTCATGGGTGAAACATGAATGTTGTTGTTTGAAGTTTAATTTGACAAAGTTGGTTTATCATCTTGGGTTGTTTATTTAATTCTGCTTTTAATTATTTTGCTGAGTAGCTAACAGTGAAATACTATCTACGAATCTTTAGTTGAACTCGAAAGTGGGAAATTTAGATTGCATATAGAACTAAATAGAGCAAGTTCTTGAACCCGGGCCTCGGGGAACGGATTAGCAATTGTGATAGACATATACCCAATTGCCTTGCTTGGTTGAAATACAGGAATTGTAAATGCATTCTTGTTAATCTTAATTCCATAGACATATAGGCATTGAATTAACTTGAATAGGCGAGTAAGGACTCGACATATTCTTATGAGTAACATTAACCCTGTCAATCAACAATCCAGGTAAATCGATTAGTCATTTTAAGCTAAGAACATAACACGATTGTTAATTAGCCTGTGACCCTGGAATATCCTCTCCTACTGTTTGTTACTCGGACTTGTTGTTTGTTTGGTTAATTGCTCTAGTTAGATTATTGCTTGGTAATTAGGTAGTAAAACAATTACATCTCTATTTTGTGGAAAAAAATCTCTTGAATAGACAAATTAATTGAGTTTGAATTAGTCAACAGTTAATCATAACTCTTCGTGGGAACGATACTCTACTCACTACTCTATTACTTGACGATCACGTGCACTTGCGTGAGTGTTTTTGGTCGCAACAAGTTTTTGACGCCGTTGCCAGGGACTTAGAAATTAGCTACTTGACTGAGTTGAGTTTTTATTATTTATTTATTCAAGTTTTAATTTTCAGTTCACTTTGTTTGTGCCAATACAGGTTTTCTTTTCTTGAATGCGAAGAAGTAGAAGCGCAAACAATCTCCTTCCTCTTGATCCCGAAATTGAACAAATACTTCACAGATTGAGGAGGGAGGTGGACGCTAGAACTAGAATTGAAAGAGAGTTGGTCATCGTAGTTCAACCACAGCCAATTGAGATGGCAGGTAATGAGGAACGCGCGATGATCGAAGCCGCAAGGCCAGTGTGGATAATATGACTCAGGCTATTGTGAAGCCTGATATCACTGGGCACTTTGAGCTAAAACAATACAAGGTGCAGCTGATCCAGTCCACAGGGCTATTTGTGGGCTTACTTCATGAAGACCCGCAGAAACTCTGGCAGTAGTTGGTTAGCAGCTTTGCTAAGCAAGGCATGATAAGGAATGTCGAACGGACTGAGAGTGTTCCTTGCGCGGGTTGAATACCGTTTGAACCATGAGGGTTCAGTAGCATTGGGACCTCGTCAGGTTGAGACGTTTTGTTCATGTTAAGCAGCAAGTTGGAGTTGTTGGCCGTTTTGACGAAGGAAATGGACAACCCCAGTTTCTTTCGTAAGTCTGTGCTTCAGTTGAATATGATGATATGCCGATGAGTCGGGTGGTCAGGGAAAGGCCATGTTTGCCAGGTCGTGCAGCCATATTGCAAAGAATGTGAGCCATGGACTATAAACAAAGGGCATGATCGTGAAGAGATCTTGCCGAACCTTTTGTATATCAAGTAAATCAGAAAATTGGCCTTGGCCTCCAAACTCTTATGTGTCTTTTACTTCATTATCTTTCCAGCCTTGTGTATTGCGCATTTGCCATTCCTTGAGCATGAAATGGTGCTTAATTTGGGTTAGGACTGAAGCTAGCAGCAGCATAAAGGCTGTCTAGTTGTCCGCACGTAGCTTACTGGAGTTAAGCCCGTGACAAATTGGTATCAGAGCTTTCTGAGTTTGGCAAGCATGTAATGAAGTCCATTGTGACGCTATCCCATGGAAAACACGGTCCCACGGCCCGCCAAGACAATTATGGTGGATGTCTACTCTTCTTCTATGATCTTCATCTCAAATGCTTAATGACATATTCAATGACATATTTTGTATGTTCAATGACATATTTCATGACATATTTTCTTCACTTTTTATGCCTATATAAAGGCCTTGTAATAGATAGGAAAATACATACAATTGAAGAAGAAAATCTCTTCCTTTCTCTCTATCTCTATTTCTTGTTCATGTTTTACTAAATTGTCTTTATTTCTTGTGCATGTTTTACTAAATTACTTTTATTTCATAACACGTTATCAGCACGAGGCTCTACCATCTCAAGAAGATCTTTGAGAAAATTAAGGTATAATTTTTCTCAAATTTGTATTTTTTAAATTATGTCTGATATTATGAAAAGAAAGTTCATTGCCCTTGAAATTTCGGGCAAGAACTATATGACATGGGTATTGGATGTTGAAATCCATTTAGATGCAATGGGTCTTGGAGACGCCATTAAAGATAAAGATAAAGATAAAGCATCTACCCAAGACTGTGCTAAGGCCTTGATTTTCTTGCACCGTCACCTTGATGAAGGGTTGAAAATTGAATATCTCACAGTAAAAGATCCACTTGTTTTGTGGAATGGTTTAAAGGAAAGATATGACAACTTAAAGTTGGTCACTCTTCCACAAGCACGATATAATTGAGCTCATCTTAGGCTCCAAGACTTTAAGTCTGTTTCTGAATATAATTCTGCTATGTTTAGAATTATTTCTAAATTGAAACTCTGTGGAGATAATATCAGTGACTATGATATGCTTGAAAAAACGTTTACAACGTTTCATGCCTCCAATATGGTCTTGCAACAGCAGTACCGAGAGAAAGGCTTCACAAAGTACTCTCAGTTGATTTCTCTTCTACTTGTGGCTGAACGAAACAATGAATTGCTTATGAGAAATCACGAAAATCAACCCATTGGGTCTACACCATTACCTAAAGAGGATGAGGTGTATTCCCATTTTGCTAATCGTGGAAAAGGTTGTGGTCATATTCGTGGTCGTGGTCGTGGCCTTATCCAAGGAAGAAATTTTCCGGTGTTAATAATCCTCCACCGAAAAATAACTTCCAAATATGGAAAGGGAAAGATGAGAAGCGAAACGCAGAGGGTTCAGAAACAAAATGCTATCGTTCCGGTGGAAAAGTGCATTGGGCAAAAATTTGTCGCATACCAAAACATTTGGTTGAGCTTTATCAAGCATCTCTGAAGAATAAAGGCCCTGAAGCCAATCTTGTCTATGACAATGAATTTGACATCACTCACTTGGATGTGGCAGATTTTTTTGAGCACCCTGATGAAAAAATAAACCACTTGATCTGTGATGGATCTGTGGTTAGAGATGATTGAGCAATTTAATTTTTACGCTTTCCTACTCGTAGTATGTAATGAATAAACATCTCGTAATTTTTATTGCACTTTATAATTCTTCTTATGTAGTTCTTAAGAATATTTTTATTTCCGAAATTTTATAAATTTCACAAACAATGAGTAATATCCTATTAATTAGTATTCTAGTCTCAGTGATTTTTTAACAATTTTAACTTTCCTTTACGTTGCTTTAATTCTATTTAAGAAAAGGTTACAAGCACCCTGGAACAACTTTTGTTACTTCACCCTCAATTATTTTTATGAGTATGTTCTTTTCTTACACGGATCAATTATTTTTCATACAATGTGTAGGAAAATGCAAATAATTTATACATGTAAATAAATTTGTTGTAGTTATTTAGTCATATGTATACTTGTATTATTTTTTGCGTAATTATTTGTATAATAATTAAAATTTGCCAGAAAATGCATTAAATGCTGATATTGAATTATTGGTTTAACTTTATTTCTTTTCCATTTTTCTCTAAAAATACTAATATTTATTCATATACTTCTTTTATATGTCAAACTACGAGAAGCAAATATGGATATCTTTCAAAGCAAACTTGGATCAAAGTTCAATTGTAAAAATATGTGCTTAATTGATTCATGTACGACACATACAATATTCAAAGAGAAGAAATATTTCTCTCATTTAAATATGTGTAAGACAGATATTACTACAATTTTTAGTAGTAGTAATCTAATTGAAGGCTGTGGAAGAGCTACTATAACTCTGCCTATGGGAACAATAATTATCATAGAGAATGCAATGTTCTTATCCAAGTCCAAGAGGAACTTGTTGAGTTTTAAACATATCCGCAGAAATGGATTTCATATTGAGACAATAGATGAGAATAATATGGAATATCTCATCGTTACCAAGAATGTCTCTAGCCAGAAAAGAATTATTGAGAAGTTCCCATCTTTATCTTGTGGCCTGTATTGGACAAAAATTAGTGCAACTGAGGCACATTCTACCTTAAACCAAAAGGTTACTACTTCCAATACTTTTGTACTTTGGCATGATCGATTGAGCCATCCTGGATCAATTATGATGAGACGAATCATAGAAAACTCAAATGGGCATCCATCAAAGAATTTGAAAATTCTTTTAAATAATGAATTTTCTTGCACTTCTTGTTATCAAGACAAGTTAATTAAAAGACCATCACCAACAAAGGTTGGGATTGAGTCCCCTGCGTTTTTAGAACGTATATAAGGGGACATTTGTGGACCTATTCACCCACCTAATGGGTCGTTTAGATATTTTATGGTCTTAATAGATTTATCTTCTAGATGGTCTCATGTATGCCTATTGTCATCTCGCAACCTCGCATTTGCAAAATTAATGGCACAAATAATCCGATTATGGGCACAATTTCCCGAAAATCCAATTAAGTCCATTAGACTTGATAATGCTGATGAGTTTTCATACCAAGCATTTAATGATTATTGCTTATCAATTGGAATAAAAGTGGAACATCTTGTAGCTCATGTTCACACTCAAAATGGCTTTGCAGAGTCTTTAATTAAACGTCTGCAATTGATAGCAAGACCGTTACTCATAAAAATGAAGTTGCCCACTTTTGTTTGGGGTCACGCCATTTTGTATGCAGTAATGCTAATTCGTCTCAGACCGACAAATTATCACAAATATTCCCCGTTGCAATTAGTTTTGGGTCATGAACCTAATATATCTCATCTAAGAATTTTTGGATACGCTGTATATGTGCCTGTAGCACCCTCATATCGCACCAAGATGGGTCCCCAAAGAAGGTTAGGAATATATGTTGGATTTGAATCGCCCTCCATTATTCGCTACCTTGAAACATTAACGGGAGATTTGTTCACTGCTCGTTTTGCAGATTGTCGATTCGATGGGGCATTTTTCCTAAAATTAAGGGGAGAAATTAGTGAAACCAAACGTGAAATTTTGTGGAAAAATACATCATTGTCTCATCTTGATCCACGTGCCTCTATTTGTGACACAGAGGTGCAAAAGATTATCCATTTGCAGAAAATAGCAAATCAAATGCCAGATGCATTTACGGATCTGAAAAGGATAACAAAATCACATATCCCTGCAGAAAATGTTCTAATCCGTATAGATGTCCCTATTGGACAATCTTCTAGTGTCATAGCTAATGAGTCAAAAGCATGCCTAAAACGTGGCTGACCATTAGGTTCTAAGGATCGAAATCCTAGAAAAAGGAAAACAAATGATCAAGATGACACTACGAAAGAGTCTCATAAAGAAATTCATGATTTAACCAATCCTGAGATTCATGAGGAAATCAATGAGCCTGAGACTCAAGAAAATAAGGAACTATCAATAAATCCAATCGATATTGAGACAAATTTGAATCGAATGGAAATAGTGGTGGATTACATCTTTGCATATAATGTTGCATCTAGCATTATGCAAGAAAGTGAGGATCTTGAACCTCAATCTGTTGGAGAATATCGACAAAGACTTGATTGGCCAAAATGGCAAGAAGCAATCCAATTAGAGTTAAGTTCACTTGCAAAACGTGAAGTTTTTGGGCCTGTAGTCCAAACACCTAATGGTGTTAATCCTGTTGGATATAAATGAGTCTTTGTACGCAAAAGGAATGAGAAAAATGAGGTACAAAGATATAAGGCACGCCTTGTTGCACAAGGATTTTCACAAAGGCCTGGTGTCGATTATGAAGAGACATATTCTCCTGTTATGGATGCTATAACATTCCGTTATCTCATTAGTTTTGCTGTCCATGAAAAGCTTGACATGCATTTAATGGATGTAGTTACAGCCTACCTTTACGGCTCACTTGATAATGAGATATACATGAAAATTCCCGAGGGATTTAAAATTCCTAACGCACAGAATTCAAAGTCCCGAGAAATATTTTCAATCAAATTGCAAAGATCTTTGTATGGTCTAAAGCAATCAAGAAGAATGTGGTATAACCGTCTTAGTGAGTATTTATTAAAGGAGGGTTATATAAATGATGTCATTTGTCCATGTGTTTTTATAAAGAAAACAACATCGGAATTTGTTGTACTTGCCGTATATGTCGATGACATAAACCTTATTGGAACTCATACAGAACTTCAAAAGGCAATTGATTATTTAAAGAAGGAATTCGAGATGAAAGATCTCGAAAAGACAAAATTATGTCTCGGTTTGCAAATTGAACATTTGACAAATGGGATTTTTGTTCATCAATCTGCCTACATTAAAAAAGTATTGAAACGGTTTTACATGGATGGAGCACATCCATTAATTGCTCCGATGATTGTTCGATCACTTGATGTGAATAAGGACCCATTTCGACCTCAAGAAAAGAATGAAGAGCTTCTTGGTCCTGAAGTACCATATCTTAGTGCAATTGGTACACTAATGTATCTTGCTCTGACATAACTTTTTCGGTTAATGTCTTAGCAAGATATAGCTCTGCTCCTACAAGGAGACACTGGAATGAGATCAAACACATATTGCGATATCTAAAAGGGACTACCGATATGGGCTTATTTTATGGCAATGATTGCAATCCCGATCTTGTTGGTTATGCCGATGTTGGGTATTTATCTGACCCGCATAAGGCTCGATCTCAAACAGGTTATGTGTTTACATGTGGCGGCACTGCCATATCTTAGCGATCGACTAAGCAATCAATCGTGACTACTTCTTCTAATCATGCTGAGATAATTGCTATTCCTGAAGCAAGTCGAGAATGTATTTGGTTGAGGTCTATAATACATCTTATTCGAGACAAATGTGGTTTGAAGTGTGAAAAACTACCCACAATTTTGTATGAAGACAATGCAGCATGCATAGCCCAATTGAAGGGAGGATTCATAAAAGGAGATAGGACAAAGCACATTTCACCAAAGTTATTTTTTACACATGATCTTCAAAAGAATGGTGATATAAATGTGCAACAGATTCGTTCAAGTGATAATATGACTGATTTGTTCACCAAATCTCTACCAACATCAACCTTCAAGAAACTGGTGTACAAAATTGGGATGCGAAGGCTCAAGGATGTGAGTTGATGCTCTCATCAGGGAGAGTTAATACGCGTTGTACTCTTTTTCCCTTACAAGATTTTGTCCCACTGGGTTTTTTCCTTGCAAGGTTTTTAACGAGCCAACCAAAAGGTGTATTTCTAAACATATGTGTACTCTTTTTCCTTCACTAGGTTTTTTTCCCATAGGGTTTTTTAAATGCATTATCATACTGCATTTTACTTCAATTTGGGCCCACCAAATTAGTCTTCGGCAAGACTGACATAAATAATTTGTTTTTTAGTGTAAAACGTATTATAATACTATGTTTTACTGAACGTAGTATTATACTGTATTTTACACTAATTTTTGGGCCCACCAATAAGTGTTCTGCGGATAACTGACATAACAATAATTCAAAATTTCAAATACATAAAACGTGGTATTATACTGCATTTTATATAAAAAAATTCAACACCCCAAGCTAGGACTTGCCTTATTTAAAGGAATTAGAATTGTATGAAAATCCATTCAAAACTTTCATTCAAACTTCCGTTCATACTTCTCTTCTTCTTATCAAGCATTTTTTTATAATGTCTGAAGAGCCAAAAATAAGGGTTTCATTACATTGGGGGAGGGGGGAGGTTGTAATGGAGAATAACTCTGTGAAGTATAACTCACCTCCACAATATCATGTTAAATTGCCTCTTACAATGGAGTACGATAAATTGGTATCGTTGTTACGTAAAAATGAGTGTGAGGAAACGTTCGGTGAACCTTAAAGTAACCGGTAGATTTCCGTATTCTGTGACTCCGTAGAGGTTTGCTTATTATTCTAAGTTTAACATCGAAGATGATGAAACTCTTAGAGATTTTTTGCGGATTCCGGATGAATACATGGAATTTATTGTAATAAAATTATTGGAAATGTATAGTTGAAGACGTTCCCAATAATGATAGTGTGCATAGTAGGGATACCCCCCAGTCATCGGGTGGTTATTCTGGAGCAGTTTTTGCCGGACAGATTCCTGATGAAAGAGCTTGCCTTGATTTAAACTTGTCACCACCGGCGAATGAGCAGCCACAAAATAATTTTTCGACTTTATATAATCCACAAGACGACTGATAAACTTTAATTTTTCTACGCTTTAACGATGTTTATTTTATGTTTGAATTGGATTTGTATTAACACTCATATTTTTCATAGGTGTGAGCACATGATTTTTGCCCTATATGAATTACTCCCATAGATTCAAGAAAATAAATTTTCCCATTATTTGCAATTTCGTGGATTTTTGTAGCATTTCTCGTTAATTGCTTGCATTCGTCTGCGCATGTTTAATTTTGTTTAATTCATTAAAATACAAAAAATGCATTGCATTTGCATGTAGGACTTAATTTTACATTTTAGATTAATTAGTAAATTAATTTGTTTGACAAAAATAGGAAAATCACAAAAAATAATTTGTTTTCGCATTATTTAATTTTTAGCTTTGAATTTTTGGTAGTTTTCTTTTAATTTGGTATTTAATTAGTTGTGGCAATCATCATTTAGAGATAATTAATTTAAGGTGGTAGGATAGTTTGGTTTAAGAATTAATTCGTATTTTTATTTTTAAATGGGAAAGAAAGGAAATAATTTTGACATTGAAAAATTGAAAGAAAAGGAAAAGGAAATGAAAAGCCTGATCTTTGGGCCATTTTAATTTGATTTTGCCCAAGCCCAAATCAATTTCACCCATTACTTGGCTAAACCCAACCAAACCAGCCCAAAATTACTCGCCCCAACCCGCCTGCTGACCCGACCCATCCCAATTATAACACAAAAATACCCAGAGCCCTAATCTCTCGAGCTCAAACGATGCGTACACTGTACTTCTTCTCCAAACAACCGAATCCACTCCCAAAAATTGCCAAAATTCAGGCCAGTGAGCCCCAATCTCACAACTAAGCGTTCCCTCCTTCTCTCCTCTCGCCATTTCTAACCGTTTCTGACAGGTTCCCTCTTCCTCACATGCCCTCTTGGATTATCTTCGGATTTTTGTCCTCCAGATGGAAATGAGGAAAAATGGGGAGCGTTAGATTGGATTCAAGTCAATCTACTCCCTCTATTTGTCCCTTTTTCCATCAGAAATGGGTAAAAATCAGATTGGGATGGGGATTTTTTGTTTTAGAGGTTTCTTCGGGAGAAAGGGAGAAGGTTCGAGAAGTATATATAAGGTGAGACTCTTTTCTTGTAGAGGGGGGTTCTGAAAACAGAGAAACAGAAGAATTTTTTTCTGGAGTTTTGTTTTGGGCTTCCTTCTTTCTTTCTTTCTTTTTTAAAAAAAAATCAAAAAACAAAAAAGTGTTCTTGTTACTTGTTTCTTTCAACTCTGAATCTGGGTTCAAAAATGGAAGTGATCTGAATTATTGTTGCAAACTCGCCGGAGTTGAGGTTGCTCTGTTCGTGGTTCCGTTTCATTGTTCGCGTTTTCAGTTCGGCCTTTGTTGTTGTTTCTCTCGTTAGAATTTTGGAGCAAAACTTTGTATTCTTCTGTTATTAGTGAAAGAATTTCTGATTTCAGGTTCATTTCTCCTCCCTTCGCTTAATCTGATTAGTTATGGGCTAAATTAATATGTGCTATTGGGTTTGCTGATTTCCTCTTAATTAGTTATCCAAATTTGGCTGTTGGTTTCTGCCTTGTTTTCTTCTGTTAATTTCTGCGAGTATTAAAGTAAACTTTAAATCTGTTTAGACTCATGACTGCTATAACACCATAGGGTGGATCTATGTTCCATCTTATTGACTAGTAAATTTGAGTCAAATGGCATATAGTAATGTCTGAGATGAGGTTCGCTGCATTCATTTGTTTGAATTCTTCTTTTGGCAGCATGGATAGCTAATCAATCATATTGTTTCGTGTTCGATTTCACTAGAATGCCAAGCTATTCTTCATGTATGTCTGTACCAAATGCATTTCTTCTCGTTTCAAGCCTACCAGTTTGTTTAGTTTCAATTAGCCCCATTTGAGCAGTAAATCGAACTGATACATGCAGTATTTTGGGCATTTGTCTGGTTGTTGGCCCTGCTGAAAATCTGCCCTGTTTCGCACTGTGCGAGCAGCGTATCTACATAGTTTTCTGAGTGCAAATTCTGATTGTTGGCTCTCGTTGGTTTGATTTGTTGGTTAGTCTCATTGGATCTGATTTCTTGCGCTCGTTTAACCTTTCAAAGATGTGAAAGTTTGGTTCAGTCCATTCTCCTCATGATATAGGTCTGGTTACTGAGATGAATTTGCCCAGGACCTATTTGCATTTTCAGAGACTATGCATTTGTTTTGATGTGTTCATTATAGGATGAGTTATGTCTTAATCGTCTCTATTCTGATTAATTATCATAGGGTGTGAGTTCTGGAATTAAAGGATCTTCACTTTCTATCCCTTTACACCAATTCAAAGACTATGCATTTGTTTTTGCATAAATACATGTAATTCTCCATTGCGTAGCAGGAACTGAATAAGCTATCGTCTCTTCTTCTCCTTTTGATTTTTCTCACTTCTCTTTTTGATACTTTGAGAAGCAGCATTCTTATTGGAATTGGACTTTTTTTTTTCTTATTGCTAAAACAATGGTTGCATTGATGTGAATATAAAGATCTTAGGAGATTAAAGGTTGCGAGTTAGTTGGACATTGAGATTAAATATGACAAATCTACATGGGAAATGGATCTGTATGTGTGTTTCATCTTATCTGTTGACATGATATAAAGAAAGCAACCTTGTTCTGTATTTAATCATCTGGCATGCTCAATATTTCTGCTTTAGTCACAATGGAGTGTACTGGTAAGATCAAATTGGTATTTGCTTGGCGTGTTGGTTAGAGTGGTGCATTGTCTCGTTGGTTAATAAGCACCAGAATTATTTTTGCTTATGGGCTTAAAAACAGAACTAGCAGTAGTAAAAGATTGAGGCTAATATGTACCTACAGGTTTTTTCATACAATTGTCGAATCTAGGATTACAACAATTCCTTTTACATCGTAGTTTGTTTGGCCCTGTTTAAAATACGATTGTGATTATGTACACGTTCGTGACATAATTACAATTCTAAAACCAATTCGGAGTATGCGTTTGTGCAACTTCGATCAATTTTTTCTTAATAATATTTGATTTAATAGGTCGATAATTAATTTAGGATTATAGGTCGAGGTGCGCCATTCACAAGTTTAATCCTACATGGCCCTCGTATTAATTTCATAACTTAGATATAAAAATGACCAAATGTTCGTAGTTTGCTTTAGGCACGTTTAATATATCATTGCGATTGTGGACACGTCCACGTGACATGATTGCGATTTCTAAAAACAAAACCGAAGTATGCGTTCGCGCAACTTCGGCCAAACTTTCTTAATAATAATAGAGCATTATTAATTGTGGACACGTTCACGCGTGACTTGTTTCAAAATAATTTTTTTAATTAAAAAACGGTAAACGGTAAATGCACATAGGTTTTAAAATGAGTAATTAGACAATTTAATAAGCCAAGTATGATCAAAGCGACCGTGCTAGAACCACGGAACTCGGGAATGCCTAACACCTTTTCCCGGGTTAACAGAATTCCTTACCCGGATTTCTGTGTTCGCAGACCATAAATAAGAGTCAATTTCCTCGATTCGGAATTTTAAACCGGTGACTTGGGACACCATAAAATTATCCCAAGTGACGACTCTATATTTAATAAATAAATAATCTCATTTCGATTGTGACTTAAATTGGAAAAAACTCCCTTATACATCCCTTCCGGGGGTGTAGGTAAAAAGGAGGTGTAACAATAGGGGGTATCGTCCGAATATGAATTTTACAAGTTATGACCCTGCTCCTAGTTGGAATATGCGTAGTTCTGGCATGTTGGACCATGGTGGTCCATCGGGGAGTCATCACCAACAAGAAACTGTCTATCATGGAACGTCAACACAATACGACTTGTAAATAAAGTGATATAGCTATATGTAAATTATTTATCTAGTTGAGTAGCTTATTATTTTATTCTTTTTGTGCAATGAAAACGAGCAACTTAATGTTCCTGACCTCAAACAGCTGCCCATAGATGACGTACTAACTCGTGATTTGGCAGATGCGCAAAGTCAGGAAGATGATAGTGATTATGACAACAATGCCGATGAGTCTGGAGATGACACACCCTTCCCTGATGAGGGTGATGAGGAGGAGGAAGTGGATGTCGAACCTGAGCTGACGAGGGAGCATGCTCCTCCTCCTCCCATTAGACCAAGAGTGTACGAGTCCCACGTGCCGTTTCATGAGCGGAATATTCCCTACCTTGATAATTTGCCAAGTATGTCGGACGTGGATGCCCTCACAAGGGATGATGAAGAATTTCGGTCAGCAATGTGGGATTAGTCTAGACCAGCGGTGCTGGCAAAGGGAATGTATTTCCCCGATAAAGCTCGCCTAATCAGGACTGTAAAAATCTACAGCATAAGAGAGTGCTGTGAGATGACGGTAAGAGAGTCAAGTGCGGAGGCATACAAGGCTGTATGTCGTAGAGACTTTATGGGTTATCATTGGATGTTGCGTGCCAACAAGAAGAAATCAGGGTTGTGGAAAGTGTTTTCATCTCTGCCCAGGTACATGGCCGCACTGCAACACTTTAACCACGAGACTGTTGTTGAATGGAGGCGTGAGCGGAGTCCGGACAAACCCGAATATATTTTCAACTATGTGTTATGGTCATTTAAACCAACAATTGATGGCTTTGTGCATTGTCGTCCTGTAATTTCCATAGACGGTACTCATGTCTATGGAAAGTATGATATTAAGCTTTTGAGTGCAGTTGCAGTAGATGCTAACGGACAATATTTTCACTAGCTTTTGCCATTTGTTCCAACGAAAGCAAAGAGACGTGGACGCTTTTTTTGAACCACTTGAAGCACCACATTGTCAAATAGAGTTAAAGTATTTGTCTAATATCTGATCGACATGGTGATATTTTAAGTTTTGTACGGCATTTTCCTGAATGGCAGGAACCCTATGCATACCACCGTTACTGTGAGGCACCTGA
Organism: Nicotiana tabacum; assembly: GCF_000715075.1. Classification (NCBI taxonomy): domain Eukaryota; kingdom Viridiplantae; phylum Streptophyta; class Magnoliopsida; order Solanales; family Solanaceae; genus Nicotiana; species Nicotiana tabacum. The sequence goes on along the minus strand of NC_134090.1, from coordinate 46,900,858 downwards.
AAGCCAATTTCCAAAAGAAATATCCTGGCAAGGCCTTGCATGATTTAATGTGGATGGCTGCAACTGAGCACCATCAGTGCAAATTCATGAGGCGCATGGAAGCAATCTGGCAGCTAGATCCATGAGCCTATACTTGGCTGATGGGACATGAGCTTCACATGTGGACATTGCATGCTGATGGTGGAAGACGATGGAGAGCCCTGACTACAAATGTGTCGGAGTCATTCAACGGCTTGTTGAAGTCTGCCCGTGGATTGCTTGTCACTACCATGGTCCGCATGACATTCAAACAGATTGCGGAGAGGTTTGTTGAAAGGCATGAAGCTGCATCGGCATTGATGGACAGGGGTGTTCAATTTATGCCAACACCGATGAGAAGATTTGAAAGGTACAGGAGGCGAGCACATTGGCATTTATTTTTACAGTACGATCACGACCGGGGTATTTTTGAAGTTAAGACCGCTATCCGCGAACACCGGGGGAATAATCTACAGACGATGAATGAAGCCAGCAAGTTGTGTTCATGTGGGAAATGGACCATCTACCACATGTCGTGCGCACATGCCTTGAAGTGATTTCAACAAGTTGGTTTAGGGGCAACCAACTATATTGATAGACAATACAATGTTGCTGCATACGTAGACACGTATAGTAGGCAGTTGCAGCCATTGAGTGCTGAGCATTATTGGCCGCCGGAACCTTTTAAGATGGTATGTAACAAGGACTATTTGCACAAGCTGTAAGTGCAAAAGAGAACGCGTATACGGAATCAAATGGATGTTGGTGACACCGTTTATGCGCGTAAATGTGGCATATGCTCGCAAACAGGACACGACCGTCGTAAATGTCCTTCAGGTAGTATGCGTGGCGGTTGTAATCCAGCTCCTAGTGCAAGTTCGTCGAATGTACCCAACTATCAAGGATACACCTAGTCTTTTGTTTTCGTATTGTTTTTTGTAATACGTGTCTGTACTTGTGTATGTTGCAATATCTATCAAATAAAATTATGTTCCACAATCTTGTTACATCTTATTTTTTAACATAACCTTTTGAATTGAGATGTTGATATGATTGTTCAAATATTCAATTTATTGGTGTTAGTAGAGAAGACCAATCTAAAAATAAAATAAAAACCTATAAAATCAAGACATCCTTTATTATCCTTCTTAAAATTTAATATGTAAAGCGTGGTATAATGCTATGTTTTGTGAGTTATCTTGTCGTTATGAAAAAGCTGAACTGACTACGAAAAAGCTGTTTCATTTCAGAAAAATTTAATATGTAAAGCGTGGTATAATACTACGTTTTATGTATTGTCTTGTCGTTCTAAAAAAGCTGAACCGACTGCGAAAAACTGTTTCGTTTCAGAAAAATTTAATATGTAAAGAGTGGTATAATACTACGTTTTGTGTGTTGTCTTGTCGTTCTGAAAAAAGCTGAACCGACTGCGAAAAAGCTGTTTCGTTTCAGAAAAACTTAATATGTAAAGCGTGGTATAATACTACATTTCGTGTGAAATCTTGCCTATAAATAACGGGCGCATTCTAGTTATTTTTTGTGCTTAACAATAACCAATAGCAAATATTTCCATAAAACCAAGGTTTATCTTTACGCTTTAACAAATGTCTCAACAGCCCCTTTATGTCCCAAGGTGCGAGTGCGGCAAAAAATGCATGATGCACGATTATTGGGAAGAAGCTGGACGCCGCTACTGGGCATGTATGAACAAGTTTTATAGGCAGCCCGACGAACCTACATGCAATTTTGAGGTATAGATTGATGAACCCTGTGAGCAGGAATACTACAAAGACAAGTTGTATTTTCTTCATAATTTTTGTACGAGGTACCAGGAAAGAGAGCGCCAATCCAAGCAAGAAGTTGAGTAGTTGGAGGCGAAATTCGAGGGGGGGAGAAGAAAAAAAAAGCTGGAAGACCAACTCATGTGGTTGGAGCAGGGAATACTAGGCGGTCGTGACTAAACAATGACATGTATGTGTTGAGCGTAGTAGTGTATCTTTATGTTTCCATTGCCATGTGTTTTCGTTAGTTGTACTGAATTTATGTTTTGTTTGGTTTGCTATGTTTGTGTTTGTGTTGTACTGTTAAAATAAAATTGTTGTTCAAATTCTGTTAAAATAAAATTGTTGTTAAAATAGAATTGTCTCCATTATTTACATAACGTAGTAGTTACACAAAATACAAACAAAAATAAATCAATGAGTCCCGCAGCCTGTGTGCTTCAATGCAGCCGCTGGCCTGAGTCGCATCCCCTGTCGCCCGGGTACACTATCAGGATCATCATCATCAAGTCGCCTCTTTATGTGAGGATGCGCAGCAGCCTCGACAGTATAGCTGGCAAGATCGGTAGAAGGGGCCGTCGGGCCGTCAGCAACCTACAAAACAATTACTAAGCTTATCATATGAAAATGTATATTAGTAATGTACGTGTTAAGTCAAAAATATTTTCTCACCATGGTCTCGTCGGCCTCCTGAGTATAAGCATCCGTGGTGTCCTCATCAACGCATACAGTGGCCTCCGTGATGGGCTGGGACGAAGCCTTAATAAGAAAATAAAAATTAATTTATGGCAAATCATTAAGGAAAAGAAAACAAATTGAAATTTTACAATAATACAAACATACATGCACCTGTGGTAGATCTGCATCAACTGCCGGGGATGAGGCATAACTCAACCTGCGCCCGCCATCCACGTCTCGGGTCGGCCGATCCTCAGCTGCGTTAGATGGGCCTAAAAAGAACTGGTCTACATCTCCGTCGAATGTACCCGTGATCAACAATGGATATGACGGGGTGACCTGCGATGCTGGCAGAGACAACTGAAGGTTGTACGACGACATGCTGCTGGAAGGCTCGTCTAGCTCAGGGAAATAAATCGACTGATCATCTCCAAGATCCTCATCAGGTGCCTCAACAGGTGGGTCGACAGGTGCCTCCATATCCTTAATTATTATGTGTGTCAATTTCAATATTTTTCAAAATTTTGTTAGTTTAATAATTTAAATAATTAATTTTTAATTAGATAGAGTAATTATCTATGGGTTCCAGGCTCGATATTTGAGGCCCAGTAGCACCAAGTTATCCTAAATTATTATGTGTTTCAATTTCAATATTTTTAAAATTTTGTTAGTTTAATAAATTAAATAATTAATTATTTAATTGGACAGAGTAATTATCTATGAGTTCCTGACTCGATATTTGAGGCTCAGTATAACCAAGCTATCCTTAATTTTTTTGTGTGTCAATTTCAATATTTTTAGAATTTTGTAGTTTATAAATTAAATAATTAATTTTTAATTGGAAAGGGTATACAACCATGAGTTCCACGCTCGATATCTGAGGCCCAATAGCACCAAGCTATCCTTAATTATTATGTGTGTCAATTTCAATATTTTTAAAATTTTGTTAGTTTAATTGGATAGAGTAATTATCTATGGGTTCCAGACTCGATATTTGAGGCCCAGTAGCACCAAGCTATCCTTAATTATTTTGTGTGTCAATTTCAATATTTTTAGAATTTTGTTAGTTTATAAATAAAATAATTAATTTTTAATTGGACAGGGTATACAACTATGAGTTCCACGCTCGATATTTAACTTGACAACATATATTAATTTGTTAGTTCTGTAAGTTTATTTTATAAATTAAATAATTAATTTTGTAAAGTGTAATTTGATAGAGTTTGTAGTTAGTACATACTTAAACTACAGAGACTCGACGCTAAAAGGCTCTATATTTTACTACGCTAAAAAGTTCTATATTTTACTACACTAAAAGGACACTATTCTTTAAGCAAATAAATAATCTAAACTAAATAAAAATAACAAACATATGAACATAACATTCACGAAATTACATATAAAACAATAAAAGATATTTGTGAACAATTTCATTAACATTAAAAATTATTTCTCAAATTTTAACTATTTTTTTAAAACGCTAATAATTTAATCCGGGTAAAAATAACATACAAATTTAATCGCAAACATAACACAAATCAACGTGGAAACACATTCAAATAAACAAATCTGCATATGCTCTACGAGTTTCGACATAAACTAAATCGGAATACCTCAATTTATGTTTTTTGAAATATCGAAAAATTTGAAATTTTGACCCCGAAAGAAGGAATCCAAGGCTTGGGTTGTATGCGTGACCTACGCTCTTCACTTTTTGTGTGACGGGTGGGGCCCAAGAATTTTTTTTAATCGGGGGGGAGGGGGGGCACAACAGAAATGGTGGGGAGGTTTTTTAAAAATGAGCACTGGTTCTGTCGTGGGGAAGAAGGAGGGGTTATATTTTTTTTTATAGGAAAACGCAGTATAATACTACGTTTTCCTTAAACGTAGTACTATACTGCGTTTTTCTATAAAAAAAAATAATTTTTAGTAAAACGTAGTATAATACTGCATTTACTTTAACGACTAACTTTCTGTTAAAGTAAAACGCAGTATTATACTGCGTTTTATGTAGAAATGTAACTTTTTTTTATTTTAACCGTATAAACATATTTTATGTCCAAAAATCCATCATTTCAGTTTCGGACTCCCGTAAATTTGCTAGTACATTTTTTATCCCTATACCAATTTTATTTTAAGAAATATGTTCTTCTAGTCATTTTCAAGGATATTTTATAATTCGGAAAAGGGTTCAAAATGTCCCTAAACTATTGGAAAAGGTTTAAAAATACCCTCCATCTACCTATTGGGCTAAAAATACCACTCCATCCGTCTTTTTGGTTCACTTATGCCCTTTGACCGTTAGGTAAATGCTGATTTAAAAATAATTACTTAAAAAAACTATTTTACAAAATATTTTTATTTTTTAAACTAATGCACCAGTAGTCCACTAATTTAGTAAAGTCTTCTTCTTCTTTTTTCAGTTTTTACAAAAAAAATAATTCAGTTTTTACAAAAAAATATTTTTTTTCCATTTTTTTAAAGCTTTTTTTTTTGTAAAAACAGAAAAATTGTAAAAATAGAAAAAAATTGACAAAAATATTTTCGTTTTTTTTAAAACTGAAAAACATATTTTCGTTTTTTAAAAATAGTTTTTCTTCAGTTTTTTTCAGTTTTATTTTTAAAATTTCAGTTTTTAAAAAACAAAAATATTTTGTTAAAAAACGAAAACATTTTTTCCAGTGTTTACAATTTTTTTTTCAGTTTTTACAAATTTGTTTTTCTAGTTTTTACAAAACAAATGCTTTAAAAAACCGAAAAAGATGAAAAAAAATATTTTTCAAAAAACAAAAATATTTCGTTGAAAATATTTTTTTCAGTTTTTTAAAAAACGAAATTATTTTATTAAAAACAATATTTTCTGTTTTTACAAATTTTTTTCAGTTTTAAAAAAATGAAAACAAAATATTTTTTTTGTAAAAACTTAAAAAAGAAAAAGAAGACTTTACTAAATTAGTGGACGACTGTGCATTAGTTTAAAAAAACAAAAATATTTTGTATTTTTTTTTGAAGTAATTATTTTTAATTCAGCATTGACCTAACACTCAAATGGCATAAGTGAGCCAAAAAGGTGGATGGAGGGGTAGTTTTAGCCCAATAGGTGAATGAAAGATATTTTTAAACCTTTTCCAATAGTTTAGATGCATTTTGAACCCTTTTCCGTTTTTGTCGGGCCAAATAATTAATACTCCTCATATAATTGAAAAATGCCATAATTGGTTAATCATGTAGGGCCAACTTCTCTTGTATTTTGATAGGGAAAACAAGAGAATATTGTCTAATAACATTTTCTTACTGTCACATAAACTATCTTTTTTTCTCAAATAATTGATACGTGTCATACCCTTTTTTTTTGGTAATATGAAATTTGAAAATTGCAATTTGTTATTGTTCATCAAATTTGCAATTTGCAATTTGTTATTCTTTCTTAGGGTAAGATGAACAATACTGCTCTTCCCTTAACTAGATGTATCGAGTTCGAATCCTGGGTATGAAAAATCCTTGGTAAGGAGTGCTTCCTCTCGAATGGGGCCCTACGCGGCGCGAGTCCGAATATAATCGGGCTCCAATGCGAGTACCGAATACCGAATGGGAAACCAAAAAAAAAAAACTAAAAATATTACCAACTAACTAATCAGAAGGCATAACTAAAAATATTTACTTGTACTAGTTTTATTTCTCAATAATTATAGATTGGTTTTTACCAAAAATTGGATTGGTCGGACCAAGTCAAACCAAATTATTTCCTTGTCTAGTCCACTGTTTGTTTTAAGGAAACTCAAACGTTGCCGGTCCAATTTTAACAATTGGTTAATGCAGAAACCCCTTTTCTTTACCCTTCTTCCCACATTCCACCCTCAAGATTACGTTTAAAACAAAATTCAACAAACATACCAATATAGATAAATGCTACGATAATTGATAAGTAGATTATACCAATATAGATTTCATAAGAAATTATAGTCTCTATAATGCCTTTTTAGATTAGGAGAATCTGTTTAATCTAAAAAGTCAAAATATTCAAACTTGCCTTTGAACTAAGTGAAATACCTTAACCTTTCATTAATAATATAATTGGTCTCATACTAGTTAGATCTAGTTTGCATCTAAATATTCTGATTTGCACGTGGAACTGCCACGTGTCTCTAGATGGCCAGCTATTAATGAAGAGCATATCTAAATCGTTTCATAAAGTTTAGGGGCAAATCCATTATTTTTAATTCTTTTGATCACGCCCAACTATCCATTATAAAAAGAACTAAGCGGACGTTGCAAATATAATCTGAATATTTAGCTCAGAGTCGAACCCACAAGGAATTAACTTATCAATTACTCTTGTTAGACTCACTAAATTCTACGGAATCAACTTCCCAAACATTTTGAATAACAATTGAGGATATTTCTACTAACTATAACTAACTGCAATTAAGTAACTAAAGACTAACTATGATTAAGTTGTAAACAATTAAGAGAAGGATCTAAGGTTGTGATTTCCCCTATTGATGAAATCCTTTTCTGTTATGTTTCGTATAGATTTGCCCAATCGTCTCTATCGATCATGAGCACTCTTATTACCGTAAATCTCTCCCGAGTAATCACGACAATTTACTAGACGCACTCTCCCGAGTTACGCTTGGTGGCTTTTTAATACAACTCACTTTAAATCGCACCCAAGGCATCGTTATCCCTAATCCCGTCTTTAAACCCTCGGTTATTGATCCCTCATATACTTTGGGAGTGATGTTGTTCAACAATTACCTAAATATGCACTCTCTCCTGAGTAATACATACTAAATATGCACAACTAATTGAGGATCCTATCAATTAACTACAACAAGAACGTAGTTGAACAAATAGAGATTAAACCGAGCAACTATATTAACATAACATGAAGTTCATCGTTCAATAGGTTCCATCAAAACCTTAGACTAAATATTTAGCTACTCATAGCAGAGCAAGATAAAACCACAAAAGTATTCATAATGTGCAAATAAAGATAACAAAGAGAAGATTGAAAAACTCTAATGGTTGATTGCTCTTCTCACACTTGTTCTTGCCTCCAATTCAATCTAAAAACCTTGATAATGTCCCTTTGGGCAAGCTGGACCTCTTATAGGTTAACTGGAATTACACCCGAACTTCCAAGTTTACCCCTGAATTATATTTTTCTGAACTGGACTAGCGCGGTCGCGCTAGTGGGCGCGCTACTGACCGTGCATATGGCCTAGTATTCTGCCTCAAACTCCTGAGCTAGCGTGGTCGCGCTAGTGGGCGCGCTTATCTGGGTCATCATTTCAGCCCTTCTTTCCTTCTTCTTTCAACATACTCAGCTCCGAGGGGCTTCCCTTGCTTCAATTTAGCTCCAAATACAGTTCTAAGTCCTCATACACGCAACTCGCTCCTGCAAAATATGAAATTCACAATTAGAGCCAATTTATCATTATTTAACTATCCTATAACAATGAAACATAGTCAAGCTGGGACATAAACAGTCGCCAAATTACGTAAATTTAGCCTATTATCACCTTTCATTTCATTGCCTTTTATCTTTCAAAAAATCACCTCACACAATTACTTTCTGAGTAAAAAATTCTCCTCCATTGCAAAACCAGCTCCTCAAGAGTTGTTATGGAAAACATAATTCTTGAGTTGGGCATATCTACATAACAATTCATATAATAATTTTTAAGTTATTATTCACTATATGAATAATGCTTTCATTATAATTTCAAAACAAACCTCAAATTAAACGACTCTTATTGTTTTATGCCTCGTATACTCATGGGTGATTATCACGCACAAGCTGCCACTTGTCTTTATCTTTATGGTTACTTAAATGTGGCAATAGAGTATTTCCGTGCCTAATAATTCAAAGCATTTTATAATGTCAAAATTATTTTGTGCCAAGACATAGTAGGGAATATCCATTGCATACATGCTAAGGAAGAGCATGGACATCAATCAAATGTGTAACCTTAAAAGGAGAAAATGATAATGTTATTATTTAGGAAGTCAATTAGTAGTATTATTTTAAACTACGATTTTCTTAAAAAGTTTTAAGTATAATTTGACTGTTAAATTGTGTGAAATATAGTACTTTTATGTAATTTTAAAGCAAGAAATTAATGTCTAAATTTCACGCTGAAAATTAGATGTTCTGCCTTTCGTACACCAAATACGATCATTTTCTTTGGACCTGATGGAGCACATGTGATGACCCGATAGATCATCATATGATTTAAAACCAAATTTTGTGTTCTGAGGCCTTTAAAATCTCATTTTATCCCTTCTCGATTTACGTGCACAGTCCGGGAGTGTTTTTGAAAAGCTTTTATGTTGAAAGTTAATGAAAATAATAATTTTTGCCTTTAAAAGTTGATTTAGTTGACTTCGGTCAACGTCTTGAGTAAAAGGACCCAGACTCGTATTTTGATAGTCCCGGTGAGTCCGTATCGAAATATGGGACCTGAGCGTATATCTGGAATCAGATTCGGAGGTCCCTAGCCCGGGTTATGAATTTTTGTTAAAAATTGTAAGTCTGAAAATTTAATGGTTTTTAAGAAATTGTTAATGTTTAATCTCATTGGCATCGACTCCATATTTTGGTTCGGAGCCCATTACAAGTTCAATATAATATTTAAGTCATGTCTGTGAAATTTGGTGAGAAACGGAGTTGGTTTGACGTGATTCGGACGTCCGGTTGAGAAAATAGAAATTTCAAAGTGTTCTTGAGAATTTCATTTGATTTGGTGCTAAATTCGTAGTTCTAGGTGTTATTTTGGCGATTTGATCGCGCGAGCAAGTTCGTATGATGCTTTAAGACTTATGTGCATGTTTGGTTTGGAGCCCCAAGGGCTCGGGTGAGTTTCAGATAGGCTACGGAGTGAAAATAGGAATTTGAACACTGTTGGATTTTGTTGCAGGCCTCAGACCTTGCAAATGTGAGCTCAATCATCACATTTGCGATCTCCTAAGAGTTGCATTTGTGAGTTTCTTATCGCAAATGCGAAGAGAAGCTCAGCCAACCTATATTCGCAAATGCGACCATTCCTTCGCATTTGCAATGGGGAAAGGGGGAGGCAACCTTCGCAATTGCGATCATTTGATCGCATTTGCGACCAGCTTAGTTTGCATTTGCGAACTTTTCTTTGTATTTGCGAAGAAGGCATGGTGTGGGAATCTTCGCAAATGCGATGGATTTCTCGCATTTGCGACATCTGCAACTAGTAAAGCTTGACTTAGACGAGATTTTTGCTCATTTTTCAAAACATTCAATACAAGAAACCCTCTAGGCGATTTTTCAAAGACCACTTCTTTCCCAAATCATAGGTAAATAATTTTTAACTCATTTCTTTCAATCTTTCACTTTATTTTACAAGATTTCAATCTATAATCTAAGATTTTCACGGTGGAATTGGGAATTTTTGGGTAGAAACTAGGGATCTCGGAATTTGAGGATTTAGACCTCAAATTGAGGTCGGATTCCAAAACCAATTATATATCTGGGCTTGGGGTGAATGGGTAATCGGGGTTTGGTCCGAATTTCGAGTTTGGACCAAGCGGGCCTGGGTGTTGACTTTTGTTGACTTTTTAAAAAATGGCCTAAATTGAATTCCTTGCAATCGTGGATAGTTCCTAAGGCTTAAATTGAATTGTTTGGTTGGTAATTTGCTAGATTCTATTGGTCTGGAGGCTTGTGTGAAGGGAAAAGTGGTGATTGGGCTTTGCATTTAGCCGTTGGAGCGAGGTAAATGTCGTGGTTAACATTGACTTCAGTGATTAGGTATTATTTGCCTATTTGCTACGTGTTTAGACGTTGAGTACAATGTATAGGTGAGGTGACAAATACCTATGCGTTGTTGTCGAGTCATAGCATGTGAGTGAGTCTTATTCTTATAAGGTTGTATTCTTTTATCACATTGTTCATGTTTAGACTAGCTATTCGATGTGTTGAGTAATTTCTTATCATGTTTTATTGAGGTTTGTATTGATTGAATATTGACTCAAAGTTGAGGTTGGTATTGTGGAACTAAGTGTTGAAGTAAGATTTGTTCTTGATATTCCTATATCTCTCCGTTGTCATTGTTTATTATTTTGGTGAGGGAGAGTGTTAAAGCACGAAGGGTGATGCCGTGCACGTTTCTATTATTTATTATGGTGAGGTTGAGTGTAAAAGCACGAAGGGTGATGCCATGCACGTTTCTATTATTTATTACTGTAAGGTTGAGTGTAAAAGCACGAAGGGTGATGCCGTGCACGTTTCTATTATTTTATCTGGTGAGGTTGAGAATTAAAGCACGAAAGGTGATGTCGTGCACTTTCCTTTACTGTGTTTATCCGTTTCTATCTATTTAAGGTATACTGATTGCTCATGTTCTCAGTTCCGCTGTAATTCTATGTGTTGTAATCCCCTCAGCATGTCCCCTTCCCAATATTTCTTGCATTGCTTCTTTAGTTATTGTTATTGTTGTATATATTGATATATATTGCACAGGTTTATTTGTAGGTGTCTTGTCCTAGCCTCGTTACTACTTCGCCGAGGTTAGACTCGACACTTACCAGTACATGGGGTCGGTTGTACTGATACTGCACTCTACACTTTCTTTGCAAATTTCGATACTAGACCGTGTTGACCCAAGTTGAGCTGCTATTTCAGTTTACTATTTCTCTTAATTCGAAAACAGTTGTACTTTCCTTCAGCCAATTATTTGTAGTGACTCTTAGAAGTTCGTGAATTGTAACACCATATTCTGGATAATTGTGTATAACTACTTGGGTTATTATAAAATTCTGCACTCCTTTAATCTGTCATGGTTTAATTGTTGTTATTTACTGAATTATTTAAGTGTTAGCGTGTTAATCTCTAATTGTTGGCTTGCGTAGCAACTGAAAAGTTAGGCGCCATCACGGTCCCAACGGTAGAAAATTCGGATCGTAACAACACATTTGAAGTCAAGGCATACTATATATGTTACTTTTATTTGCATTTTCAAATATATATTGAGCTGGGCGTAGGGGTGTTCACGGTTCGGTTTGGCCGATTTTTGATTAAAATCAAAACCAAACCAATTTAATCAGTTTTTAAAATTTTAAAACCAAAACAAACCAAATTACATACAAACCATCAGTTTGATTGTTGTTGGTTTGGTTCGATTTTTCGATTCCTAGTAAGCTAATGATAAGTCGATAATAGTAAAACAACACTAGACAACAATCTGAAAATAATTTGCTAAATTTATGCCTTTTTATATATTTATTTCGGAACTGAAAGTTTATTTACCTGTTTATACGAAAAAAATGAACAAAAAACAAACTAAAAGTTTACTTTCTCAAGCTTTAGCTACTATAGTCTTGCAATTTGAGTTTGTTTTCTTTACCCTTGTCCTAGATTTTTTTTCTAACTCTTTTATTAGGAAAAAGTATATGTGTAGGTTAGAGAATTAGATTCTCTTAAGGAAAAGAAAATTGGCCGATTCCTATTCTTTTGGGCTTAGGCAATCTTTTAAGATATAAGTAGGATAAATCAAAATTCAAAATAATAATTAAAATGCATAAAGTATTTAAAATTATTTACGAAAAGATATTATATCATATGTCAATAATTATTCATATTTTTATATAATTAATCGGTTCGGTTTGTTGATTTTTTATAATAGAACCAAAACCAAACCAAATATTATCGGTTTTTAAAATTTAAAACCAAAACCAATCCGAATCAAGAAAAATATCGGTTTACTTAATCGGTTTGGTTCGGTTTTCGGTTTGGATCGGTTTTCTGTCAAACCGTGAACAGCCCTAGCTGGGCGTTTTGCTGGGCGCCAAGCCCTCGCCTGGATGTCCAAAATGCATTTCATCTGTTTTCTTCCATTTTAGCTCCAAACTACGTGCAGGGGCGAAACTATGTTAGTCCAAGGGTGGTCAACTGAACACCCTTTCTCGAAAAATTATACTATGTATAAGGTAAAATATTACTTGTTATTAATTAAAAAATAAACTTTGAACACCCTTACATCTTTATTGAATTTTCTGGCTTTGCCAACTGCTCACGTGCATTATTCCCAAATCACTTCCAATCTATTCCTACATACACAAACACTAAAATTAAGCTCGAGACGTCCCATAACGCATTAGAATTAATTAAGAAGAATAGGGTGAAAATTTAAGGCACTTCATATATGAAAAGATGAATTTTTAGCTAAACATCACAACTTAAATATGACTTTTTAGAAATGCATGAGTTTCCCTTCAAGGAAATGTGCCAATCTTATGTTCCCCTTCAAGGAAATATGCCAATCTCAAAAGATCTAGTTGTCCCAAAGTAGTATTCTAGAGAACAAGAATAAGACACCACAATAAACTAATGTAGCTTAAGTTGTCCCTAATGTCTTTATAGAATTTGAAGGGGCGTTAGGTAGGGGGGAGGTTGAGATTAGGGTGGACAAAAGGGCACCAAAGTACAAAAGATCAAATGTATATTAAAGTTGCTTATCTCAACTGAAAAAACACAGCTTTATTAGTACTTACCTAAAAAGGAAAATCTAAAATAAGATAGTAAAGTTGGATTTGCAGCTTGGTGGATAGAATGTGCTCGTAGCCTCACGCTAATATCAACTTTTTAACACCATATATATGTCTTTTCATGGTCTTGAGAGGACTAAAATCCCTTTTGACTTAAACACAAAGATAATTAATCAATCTAGTTTTTGAACCCCTAATGCATTGCATGGGAGTTTTGCTTTTCAGTTTGAAGTACTATATTAAGGCTCTTTAATTATAATTCCTACAATATATTGAATTAATCCACTTATAATAATCTTCTCAAGTGCTAGCTAGCTTGATAAGAAAATCTCCTTCTTTAATCCCTTATAGTTGATTGAAAGTAATGGAAAGAAATAATTTCTTCTTTTGTTTCTTTAAAGTAATTATGTACTCCCTTAGTCTAATTATATGATAATGTTTGAGTGGGTACAAACTTAAAAAAGACTTTTGACACATAAAAGAATTATATGCAATGTATTAAAATCACTTTTATCGTTAAAATTAAATGAAAAGTATAAGAATTCCACATGTTAGTATCTACTTCCTTTTCCAAAAAAGGTGTAATACATACGGAGACACCTAAAGTTGGCACGATCTTTCACTTAGACACTTAAACTAGGCCTCTTTCCAATTACACACGTTTCTTAGACAATTCTCATACCAATTAGACACGTTTTTTGCTGGCTTATTAATTAACCAAGCGCGTGTTCTGCAATCTCCGTCTACGTGGCAAAAGTAACCATTATAAATCGTGCCACATCATTTTTTTGTCCACCTCGCTGTCCACCTTAGTTATATAGTGTTATTTTCACTAAAATACAAATAACTAGCCCTAAACAAACGATCTAAACATATTACCACCGTTCCTTTTACCATCGATGAAAACGAAGAAAGGTCCTACCACTGTTAAACGTCTTCTTCTTTTGGTCAATGGTGTTGGAATCTAGTATTTCCACTGATTTCTCACCGTATTTACAATGCTTCAAGGTCCAATGTCTCCTTATTTTCTATTGCTACAGCTAGGGCTTTTTATTTGTAAGTTATTGATAAAGCTAGGGTTTTTTTGGGGTTTTCCTTTATGCTGGTCCCTTGTCATCTTATGTAAGGGAATATTATGGAGGATGAATATATTTTAACTCACTTTCACCACGGGGGTACATTTATCGAGCAACCTGTCCCAATATACAAAGGGGAATTAGATGCCTTTGTTGTTGCTATCGATAAAGACCATTTTAGTGTTGTCGAGTTGTCTGCTTATGCTAAAGACCTTGGGTATGCAGTTGTCGAATGGTTTTATTGTCAAAAGAAAAAAGATGGTGATTTTATCAAAGTCTTTTCTGATTTTCAATTATATGAATTTGTGCAAGATTTAAAACATGGTGATATTTTGGATGTTTATTTGCGTCATGGAGTGAGTCAGCCTGAAGTAGTCGAAGAAAATATTAGTCTTTTATGTGGGGCAGAAGTAGGTGGGGGTGGTAATGACCAATTTAAAGCTAGGGAAACACCTGGGAGTAATACAAATACTGAAGAACCTATTGAGCCGCCTACTGAACCAACTCACAATGCTGCTGAACCACCTATTGAGCCAACTTTGAATGATGCTAAACCAACTCACAATTCTTCTGAACCAATTGTAAATCCTGTTGATGGAGATGAACCACCAGACCATAATGTTAATGAAGATGGAGTGCAATCAGATGTTGAGAGTAGTGAATCAGAAGAAGATGATTCAGATGTTGATGATGAATTGAGATCTTTAAGGGCTGAAAGGAGGAGCAAGAGGCAGGGTAAGCAGAGGAAAAAAACCAATTGCAATAGATAAGATACCACTAGGAGAAACAGGTATTGATAGAGGATTTGAGGATATTGGTTGAAACAAGACTTCAAGATATGTAGGTAAATTAGGTGGTGATGAGCAGTTTATTGATAGTTCAGAGGCTGATAGTGAAGATAACACAAAAGAGTTAGATCCTGAAGCTATTCCTGGTGTTGATATACCAGCAAGAAAGAGGAGTACAAAAGTCAGGTATGATCCTGATTGTGAAGTTGTTATATTTGAACTTGGGATGATTTTTAAGAATGCTATAGAGTTTCGGTAAAGCATTAGCAAATTATGCAATTGAGTACAAGGTGCAGATTAAATTGAGACCAAATGAACCACATAGGGTTAGGGCTAAGTGTAAATCAAAGAGATACAAATTGGTGTGTTATGCTTATATTGATAGAGATTCGGGTGATTTTAAAGTAAAGAACTACTATTCAGCACACAAATGTGATACTTCAAACAAGAATAAGTTGTGCACTTCAAAGTTTGTTGCAAAGAAATTCAAAGATAAAATAACTAAGCAGCCCCACATAAGGATATGGGAAATACATGAGTTGTGTAGGGACAAGCTAGGATTGTATGTTGGCAAGACAATTTGTTATAGGGCTAAACTGCGTGTTCTCAGAGAGTCCATGGGTGATTGGAATATGGAGTTTGCAAAGTTATGTGATTATGCTGATATGATAAAACAGACCAATCCGGGTAGCTCATGTTGGGTAAGGATAGACAGTGAAACTGAGCCAGGAAAAAATCTCTTTGTTTACTTTTATATGTGCTTTGATGCATTGAAGAAAGGTTGGTTAGAAGGATGTAGGAGAATTATAGGTTTTGATAGTTGTTTCTTAAAGGGTGCTTGTAAAGGTGAGCTTCTAGTTGTTGTTGGCAAGAATGGAAATCGGCAAATGTTTCCTATAGCATGGGCAGTTGTGGACTAGGAGACAAAACATAGCTGGAGTTTTTTCATCAACTACTTGAAAGATGATTTGCAATTGGGAACTGGAGGAGGATTGAACGTGATGGCAGATATGCAAAAGGTAAGTATTATGTTCTGTTGTCTCTTAAGTAGTCTATTAAGTAATTCTGGTATTTGCTATTCATTAATGTGATATGTTCAGTTGTTAAGTACTTAAGTATTTTGTTAAGTAATTAATTATTATTCTGCTGTTAAGTAATTCTACTGTTAAGTATTCTGCTATTGTAGTAATATGCTGCTGTAATTTGAATTAATTATTATGTAGGGATTTGCAGCTTTGAATGAAGTTTTATCCAATGCTGAATTTAGGATGTGTACCAGGCATATCTGGTCTAATTGGCATAAGAAATGAAAAGGAGAGGAAAGGAGAAAACAACTTTGGAGGTGCTCAAAATCTAGTTATGAAGTTAAGTTTAAAGAGGAGCTTGAGAAAATGGACAAACTTGGTAAGGATATTTGTAGGGATTTGTTATATTATCCAAAAAAGTCATGGGTTAGAGCTTATTTTGAAGTGCATTCCAAGTGTGATGTTGTTGAAAATAATATGTGTGAGACCTTTAATTCATGGATTTTAGCTTCTAGGCATAAATCAATTATAACTATGTTGGAGGAGATTAGAAGGAAAATAATGACTAGGCAAGTGGATATGTTGAAATTTGCTGATACTTGGATATCTGATATATCACCTATGGCAAGGCTATTGTTTGAGGATAGCAAATAGCTTGCTAGAAAATGTACTGTACTTTGGAATGCTGATGTTGGATTTGAGATTGGAGAAGGACTGCATAAGCATGTAGTTAATCTGACTGATAAGGTTTGCACTTGTAGAGCTTGGCAGTTGAGGGGTATTCCATGTCAACATGTTGTTCTTGCATACTATAACATAAACGAAGAACCTGAACAGGCTGTGGAGCATTGGTATAAGAGGGATACCTTCTTAAAAGCATACAAGTATTTCATCCAACCTATGACAAATATGAAGATGTGGCCTAAAACCAACAATCCTAAGATAGAGCCTCCCAAACCTAAACCCATGCTTGGTAGACCTTAGAGGAACAGATGAAAAGGCAAAGATGAACCAAAAAAGAAATATGAAAAGTTGTCCAAGTGTGGAGTAAAAATGACATGTTCCAAGTGCCATCAACAAGGACATAACAAAAGATATTGTAAGGTAAATGTTTCTTGTCAAATATTTCATGTTGTCATCACATGTTTCCTGTTATTCATATGAATCTAGTAATCTGTTTCCATCACTGTTATGTAATATGTTGCTCAATGTTATGTAGGCTGAAAATTGGATGCCTTCACAGCAAGGTAGCCAAAGCTCACAAGGTGCTAGTCAACCTGATGCAGCTGGAAGCTCAAGCCAACCTACAAACTCTGTGTGTTTTGATACAACAAGGGTTAGAAGGGTTAATAGAGCTAGAAGCTCAAGCCAGCCAACACCAAGTTCAGCAGATTCGAGCAGGTCTGCTAGAAGAGGATTAAGTAGTCAACTTCCTCCAAAGGGTAAAGCAATTACCAGCCAAAAGAGAGGAAGGGATGCAAGTAAAGAAGATGCTGAAAAAAGGAGCACAAAAAAGGTCCAAAAATATTGAATTTGGCATCTACACAGCTGCAAGTGGAACTCAAATACTAAATGTATATATTCATACATATTTCATCTATAATATGACTTAGAAATAACTTACTGATTATGGTTCATTATTTGGCAAACTGCAGCCCGAAACATCAAGCCAACGAGTTATTGCAAGTGGTTCAACTTATAAGAGTGCAACTCCAACATGAATTGACCTTGGTTTTAAGGCTAGAGGCTTGAGGTGGAAGGGTCAAGATGCTGTCACAACTTCCCAGTTGCAGCAGATGAAGGCAAACTTCAACAAGAAGTAGTATCTTAGGAACTTATTTTGTCTATATGTTATGTAGCAGCAACCTATTATATTTTGGGATCTAGTTTTTGAAAGAACTAAACTTTAATGGTTGTATTCAGTCATATAATCTTACTGTTCTGTTTTGTATGTTATGTAGCAGCAACTTCAGCCTTATTTTGTTTATTTGGCAGAATAGTTACTCTATGTTCTGAATAATTAGTCTATATAGCAGCAACTTTAGTCTATATGTTTTGAATTTTGAAACTGCATCATATGGTTCTATGCCTTGTACAAAAGTTGTATATTACAACACTTTCAAAATTCAGCAGCTGTTTATTACAACAACAGTTTCAAAATTCAGAAGTTTATAACAAAATTCAGTTGTACAAAAGTTTATAGCAACAACAACTGAATATTACAACAACAGTTTCAAAACAAAAGTTTAAAGCAACATCACCAACATTACATATTAATCAACAACACCTAAAACAACCAACAACACCTAAAACAACCAAAGTACATCAGTCATACAGTTCCATAAAACGACCAACAATACAACAACAATCGTCAAAAGGATTCGTCTTCTTTTTGCTCGAACTTTCTCCTCTTCAAAAGCTTTAACTCTTTTTAATAAACCCCAAATTATATTCTTCGCTTGAGTAGGCATCTCATCGTCATACCAACAGAAATAATCACATCCACCCTTTTTCTACAAATATCACAAAACACTTTTAATCAATTTTTATCAAAGAAAATAATTCATAAAACAGAATTTACAAATTATGAACAAACAATTTACCTTTCCGATTTTGCAAGCAAAAAACCTACGACCTGGGTTTAATTGGGTCCAAGAAGTATTCAACTTTGGAGAAACACCACACTTACAGATTCTAGCGGCAGCGCAAGGTGACATTGACGAGTTCGTCGATTCCGAGAAGTTCGACATTAATAAACACGGCAACAACAGAAATGAGAGGAAGAAGAAAAGAGAAGAAATTAATTGATATCAAGAAGAGAACAGAAACGAGAGAAAGAAGAGAAGAGAAGAAAAGAATTGACAAGAATAGAAGGAGAATTGCTGGACAAATCTGAGAAGAAGAAAAGCGAACAAATAGGTTTTTTAAGAATTGGGAAAGGGATTAGGGTTTAAATAATAATTGACAATCGATGTTACCGTTATGTGTCTAATTGGGAAAGAAAAAATCACTTATTGGAATCCTTCACGCGCCTAAATAGGTTTGAAGTCACGCTATATGCCACCAGCAAAAAACGTGTTTAATTGGTATGAGAATTGCCTAAGAAACATGTGTAATTGAAAAGAGACCTAGTTTAAGTGTCTAAGTGAAAGATCGTGTCAACTTTAGGTGTCTGTATATGTATTACGCCAAAAAAAAATCAATCCGCTAGTGCCAACAAGTCATGTTATGCAGGTAGAGTACTAATTTTCAAAAGTCAAAGGATCACTAAAGTATAGTAGTATATATTAGGCACGTAACTCCCTATACTTTGTAGAACCTAGGTGTGTTTTATTGTCTTAAAATTATAGAAATAGCTACAACTTTTACATCTTAATAACATTCTATGACCATAAAGCAATGTTGTACTACTACTACTTGTTTTCTTAGTCATTTCTTTTGGATATATAATAAGAAACGATTACTTGTCTTTTAAGGCAAAATAGCTGTACCTTTAATTTATCTTTCCGACCTAAAATAAAAGTAAAATATATTACACATTCATGACAAGAAGTCCTTAAACCTAAAAATACAAAGATAAAGTGGTGATGCTTTAAATCTCATAGCTTGAAATTTTGGCATTTTTCATGTATTATTTCACTTTATGACTAGACCAAGATCTCATTAGCAAGTACACGTCAAACTAAAATTTCTAATTGATTTCTTCCTAAAAGTTGCAATGTTGTAAGAATGATTTTAAAACATTTTGAATTTTGATGATTAACACTCTATATATATCTGTTTACACTTTTAGTCATCTTACCAAACTTTGCTAACTTAATTGTATTAATAACTGAATTCCTTTGTTCAAAAATAAGAACGTTTTCTTAATTTCACCCGGTTATATGGTGAAAAGAAATCAAGATAGTATGTCGCTTTCATATATCAAACAGAAATCTAGGTTTTAAGCTTTTTTCTGGAGTATTATTTCTGATTAATTTTTTTGGTACATTCGAAAAGATAATAAAATACTTCAAATCTTTCGTAAGCTACGTGGATTGAATAGGCTAGGGGAAAAAGATTTCTGTCCTTGAGCGCAACTTTTCAAATAATAAAATCTTTGTGATGTTTGCAATCTTCATTTGCCGAAAAGTTTACACATTTGTTAACCTCCCTCAAATTCGGAGTCAGGATTTGAAGGTTACAAATTCGGAGTTCTAATTCTTTTAAATTGGATTTTAAATTAATAATTAGTACATATTCAATGAATTTCATAAGACAAATACATAGTTTAAATCAAAACTATTTGATTCGACCGAATCCGTAACCGATGGGCTAACTCCACCCGTGCCCTTCAAATATGCATAATAATAGCTAGCCTTGTTGGTTGAAAATTATACTTCAAGGCCGTCACCACAATTCTTTAGCCGCGATGACTTAACCAATAACACGTGCCCTTGGGAACCATTATATTGTTTCTGCTTATATGCTAGAATAAAAATCTGTAAATAATTTTTTTCTGCTAAGTTATTTGTTTACTAGTATAGGTTTATAAACAAGTTTTTCTTGTGCAAAGTTCCAAGCACTTTCTTCCCGTCAAAGACGTGAGATCTTTAATTTCTTATTCAATGATTGAAGTAAGTACTCCATTAGGTTTGATTTTTTTTTTCTTTAAACTTGTAAATTATAAGCCCCAAATTTAAATTAAAGAAATTTATTGGAAGCGTAACGACACGCCCCCAACTACAGTTTTGCTTCCGTCATTCACTTCCCGCGAAGTGACAACAACCATTTCAAATTAACTACCATTTTCACGCTCTTATGAAGCTCGTGATCTCCACGCGCAATTTATTTGCTTAATTTTTGCTGAAAAAATTTAATCTAATTACTAACTCAAACCCATGGAAAAAAAAAAAAAAAACTACTGTAACTCAAATGGTTACTTAAGTTTGAGGGTAATTATACTTTCACCCTTATAACAAAAACCTCTTAGTATATATATGATCCTTTAAAATTTTCGACTGACGAATTTATCCTAATGTAATTAACTTAACTTTATCAATTTGACATTTAACAATTGAAAATTGTACATCTTAATTTATAAGCTTCATAAAATTTATTATTAAAGCATGGTTATTGCTCTGCAAAAATTTATACGATTCAAAATATCTGAATTTCCATAAATATTGATTCTTTAATTATTAAATATGCATTTTCTTGTGAAAATGACAATAAAATAAAGAGCTAGTTGACTCTTCAATAAGTGATAGTGTCATCTATATTCAAGAAAAAGAAAAAAGATCTTTACAATGTTTACATCATTAACCAGTGAAAATTAGTACTGTCACTTAACACTTATGGCATATTGATAGGAAGAATATCAACACTTGAAAAAAGGTAGAGAGAACACAAGTCGAAAACACACACATGCAGTTTAATCAATTCATCAATTTTATAATTTAGCTTTATCAGTTAATTAAA
Organism: Nicotiana tabacum; assembly: GCF_000715075.1. Lineage (NCBI taxonomy): Eukaryota > Viridiplantae > Streptophyta > Magnoliopsida > Solanales > Solanaceae > Nicotiana > Nicotiana tabacum. The sequence continues at coordinate 46,879,514 of NC_134090.1, read as the reverse complement.
TAATCAATTTTTTTAATCCTACAACATCCTAGTTTGATTTTCACAAAAAGAAAAAGATTGAGCTGTAGCCCGTGGAAGATAGCAGTAGGAAGGAGAGAAAATAAAATTGAGAAGAGTACTATGTGGATGGAGGAATATATCGACATTATTAAATTGTTTAGAAGTTATGATTATATTATTATGGATTTCTATCGATTAAGGTTTATTTGATGAATTAATAATATTGAAGTTTATAATATTTAATCTAACATTTGAAGGTTCCTCAAAATTTTAAAGCTTATCATAAATGTGTGCTAGTTGTTTATATAAAATGTTGACACATATCGTGCAATTTATTCGTTGTGGCATTATGAATATATAGTGAATAGTGAATAGTGATATTTAGTGATCATTTGGTAGGATGTATTAAGAAAAATAATATATAATTGAAGGAGAAGAATGACAAGGTCTGCTTCCAGCTAGTCGAAAGTTTAGATCAATCGCAATTCATTACCATCTTGCCCGCTTCCAATTGATGACTGATTATTATATAAGTGTTGACCTAAGCCCCTGCACAGGGGCTCGGTTCCCGAACCATACGTGAGCTGTTTCGTACGACTCTTCCTAAGAACTTGAACCTCCCTCTCTCTAAATAGAAAAAAATGCATTTACAAGACAAAAAAATACTTTTTCAAAAAGTCTTCGCCCTCCTATTCAAGGGGGCTATTGGAGAAGCAGCTTCGGTCCTTTATATATATATATATATATATATATATACCTTTTTTGGTGAATAGTGTTTTTCAAACAGGTATTAGTTATACACCATATTCAGTACTATTTTATACATAGCAATGGTATTAACGATACCATAATTTTTAATACATGAATAATTATATATAAAGAAATAATTGCCTTTCAAAACCTTTTCTAGATTCTTTTTAAAGAATATGGAGGGTATTTTTGTAAACAAAGAATTTTAAAAAAAATTATGTAATGAATGTTATTTTTAGTACATCAAATCAAACAGTCTATAAGAAATAATTCCAACATAATTAATTTCAGCATTACTAATATACCCTATTCAATACTCACTGTTCTTATATACCCTGCTAAATGACCCTTTATATCTTGGGATATGCACATCTAGGAATAGATTTTGTTAACCAACATTTATATTGAATGCATCTACACTAACGATAAGTTTTAAATCAAACTTGTTAACTTCTGGGCCAATGTTTCATTGACATAAAAACAAAAAATTCATTATCGTGAATATACTAGAATCCAATATTTGTTATAAATATATTATATTATGGATGTTCATTTAATATTCCGTTGTAAATAATCTTTCTGAAGAAGCTTATCCATATGAGACTCTACCGTAAATATGTTTATCTATTTAGTACTCTATTGGAAATAAGCTTCCTGAAGAAGCTTATCACTTCGGTACACGGTTATGGATAAACATTACCCTAGGTAGAAGATTATCATATCTGGTATAGTAGCAGCTTGCAGTAGCAGCTTACACAGCAACTTGCAGTAGCAATTTACACAACAGCTTGTAATAGCAGCTTGCGTAGCAGCTTACACAGCAGCTTGTAGTAGCAGCTTACACAGCAGCTTGCGTAGCAGCTTACACAGCAGCTTCCTTTCTTCTATAAATTAGAAGATATTTCAGTTCATTATGTACATCAGTTTGAATTCGAATAATATATCAGTTTCTCTCTATACTTGTCTTTACTTTATAGTCTTTATTTCATAACATGTTATCAGCACGAGACTCTGCCATCTCGAGCAAATATTTTGAAAGTATCTGAGGTAAGAACTTTCTTTTCTTAAATAATGTCAAATCTTTCTAAACTTGAATTTGTAGCCCTGGATATATCGAGCAAAAGCTACATGTCTTGGGTGCTTGATGCTGAAATTCATCTTGATGCGATGGGTCTGGCAGACACCATCAAAGACAAAAATCAGGCATCAAACCAAGACCGTGCCAAAGCAATGATATTCCCACGCCATCACCTTGATGAGGGCCTGAAAATGGAATATCTTACTATTAAAGATCCAGTCATACTGTGGAATAATTTGAAAGATAGATATGACCACCTGAAGATGGTCGTTCTTCCACAGGCACGATATGATTGGACTCATCTAAGGCTACAAGATTTTAAATCTATCAGTGAGTATAATTCTGCTATGTTCAGAATTATTTCCCAATTGAAGTTATGTGGTGATAATATTACTGATCATGATATGTTGGAGAAAACTTTCACCACTTTTCATGCCTCGAATATGCTCCTGCAGCAACAATATCGAAAGATGGGATTTAAAAAGTATTCTGAACTTATCTCACATCTTCTTATAGCCTAGCAACACAATGGGCTATTAATGAAAAATCATGAAAGCCGACCTACTGGTTCTTGTCCATTCCCTGAAGTGAATGAGACGAACTTCCACCATGCTAAACGTGGAAAAGGTCGTGGCCCCAGTCGTGGTCATGATCGTGGTCGTGAAAGAAACTCTAATCATGGTAATAATAATGCACCAATAAACACTCCTCACCACCAGCAGTGGAAAAGGAAGGAACAAAAGCATGAAGCAGTGCAAGCACCAAATGCAGAAAATGCATGCTATAGATGTGGAGAAAAAGGGCACTGGTCACGTACCTGTCGTACGCCAAAGCACCTGGTTGAGTATTATCAAGCCTCCCTAAAGAAGACAGAGAAAAATGCTGAAGCAAATTTTATTTCTGAAGATAATTTAGACTTTATGCATTTGGATGTAACTGATTACCTTGCACTCCTAGAAGGAGAAACAAGTCATATAATCGGTGGTGAATCTGTAGAAATGTAAATATTTTAATTTTTGTTATTTGTAATAGATAGTATGGTTATGTAATTGTTGTACATAAAGAAAAATTATGATTTGATAATGATGTTTACTATAATATATCTTGTTTATGTCATTTTGAAGAATATGAATAACATTATTAGATCAACTTAAACTCTAGCAGAGTTTGCAAGAAATATACAACCACAAGAAGTGGTTATATTTCGTATATCTCATTGTAATTATATTTTGTTAACTACCAGAAGTGGTATATGCCTATGATCACCAAAAGTGATAATTTAGGCTTTCTATGGTTACAATTGAAGATAAGCTACATAAATATTCTCTATATTAAATGCACACCTCGATTTGCTCCTGAAGTAGTAAATATTTTAAAAGAGGTTGAGGCATCACAATTTGATGTGATTAATGCGCATTCAGATAATTATGTTCGATTTCCTGAAGGATGAGAACTTTTGATAATATTAATCCATTCCCTGAAGTGAATGTGACAATACTAATAAGTCGGGTAAATATGAACGCGCTCTTGATGTGAATACATTACAATTCACCTCCAGAAGAGTTAATATAATTGAGAGAATATATACTCAATATTTCGTATTTTAAATTTGCTCCTGAAGAAGTAACACAATTGAAATTGCCTCCTGAAGTGGAAAAATATTATGAAGAGGAGTTTTCGTGTGTTTAAACAATTGTTTTACATTATTTATTTGATTGTGATTTTCTCTCATGACACCAGCAGTGTCTGAGCAATATTTGATAGTACAAAATGTATCAACAACTCCTGAAGAGCTAAATGTTTGCCTAAAGAATACATGACACCAGTAGTGCCAGATAAATATTAGATTGTGGATAATAAATGAAGGCTCTCGAAGAGCTTATATACAAATATGTCATTCATATTATATGATTATGGTCAAAACATATGTTGTAGTAAACCTGAAGTTTACTAATACAAATGGCTATCATATTGAGGCTACAAATGATTGGAAGATTGATAATCTTCATGTTTCTACAATCATAGGGGGTAAAATAATATGTATGTGAGAAGTTACCCGTCTTATTCTTTAATTTGTACTATATCATGTATCACAGTAAACCAGAAGTTTACTAAAGCAAAAGTTTATGCCATAGTAAACCAGAAGTTTACTAAGAGATAGCACATGACATGATAAACTTGAAGTTTTCATTTGCCATTTTTAAATGAGCTATTTGAGAATTCAGATAAGCATATACTAAAGAACTAGAAGATTCTTCAGGAATTCTCATGTGTTGCTTGTTCTCATAATGAATTGATTATACCAGCTAAAGTTGGGACTAAGACCCCTGATTCTAAAATATATAAAAGGTGAATATGGGCCCATTCACCTATCATGTGAACCACTTATAGGTGCATATATGAGATGGTTACATGTGTAATTATTGTCAACCTGCAGTTTGGCATTTGGAATTGCTTTTCTCGATTAAGAGCATAATTTTCAGATTATGAAATCAAGACAGTTCATCTTGATAATGCTGGTTTATATCCAAGCTGGTTTAGCATTGAATACCTCCTATTAATGGCTAAACCATTGCTTATGAGAATAAAGCTTCATGTATTGGTCTAAGATTTTCTAAATTGCATATAGCAGCACTTGTATGCATCAGATCAACAATATATGATAAGTCCTCCCTTCACAATTGGTTTAGGATCAGAAACCAAATATTTTTACTATCTTTTGTTGGGTGGTATATGATTAATTTCTCTACCATAATACCCAAAGATATGTTTCCCAAAAATGATTGGGGATATATGTTAGTTTTTCTAACATTTGGGGGATGGAATAAACAGTTGAAAAATATGCTATATGAATCGAATTATCATGATCCTCACTTAGAAGATAATTCAAGTCGAATGCCAGAAACATTTGCTGATCCAAAATTAAATATCATATTTCAGCTGCAAATGCTCCTATTAAAATTAAAGTCCCTGAAGGATAGAGTTTACTGTACGCATGAAGTGTGGTAGACCAATCGGTTCCAAAGGTAACAATCCTTGAAAAATAGTAGGAGCTAATGATCAAAATGAGGAGGAAATAAGCTCTAGAAGAGCCCACGACATAACATTTCATGAAACTCCTGAAAAAGTTCAGGTACCTGAAAATAAAGAAAGTGATGAGATCTCCACAAGTTATGTCGCTTCGGAACTGACACAAAATGATCGTCGATGATACATTTAATACAATATAGTGCACAATATTGTAAACGATTGTGAGGATCGGACTAGCAGTTCAGACACTTGAAGATGTCGTACCATTTAGATACAAGTCTTAACCTATATGACTTATTTGGCTAAATCTATATGAAGATCCTTGAAGGATTGAAAATGCCCGAAGCATATAATTCAAAGTCTTGAGAAATGTACTCGATCAAATTATAAAGATCTTTGTATGGTTTAAAGCAATCTGTGCGCGTGTGGTATAATCGCCTCAGTAAATATTTGCTGAAAGAAAGTTACATAAATTATGTTATTTGTCCATGTATTTTTATAAAGAAAATGTCATCAAAATTTGTTACACTTGCTATTTATGTTGGTGACATAAATCTTATTGGAACTCCGGAAGAGCTCCAAGAGGGTCTTAAAAATACTTTTACATGGACAAAGTGTACCCATTAAGTACACCAATGAATATTCAATCACTTGAAGTGAATAAGGATCTGTTCCAACCTCTAGAAGAGGATGAGGAGCTCATTGGTCCTGAAATACTCTATCTCGGTGCAGATGGTGCACTTATTGATCTTGTTAATGCTAATAAAAGTGGTGCAGATCGTATTGGTAATGCAGATGCAGGTTATTTATCTGATCCTCATAAAACTCGATCTCAAACCGGCTACGTATTTACATATGGAGGTACTATCATATCATGGCGCTCCACAAAGCAATCTATTGTTGCTACTTCTTCAAATCACGCTGAGATAATAGCTATTCATGAAGCAAGTAGGGAATGCGTATGGTTGAGATCAATAATTCATTTTATTCGAGAAAAATGTGGTTTGAAATGCGAGAAAAGACCCACAATTTTATACGAAGACAATGTTGCATGCATAGCCCAATTGAAGGGAGGATTTATAAAAGGAGATAGAACGAAGCACATTTCATCAAAATTATTCTACACACACGATCTTCAGAAAAGTGGTGACATTGATGTGCAACAAATCCGTTCAAGTGATAATCCAACAGATTTATTCACTAAATCTTTGCCAACTTCAACTTTTGAGAAGATGATATACAAGATTGGAATGCGGAGACTCAAATATTTGAAACAAGATTTTCATCAGGGGGAGTAAAATACGCGATGCACTCTTTTTCCCTTACTAAGATTTTTTCCCATGGGGTTTTCCTTATAAGGTTTTTAATGAGGCACCTAACAATGCGTATTACTAAATATGTGCACTCTTTTTCATTCACTAGAATTTTTTCCCACGTGGTTTTTCCTAGTAAGGTTTTAATGAGACACATTATCTTTTAATGAACATCCAAGGGGGAGTGTTATAAATATATTATATTATGGATGTTCATTTAATACTCCGTTGTAAATAATCTTCCTGAAGAAGCTTATCCATATGAGACTCCACCGTAAATATGTTTATCTATTTAGTACTCTATTGGAAATAAGTTTCCTGAAGAAGCTTATCACTTCGGTACTCGGTTATGGATAAACATTACCCTAGGTAGAAGATTATCCATATCTGGTATAGTAGCAGCTTACACAACAACTTGCAGTAGCAGCTTACACAACAGCTTGCGTAGCAGCTTACACAACAGCTTGTAATAGCAGCTTACACAACAGCTTGTAGTAGCAGCTTACACAGCAGCTTGCGTATCTGGTATAGTAGCAGCTTACACAACAGCTTCCTTTCTTCTATAAATAGAAGAAATTTCAGTTCATTATGTACATCAGTTTGAATTCGAATAATATATCAGTTTCTCTCTATACTTGTCTTTATTTTATAGTCTTTATTTCATAACAATATTCCGTTTATAAGTAAACCCTCATTTTTTTAATTACGCAATACGACAACATTACAACATTGTTTTTGCCTTATGTCAACACCATGCCAGCTAATGTAACAAATTATTAAAAGTGCTTAACTCCTAAATCTTACCGCCTACAGCGCGTGCAGCCATTAATGGCCACATTTGCAACGGATGTTCCCATGTAAACTCTAACACTTGATGTGCAAAGTTGAGTGAGAGTGACCTAGTGAGTATATTCAAACTCTAATACAGTGTCAGAATTTCAACTTTATAAATTCAGCTTAAAATTCTATTACAACAATGGATTTGAAATTTATTAGTTGTGCTTATTAATTAATATTTTTGAGCCAAAGCCGCTAAATCAGAATGAACGTATAACTTGTACTCCAATCTTTTGGGGCATTTGTATCTATACCCACTTTTTGTGTCACGTTTTAACTTGTGCCCCTTTGGAAAAAAATTTGCAAGTGTACCCGCTTTTTTGCATAACTTCAGCATACAGGGCTGAAGTAGCAAAGGCAATCACGCAAAACTTCATCATTCTAGTAGCCGGGCCTAAAGTTCAGCTCTAGAGCTGAAGTTTTTGTTTTGTAGCTGGCGAACTTCAGCTCTAAAGCTGAAATTTTTGTTTTTGTAACTGGCAAACTTCAGCTCTAGAGCTGAAGTTTTTATTTTGTAACTAGCGAACTTTAGTTCTAGAGCTGAAGTTTTTGTTTGTAACTGGCAAACTTCAGCTGAAGTTTTTATTTTTGTAACTGGCGAACTTCAGCTCTAGAGTTGAAGCTTTTGTTTTGTAACTTGCTTATGATTTTCACTATTTCTGGAAATTTCTTGTTATCAGAAGCAAATCCAACCACTGAGCAAAAAGTTTCTACAGCTGAAAAATGAGAAAATGAAGGTTAACTGCTAGTATTATACAATTATGACATGTCACTGAGTAACTAATCTTCCATATTACGTAATAAGCAACTGTCAAGCTAAGGATAACCACATTGCTGAATTACCAGCTCGATGATGCTATAGCTATATACTACGTTGTTGCCTATGTTGAACAATGTAGTAAAGGTGACATTAAGTGAACTTTTTCTCGTCTTACTAAGCATTGGTTGTCAGTAATTGTGGTGGTAGGAGATATCAGCTCTCCTTTTTGTTGCTTTCGTTGGCTTATCCATTCTCACTATAGGGGTAACAGATTTCTTGCAGAAAATGGAGAAGGATAAGTTTGAGAAAGAAGAGGCGGATATAACTTTGAGGAGGAGGAGGAGGAGAAAGGGGAATGAAGTTGTTTAAAAAGTGAGTACAAGTTAAAAATTTTTAAAAAAATGGGTATAGGTTAAATGGGGGCGACCAAATAGAGCGCCTCGTGTAATTTTTACAATCTTTTGGTACTATAAGTAAACAAAATAATTATTGGATAAAAATTTAGTGCTGTCTTATTCTTTATTTGGTTATTAATTTTATGATTAATTATCTCAGGATTAAAAATATTATCGAGATAATTAATACATGCCAGAGCGTGGGATAGTAATCCCATGATAAGTTATCCCAAGATAAAACGTTAAAATTGACAATCCCATGATTAATACAACAGACCAAACAGTCAATAAAAAACAATACCAGGATAATTAATCCCAACATAACTTGTCTTCAAACCAAACGACTCTAAGAGGTTGTTTGGTTTGAAAATATGTTATGTTGGGTTAGTTATACTGGGATTAATTATACTGGAGTTAGTTATGCTGAGATTAGTTATCCAGGAATTATTTCATATTGATTGTTTGGTATGTTGTATTAATCCTGAGATTGTCAATTTACTACTTTATCTTGGGATTACTATTCCATCCTCTGGCTGATACAGATTATCCAAGTACTATTTTTAATTCGGGGATAACTTATCTAGTATTAATAACCAAACAAAGGATAAGACAGTACATTTTTTCTTATCTTAGGATTATTTTTGCTTATCCATTATACCAAATGGCTCCTAAGAAATTGTTTGGTAGAGTATATAAGAATAATACTGAATAGGGTGTATTTGTAATGCTGAGATTAATTATGCTGAGATTAGTTATTTTAAAAATTAGTATTTCTTACCGACTGTTTGGTTTGGACGTTTGATGTATTAAAAATGATATGCATTGTATAACTTTTTAAAATAATTATTTATTTATAAAAATACCCTCCACATTCTTTACAAAAATATTAGAAAGAATTTGGAAAAGATTTTGAAAGAACAAATCTATATATGAATAGTAATAATACCAAATTTGTTGTTGTTCCTAATACCTCCTACTAATGATGGTGGCCAAGGACACCAATGGTGTTAGGAACACCCCTTTTAAAAACAGAATTAATTAAATAGTGGAAATATGACAAGTTCTAATTCTCAAGATTCTAATCTTGTTTCAACTGTAGCACATGATAGCAACAAACAATAACATTACAATATTTGTATATAATAATAATATCTGTATCTATTAGATACCCATTAGCCCCTTCCCCTTGCCCCCTTTTTAAACATACCCCTCGTAGAAAATTTCTCTCTGTATGTACACACCTCACATATTCTTATTTCATATATATGCAACTGTGTGATCTTTTGGAGTTGATGTTATGCACGCATAATTGGAGAACTATAGTGAGTTGGGTATTGCTTTATTGATTTGATGTTATTGGAATTTTGATAAGACTTTCATTCTTTTTTTAGAAAGCCTATGGATGTTTAGAATTAGGAATTAGGATTGAGAGTTTTTGATGTTTGTAAGATTGAGGAATTAAAGCTGGAAAATAAGGTTTCTTGCAGTTATTGGCTTTAAGGTTTGTTTACCTTTCTCTCTTCTACTGTTTTGTTTGGTTTGTTTTTAAGCATTCATTGCATTAAATGGTGTTGGAAAGTTAATTTGATTTGTTGCTTCAAGTTTTAGCCTGATTTGGTTGACTGTCCTCTTTAACTACTTTAGTTCAAGATTCAGTCTTTATTGCCAGAAAAGTCAATAGTTTATTCTTTTCATTTATTTTCTGATTGATTAAAAGTTTGAGAAATGAAGCAGCTTAAAGTTTTTGAATAAATTGGTTTGTTTGACCTTTCATCCTTTTTTTTACAGGGCTTGAATCAAACAGTTTTCTTGCCTTTTCATGTATATCTGATGATTTGATTTAAGTTGTATGCTAAGTAAAAGATTTTTTTGAGAAGAAATTTGAGAATTTAGCTGCTTTAAATTGCTTTTGGTTGTTAATCTCCTTTGGTTGTTTCTGAGAGTTTGATGCTATTCTTTGGTCTGCTGAGTTTGAAGTCACGGAAAGATCAACTCTTTTTAATTGGCTTTAGTTGCTGGCTTTGGCCGAGGGTCTATCAAAAACAACCTTTCTATCTTTATAAGGTTCTGCGTACTCACTACCCTCCCCACACCCCATTTTGTGGGATTACACTGGGTTTTTTGTTGTTGTTGTTGTAGTAGTTGCTGGCTTTGCTTTTTGATGACTTCAAAACATGAATCTAATGTTGATCGTCGATGTTTTACATTCTTACTCGGACAAAAATTTCATTATAGATGCTATTGGAGAATCTGTATTCTTTCACATCATATATCTTACAGTTTAATGATTACTAGAGATCGCTTTTAAAATCAGTTCTACGTTTACTCGGTCTTGTACACCTCCCTGCCTGTGTGGATTTTGTCCCTATAATTTTCTGGTGCTTCTTATTTCATGCCTCTTTCTTTCTGTATGATAAGATTAGCACGTGGCGCTTGTCTAATTTATTGACAATTAATAGCTGACTTGTTTCTTACTAATGTCAGTCCAAAGACAATGAATTCAACATATACTCAATTCGTTGCCTCTAAAAGGATGGGTATATGTGACCCAATCCATCAAATTGGCATGTGGGGAGATTTCAAAAGTAGCAGTTTCCCAGATACGTCAGCGACCTTGATTCTTGAAGTCGAGAATTGTTTAGAGAATGAGATGCCTATTATGGAGAAAAGACTACACAATGAGGTGCAAATCTTTTTCTTTTTCCTTTAGACTTTTACTTTTCACATATTTATGCTAATTACATAATTAATATGTCTAGACAGAGGAACTTTCACATGGAACAGTTGGAACGTCTAACAGATATGAACCAGAAGCACGTAAACCTATTGATAAGGTTAGAGATATTTCCATATTTTGTCTGCTTTTCTTCTATACCCATTTCTCAATGGGTATTTGTTATTACATTGTGCATGCAGTGCTGATTTAAATGATGGTGTTGAAGGTTGGATCGCTGTCATGTATTAAAAACCAAGCATTCATGTTGTGAGTTGTAAAGTTTGATTGATTCATATCTTTAATATCTTAGTTCCTTTTTTGTGAAAATGGAACTAAGGACATCACACATAGATAGTAAAACTTTGTCGCCGCTGTGAGTTTTTGGATTCCTGATAGCGCCGCATTCATGTATTTGAGGGGTCTTTGTCTTGTCACATATGGTCTTTACCTCTGAGCTTGGAGATATTTGGCTATTTTAAGAGCCTATATTTGCTGCTTTATAACTGACTATATGTATATCAACTGCTTAATTCCGTAGCTTCATATACAGGTGCTTAGACGCCTCGCACAAAACCGTGAAGCTGCTCGTAAAAGTCGTTTACGGAAGAAGGTATCACTTGAATTTTGCTAATTCATTACCCAGAATTTCTCAGCCACTTTTTAATGTCTTTTTAAAGAAGTCAAAATCTTATTTCTGTTTGAGACATAAATATTCCTAAATTCACATGTTGTTACTCAGGCCTATGTTCAGCAGTTGGAAAATAGTAAACTGAAGCTGCTTCAGTTGGAACAAGAACTAGAACGTACTAGACAACAGGTAAAGAGAAAATTTGCATCGACATATGAGATGTTGAATCTCTTCAGTTGATTGATATCAAAAGCATTTTTTTTTTTTACTTTTTAGGATGACAGAAATATAACAAATTAGCAAACATTTTTTGCGACAGGGTCAGTATGCAGGTGGCGGTTTAGATGAGAGTCAGATAGGTTACACCGGAACTGCAAATTCAGGTGTGTAGATTGATGCTGTCTTTTTGTTGATTGCTTAAAGAAGTTCATGCGCAGTACTATTTGCATGTGCATACCTGAGTATATGAATGACAAAAGTTGTGCTTTGGAATGATATAATAGAGTTCGTCTGGAATCGTTGCTCAGTGTATCTGAGTATCAATTATAGTAAGTAGATTGATATGTTTGAAGTGGATTTATTGATTTTGATTTCCTAAATTTTGTAAATGGACTTGTTGATTTGATTTTGCAAAGTTCTGTTCAGCAAGGATTGTAGACGAGAGCTCTATTTTGTTGTTATTGTTGAATACAATTTGAAATAAGCTTTGGTCACTATTTGCTGCTAAGCTCTCTCTTCTAACTAGTTTGATCACAATTTATCAATTACTCGCATGAAGGTAATGTATTAGATCGCTATTTAAGATGCCATAAACCAGATAAAACTAATGGAAAGGATTATTCTATTGCATCTCTAAATGTGACTTCTGAACTACGGAAACTATCATATTAAGGAGTTTTCTTTCCCAAAATATACATTCCACGAATTAAGAAATTATTTCTTCACCCCTTGGAATTACAGCTTTTTTAAAGTACACTTCCTATTGATAAACATAAAGTCTTTGGTAATTATCGGGGATTTCCTGTTGTAGTAACATTCAGTGCAACCATTCAAGTTGTCACCTTATTTCACTTTCTTTTCTTCTTTCTCTTTATTCATATTGTTATTTGAACTTTTTCCTAACTTGTCGAGTCCGCAGGAATTGCTGCTTTTGAAATGGAGTATGGCCATTGGGTGGAAGAGCAAGATAGACAAACAGATGAATTAAGGAGCGCTTTGAATTCTCAAGTTGGTGAAATTGAATTACACCTTCTTGTTGAGGGTTGCTTGAACCACTATTTTGATCTATTTCGCATGAAAGCTACGGCCGCACATGCCGATGTTCTCTTCCTTATGACTGGCACGTGGAAGACATCAGCTGAGCGATTCTTCTTATGGATTGCGGGATTTCGCCCCTCCGAGCTTCTAAAGGTGATGATTGATCTAGTATAACTTGCCACTACATCTCCTGTTCATTGATAAATCCATTTGTTGATGACTCAGCGTTCCACATGCAAGTTAATCTGGGGTCAAGCATGGCCACAAATCTTCCAATTTCACCTTATAATTCTGTTAAAACTTTGTCTGTATTGCTTAGTATGAATAATGGGTAATGTGATTTTGTTTTTGGTGTAGCCTTCGCTTAGATCCTGCGCATGTTGCAACCTGTTCAATGACTTATCTATGCTGTCTTACTCCTACATACATTTTGATTTTTCCTCTCTCGTGCTTGCTCAAGGATTCCTTGCCCAATTAGCTTCCTTTTTTATTTTTATTTTTATGATAAGTCAAAATTTTCATCAATAAACACAAGAGGGTCTCAGAAGAATGTACAAGTTGTTTATTTGATTCAACGTGAATCTAGAAGCATCTATCAAGTATGCCAATCATCAATATAACACTGTATTCTCTCTTTACACATGAAATACAAGATAAATAAGAAAATTTTACTATGTTGAGACAGTCTTCTATTTCTTCATTCCATAGCCACCAAAAGAGGCATACTTGCGATGTCTCCCGTGCTGTCCTCTTTTGACTGCCGATTTCCAGTTCGTGATTACACCCTCCACAATCCTTGGTAACACCCACGATCTGTTGAACAATGAGAATACAACAGTCCACAGCCATGAAACCTACCTGCAATTCAACAAGATATGATTAGTATTTTCTTCAGATTCCTTATAGATGCAGCACAAACTCCCAAATATTATCATTTTCTCACACAGATACTCCGCTGTTAGTATGGCATCCCCTGCTGCCCACCAAGAAAGAAGCAACTTTTTCAAAAATATATTTTGGAGTCTTATTCTCCAAATTCTACTGCACACCTCCCTCTTATTTACTCTATCTATCAGCTCCATAAATTAGATTTAACTCTAAAAGTGAAAATAATCCTGGGAGGGTCTAGATGTAGAAGTCTCAAAATTTCTTGCATATATGTGGCATGAACCAATATCTCATTGACTATCTCATTGATGTTCGATACCTGGTCAATGTCTAATGCGTTTGAGAGTTGAAGCAAATCCAACAGCAGATGTCAATATTTCTGTTTTTCTTTGGCTGTTCTTTTAGAGGTCAATTATTATGATTGATGGTGTTTGTTCTGATGTCTTCTGTGAAAAGAACTGCTTATACATGATCCTATGGTACCTACAGGTACTCACACCAAATGTGGAGCCATTGACAGAACAACAACTCCGGGAGGTTTGCAACCTCACCCAATCCTGTCAACAGGCAGAAGACGCGTTGTCACAAGGAATGGTAAAACTCCACCAGATTCTTGCTGAGGCTGTTGCAGCTGGTACACTAGGCGAAGGGATTATCCTTCCGCAGATGGCTGCTACCATTGAAAAGTTGGAAGCTCTTGTTAGATTTGTAAATCAGGTAATATGTCAACTTTTTTTGTTTTGCTTCCTTTTTAATCAGAATTCTAAACTTACAGAATGATATTTGTAATTACCTGGGAACACCCCATGTAAGTACGGATCCGCAGTATAACCGAGTGATGCAAGTTGTACAGCAAAGAAATGATTAAATAGCTTGATTTGTGCAAAATCCACGTAACCTTGATGTTTTTACAACAACAACAACAACTACAAACCCAGTGTGATCCCACAAGGGGGGTCTGTGTGTGTATGCAGGCTTACCCCTACATTGCGAAGGTAGAGAGACTGTTTCCGATAGACCCTCGCCTTAGGAAAGGCAATCACAGCATTAGTGAAAAGAAATACACAGTTGGAATGATGTTTTTAGTTCAAGAAATTGAAGTTGAGGTTTTTATGCTTTTGGCTAGGTAGAAGCCGAAAATTAGTAAGGCTAACCATTGATCTGTGAACCTTTGAAGTGTGTGAGTGCAAGTTCAACTATTTGACATGTGGTTCGCTCATGTTCATACTTGAGTCATTGCCAACTCAATCTGCTTTGCCTTTGTGATAACAGGCAGATCATCTTCGCCGAGAAACCCTTCTACAGATGTCCTGCATCCTGACTCCGCAACAATCAGCTCAGGGTCTTCTTGCCTTGGGAGAGTACTTTAAACGTCTTCGTGCTCTAAGCTCACTTTGGACCAGTCGTACTTCTGAACCAGCATAAAGAAGCAAGAAACACATAATTCAACTTTGCCAATGAAAGCTGTGCAAGCTAAAATCTGCATCTTGCTTATACCGGTAATACTATGAATTTGGATATGCAACATAATATCAGCTTGCGCCGTTTGGACACTGCTTCGCCCCTGATTGAAATCTGTATATAATTTCCGGTATGCTGTAATTGGGACTTCGAAATTTGAATTTGTCTTTTTTTCTTTTCACATTGGTTTTGATGATTGTAAATCAATATGGTCTTGAGAGGTTTTCCGAGGCTCGCTTGCCAGAGTCTCGGGATGGAACTTACTCGAAGTTGCTGTTATGGTGCCTCTCTGTATGTACCTCTCTGTAGTATCTATTATGGGAGTGTGTGATGTGGCAAGCAATTTTTGAATGCTTTGCAGATGAACAACTGCTATAAAAGAAAAAGAGCAATGATGGCATGAGCAATATTATGTTGTTACTTAATGAATTTTGTGTTGTGGAAAATTTGCATATACACGTTTACTTGTACGGATTTTCATCCAAAAAGATTGTTGGTTACTTGGACAAATGTAAATACCAAGTTCAGCTATGGCATACTCCATAATATTTAACATCTTTGCTAGTACTGTAGTTGTTTGTGTCGTCTTTGTTGAATTTTGTTTTTTTGATCAAGCAATTGGTGGAATATATACCTATAGTGCAAAAGTTAGAAGTGTGTATAACTGAACCCTTTTGGTCATGGGATTTGACCTTAAGATCAAATACACCAAGTACATAGATCCTGCAAAGATATTGACCTTCTGTAATTGCAAAAACCTTCAATATTTGAACTGTAATGGTTTGAGCTCTGCTCTAATAAGATCTTGTATAGTGTTGAATATTAATTTCTCAACACTTCAACCCTAGACCTTACAATGAGTTCAAAGACGTGTTCAAGTTAACACAAAATTCTGAAACTTATTCAAAACTGAAACACTAAATTGTCACCCTTCTAAAGGTGTCGTGACAATTTGAGAGAGCCAGAATTGTTCTAGTGTACATTTAACCATCGAAACTGATTCAGAAATTATTTCAACTATAATTAAACTTAAATTGTCAACCACATTCTGCATCCATGCAAATTTTCATCCTCTGTCCCCTCCAAACACCCCCTCTATTTTGTAGAACACTGTGAGGAATAAAATAGCAGGAATTTCTTGCTTTCTTTTACATAGTTATTGTACTGGAAAATCAGCTGTCCCCTTTGGTTGAAGGAGAATCAACTGAGCAATTCACAACAATCTGGCTACTCTTGAGAGATTTTCACAACTTTGAAATTGAATAGTCCAATGCATCAACTAAGAAGTCTGCACAAAATACAAGTTTAATTGCTTAAAACCAGACATTAAAATAAAAGGAACTTGCTTCCTTCTCTTTTCTAGGGCATATTGGTTTGTTTGGTGTTCATTATTAAAGCGGTTCAAGATTATTTTAATAAATTATGAAGATAATATCAGTTAATTAATAGTTTGCTACTAGTCTTGAAATTTGATTTTGGTGCATATTTGCAAATTTGGATCCTGTTAATAAAAATAAAAAGGCAGCCCGGTGCATTAATGCAAGCATTAATGGCTGCTTCCACGAATCGAACCTGTGACCTATAGGTCACAAGGAGCCAACTTTATCGTTGCTCCAAGGTTCCCCTTCATTCTGTTAATAAAAGTGATTTTCAAATATACTGATCAAATAAGATGGAATAATCCAAGAAAAATATGCGATATATTGAACCAGTGGGTAAAGAGGTTACCTGCATCATCCTTGCCAAAACACATAGGAGGCTTTATTCTGAAAACATTTCCATGTAAACCACCTTTCCCTACAAGAACACCAAGTTCTATATCCAGAAGCAAGTGCATTGTTAGTATATGTACAACGGTTTTCAATTCTCTTTAATTCATCAGCTGATTATACAAACCTCTAAGCTTCTCAAAGAGAACTCCAGTTTCTGCCTTGGCGGGTGTCTTTTCTTTTCTGTCAGTTACAAGTTCGATACCAACCATTAAACCCCTGCCTCGCACATCTCCAATTACTGGAGGTAACAAGGTATGTTAGTGATAATATTAACCAGAAGATGCATGTCACTAGGAGGAAAACTAAAGGATCATTAAAGCAGAAGACTCGGAAATAGAAAAATGATCAACTCTTTGATGCCAAGATATCAACATTTGGTGCTATATAAACTGAAGAAATTTGATTGGGATGAAAAGAAATCCATTTTGGCTCATACATGTCTGATTTTGAAAGAGCAAGAGACTTACTGTCATGTCTTTTCTGTAGATCCCTCAGCCGCCCAATCAAGTGTGAGCCAACCTCAGCACAATGCTTTTGGCGTTGTTCCTTATCGATTACTCTGAGTACTGCATGCCCACCAGCAGAGCAAACAGGGTTCCCCCCATATGTATTAAATTGTATCTTTTGAGCCATAACACTAGCAATTTCTGGCGTTGTGACAACAGCTCCAAGTGGCAAACCATTTCCGATACCCTGAAAAATTAAAAACTCCGGAATAACAGGCCATTCCACAAGATGCAAAACAGCAAAAGACACGATATGTAACCAATAAATATGGTGCACTCTTGTGAAGACCAAAAGTTCTTCACATAGGGAGGTTTAATCTAGTCTGTTCACCTCAGCTTGCATCCCACTCAGGACTAAAGAAAGCGGCATGATGACCTCGTCTTAAAATAAGATATAAGCACACCTTAGCGCCTTGCCCAGAGAGAATATTGGGGATGAAAGTCTTAGGAGGCGGCAGGGTCTATGGAGCAAGTCTCCCATAACAGGAACATGGCTGAGCAAAAAGATGAAAAGAAACAATTACAATACCTTTGCCATTGTAACTATATCAGGAATCACACCCTGTGTCTCAAAACCCCAGTAGTCGCTCCCTGTGCGACCAAAGCCAGTTTGTACTTCATCAGCAATACAAACACCTCCTGCTTTGCGAACAATGTCATAAACCAACTTCAAGTATCCAGGGGCTAGTTCAACAGCTCCTCCAACCCCCTAAAGCAAAAAAAACAGAATTTTATCACGCTTGAAATGTTCAGCCTCTGGTCTAAGACTCGAAGCAGCATTTTGCCACATTGAAGGGAGAATTAACAAGTCCAAACCTGAATTGTTTCAGCAATAAAACCAGCAACCTTTCCTGAAGTACCATGATCAATGTGATCCTGTACATCTTCAGCATATCGTTTAGCGTCAGATCCGAATACTCCACGATATGGGTTAGGATTCAGAACGTGATGGATTTCACCCTGTAAATCATCAAAGAAATTAAGGAAAAACATTTGGAATGTCAAACTTCAAATGCATGAACTTCTCTCATCGAAGTGTTCACTGGATAAACTAATAAAAAAAAGAAGAAAAAGATACACTTCTAATCTCTTCATGGCATGGCGCAGGGGTATACCTGTGGAATAGGGTACTTCCATGTGTTAAGAGCAGTTAGCCCAATTGTGTTGGCACTTCCGCCATGATATGCATTCCTCAAGGCAATCATATTTAGGTTACCACTGTACAATCGTGCCATCAGCATTGCCAATTCATTTGCTTCTGTCCCTGAATTTACGAAATATACTACCTGCAGTTCAAAACAAGCAAGTCAGACTGACGAATATTAGAAACTTCCTTGTAGGGATACTGCTGGGTTCATGTTTCAGAAGATAAACCTCGGAGACACAAACCAATCCAAATTTATCGGCATAGTGTAGTTGACATGTTAAGATACTACTCTAATACTACAACATTTAGTTAGTCTCAAGGGGCTTCAGATAATAATAATTCACATCAGACAATTGGTCTTCACTGCCTTGAATTATATGGAGGGATTAAAATCTAATAACTCAATGGATACTGGGTGCTTTGACACTTACCTCTCTTTCCTTTTCTGGACTAACTTTGTCTT
The DNA here is from genome assembly GCF_000715075.1 of Nicotiana tabacum. Lineage (NCBI taxonomy): Eukaryota > Viridiplantae > Streptophyta > Magnoliopsida > Solanales > Solanaceae > Nicotiana > Nicotiana tabacum. Next base: position 46,860,513 of record NC_134090.1, on the reverse strand, counting down.
TATCTTGTTATAAACATTTGTGGCTTAGTTCATAACAATAAACAAGAATTACATGTCTATATAGATATTGCATGTCTATGTTCTTTTCAAAAGATAATAAGTGAAAATAATTTGACAGCCAAGTTATTTTAGGCAAACAATTGAGTCCATACTCCAACTTCTGTCTTTAATCTGATGAACACGTGATAAAAATCGATTGTACCCATTACTATAGAGGAAGTTATTACAATCTGAATAGAACTTCTCCACGACCCTAAAACCTCAATAAAATTGTATAAGCTACAAGAAAAAAGAATTAGTGGTTTCAAATGGTGAACAAATACAAAATTCTAGAATCTTATATCCACATACTCCCAAAGTACAAACTTCCAAGCATAGTTTGACAAGGATAAAAGATCATGGGAAAAAAGCTTGAATTAGCTATCATATAGAAGGTAGTTAAAGATTCCATTCTGAATCATAAAGGAACACACCAAAAAGGAAGTATAGATAAAGGGAAAGATGTCAACAAAGGCCAATTTAAGATAAAGGAAATCATGTCATGCTAACCTAAACTATTGGAAGGGTACAAATATCAATCTTTCTGTCATGGTTGAATGAAGAGCTTTGTAAAAATTGGGAAAGGAATTATATCAGGGGCACTTTCCATAAGTAGAGTATCAGAGCCCAAAATGGAACTTCCAAGTAGAGAAATTCAGTTTATACTATTTATGCACATATAGTTGAAGAAAATGCACACCAAATAGACCATTAGGGTAGTGGTATTATTTTAACCTTTAGGTTTCCTGGCATCTTAGATGCCAATGCTTCCGCAAAATCGCCGATCGCATGATGTAGATATATGGTTGTAGCATGTTGGAGAAGCTTGCTTTGCTCCGTGATGGCATCCAACACCATAGGATGACAATGACCGCATGAGACAGTAACTATTCCAGCAAAAGCATCAAGATAACGTCTTCCGTTCTCATCATACAAATATTGCATCTTCCCCTCAACAATATTTAGCTGTTTGAAGAAGTAAAAGAGTTATTAGAAAGAGACACAGCTTTAAGGAAAGCAATTATAGAGCTTTCACATACCAACATGGGCATTTACTTCATGCCTGTTTTCCTTCTTGTTATTTTGGTTAGCCGTTCCATACGAGTAGGAAAATACAATATAAAAACAGGAATAGATTCTCAAATATTATAAATTCAGAAGAAACCAGAATCGGCCTAACAATAGAACATCAAATATCCATCATAGAACTTGCAGAGAGTTGAAGAAGAAAACAAGGGCTGTCCTTTCAAGGCGCCTCCTTGAGGGAACAAGGGCCGGTCGAGAAGCTGGCAATCAAAATGCAAAGGAAAGAAAAAACTTGTCATCTCTACTTGCAGGACAGGACACTCTACAACAACAACTACGCTTCAGTTGAGACCGGCTTTATGAATCCTCACTGACACTCTAAAATTCAAATTGGAAAATAAATCTTATATTACTCATTCACTGAAGAATCAGACATTGACTCATTCAATAATAAATATCAAAATGGTGTACAACACTCGAACAAATACACATTCCAAATATTCAGAATCAAATCTTGATCATCAGACTAGCACAGAGAAACACAATCCCTCTCCTCTTCTTTCTTTCTTTTTCCTAAAGTAAATCATACAATCCAATTTGTAAATTCATATGCTTTAAAATCCACTAAGTATCTCAAAACCAAGAAAATATAAAACTAATGTGTAATTAGTTAAAAAAAGAAGAGATATTTACAGGTTTTTGGTAGTAGTAGAAGAGGGAAGGACCCAGAAACTTCTTTCTTTTCTCCAAAACCTCATCAGCCAAAGGCCCTTTATACGGCTTTGGCTGGTAGTCAAACGGCGGCAGTTCCGGCGGCGCCACCACCGCTTGACCGGGAAAGTACCCCAGGCACCTATATTTGGCAATTCCAGCACACCCTTTTAGTAATTTCCTCTGTAACGCCATTCTTGATTGATCACAATATAACAGAAAAAATACTACTCCTAGCTAAAACATCACAAAGATATATAGGGACAGACCCGCATGAATCGATTAGTGCTGACATGGAAAAATGTTGGATTGTAGTAGTAGGTGAAGGAATAGTAGTATTAAAGATTATCTGAGGTTTAACTCAACGGACCCCACAAAAGATTCCCATATTTTTTTTTAATGGATTAGAAAATTGTTTGGTTTCCATTTTTGTTTTATTTTAAGGTAGTGGAATCCAAGCCAGTTTGTGAATCTCAATTACTCCCTCCGTTCCACGGTAAATAATCAATTTGCCTTTTTATTTTGATCCAAAATAAGTGTCCATTTATATAACCAAGAAAAAATTTAATTTAGTTTTCCAAATTTATACTTACGTACGTATCCTTAAAAAGTCTTTTACTCCTCACATTAACTATGTTGTACCATTTAATTAACTAGTTTAGTCACACTAACTATATTTATCTAGAATTTAGTATTTCCTTAATAGGTGTGCCCAGGACAAATTGATCACTTATTGTGGACCAGAGGGAGTATTAGATAACTTTGTTCGTCAAAAATTAAATAAATGTGAAGAAATCAACTGATATTTTAATTTTCATTTGAAATAGCTTAGTTAATTATTTAAGTTTTGAAGAATATCGGAAAGACTTATTAATACGCGTTTAGTTAATTTAAGTTTAAGAGGAGCAATGATCACGAACTTAGGTAAATAAAATCTGCTTTTCAATTTTCATTTCGCGATGAGAATTACTGCTATGAAGATACAAAACGTTATGCTGCAATATTTGAATTTATTTTAATTATACCAATACAAAAGGAAGTGAATAAACATTAAAGTTTCAGTTTGTTGGAACTTCGTTTAATAATATACAAAAACATTACTATTAAATTAATCAATCATGTAGGTTTTCCATGTGATGTCAGATGTGGGTACTATTCTCTAAGCGCTTTAGGTGAACGTTATCGAGAGAAAATTAGAAATTAGCTTAATAATTTTTTTCTGAAAAATTCTAAGGAAAATCCTTGTAAATCACACAAGAGATATAAACTGACTGAGGAGACTCTGGTGAGGAAAATCCGAAGTCTCTCACGTGGGAATCATTCACTGAACCAATTCAGCTAACCCACAATTAGGTTGATAATTACGTATTTATTTGTTATGGTAAAAGTGTCACGTTCATTTATTTTAATTGAGGGTCCTTGTCAAGCAGATTCTGCATACGTGTTTATCATAATCCACATGGGGGCACGATTTGATGCATCATAGGATATGGAATTATGATTGTTGATTCACTTCCAGATTAATTGCTCAATTAAATAGAAAAGTTAACTATCACTACTAGTAATATATTACTTGCTGGTTTGACCATCAAATTTTAGTTTAAATACAACACTACTGCTCCTATCTTGATCCAGAAATAATTTTCGTTAAAGATAAATCACTGTTGAAAAACATCGTTGCACACGGAGAGACGAGCTAGGAGTTGAAATTTACGGGTTCTAAACTTGTCATGAAATTTATAATACGTCTTAGTTCTTACTAGATTCATAATTAAATATTTATACATATCTAATGAATTTTCTAATGCAAATATTGAGTCTAAGCAAAAACTTCTGGGAACGACTGATCCCATAATTAGTATTCTAGCTCTGCCCCTAACACAAGCTACATTTGTTATTTCCTTTAGGTCAACCATGAAATGATATTTTAGCTAGAGTAACTACTAGATATAACTTGTTATAACATATTACTTACCATTTATTTTAGATTACCAATCAATATTATTAGATAGAAGTACCTGTAAATACTTACTCAATATTTAAAAAAGGATTGGATTTTATAAGTATTTTTTATATCGTTAATACGCGAATTTCAAACAGAAATTCCTTAGAAATTGGACTTCCATCGAAATGTCAGTCGGAAATTCATGTTTTTCAGTAGTGGCATAAAGTTAAGCTCATTGTAAATTATATTAACAAATATTAGTCTTTCGGCATGCTACTGTAAAAGAATTAATAGTATTGTCAAATAAAATCCAAGAGGATTGCATAACGTTCGAAAGTTGAACTATTTGGATAAGCATAGCATGTTTATTAGGCAGTAAGAAAAAGAAATAAGGCCACCTTCATCATACAAAGCTTATCCAAAATTTTAAAATATGGGTCCTCCACTGACGCTTGTCATATTATCGGTTGATTTGAGTTTTTTTTAGTGTTTTAAGATAAGCTATACTCTTGATTAATCTAAACTTGTATTTTATTTTATTAGTATTATTAGTTATGAGCTATACAATTATTGAATACTATTATCTTAAGCGGTTAAACCTACTCAATTCTTACTATTAAAATCCAAATAAAAGAAAAAAGTAGAATGAAAACGACAAATTAATACCGTAAAAAGTTGAAACTTGTGCAATATATATATATAATTCTTTAAATATAAATTGCTTACCCGAAAAAAACTATTTCGTAATAAAAATTGGAGACGAAAATTCAATAATGAAGTTGGAATAGAATATGACTAAGCAATAGTTTGAATAGAATAAGAATACAACTAAGCAAATCTCACATCGTGTAACTTAGATTTTATAACACATAAATTATTTTTTGGGAGATAAGTTTATAGTAGTTCAAGATAGAGATAAAATTCAATCTGAAATAATCAATAGCTAAAATCTGGATCCTTAGTAGGCGTTTGGCCATAAGTTTTGGAAGTTTTTTTTCACAAAAAAATTCAAATATATATTTGTTTATTGAATTGATTTAGTTTTTGGGAGATTTTGAAAATCAAAACTTCATGGCTTAAGACCTCTTTTTAGGGCCAAATCATCTTGCCCCAAAATTCATGTCCAAACACATTTTTAATTTCGCGCCAAACTTTACCAAAATTAACTTTTTCCAAAATATTTTGGGAATCTATGTCCGATGGATCCTTAATTTGTTGTTCACCGTGACATTTTAAAGAAATAATTGGGTTGGAGAGAAGTCAAGGAGAGAAAGGGAATCGGAAAAATGAAAGGAAAAAAAGGCAAAAGAGGGAAATAGAAAAAACAGAATAGAAAATGTAAAAAATAAGAAGAGAAAAAGAGCTAAAAATGAAATATAGCATAAGTAGCCATGTAGTCTCGAACCGACACACCGGCTGCTAAACTTTGCAATTTATAAATCGGAAAAGGGCCTAAATTTCTTCTAAACTATTGGAAATAGAGCAATTATACCATCCGTTTGCTATTGGGCACAAAAATAACCCCACCGTTAGTCAAGTGGAGCATAATATACCCCTCTCCACTAACAGACTCCACGTCAACTATAAAATCACTTAAAAAGATTTTTTTTTTTTGCTGAGTTGGAGCTCCACATCAGATTTGACTGTTTTTTTTTTCATCAAAGAAAATTAATGAAATCTAACTTACCCATGTCATTTCCCATTTTCAACAATCAACGGATAAAAATGCCTTAATCAACAAATCCTATCAAAGAATCAATTATGCTCCTCAATAAGTTCGAAATAACACCCTTTAAGGCCAATGACCTTCGCCAAGAAGAAGATTTCGACCTTGATAGAACGACGACGAGTTACTATTTCGATAAAGTTTAAAATAACACCCTTTAAGGCCAAGGGCCTTCGCCAAAAAGAAGAATTCGACCTTGATCAAATAACGATGGGTTGCTATTTCGATATGTTCAAAATAACACCCTTTAAGGCCAATGGCCTTCACCAAAAAGAAGAGTTCGATCTCGATCGAACGATGATGGGTTACTATTTCAATAAGTTCAAAATAGCACCCTTTAAGGCCAATGGCCTTCGCCAAAAAGAAAAGTTCGACCTCGATCGAACGATGACGGGTTACTATTTTGGTAAGTTCGAAATAACACCCTTTAAGGCCAAGCGCCTTCGACAAAAACAAGAGTTCGACCGCGATCGAACGACGATGGGTTGCTATTTCGATAAGTTCAAAATAAGACCTTTAAGGCCAAGGGCCTTCGCCAAAAAGAAGAGTTCGACCTTGATCGAACGACGATGGATTGCTATTTCGACAAGTTAGAAATAACACCCTTAAAGGCCAAGGGCCTTCGCCAAAAAGAAGAGTTCGACCTCGATCGAACGACGAGGGGTTGCTATTTTGATAAGTTCGAAATAACACCCTTTAAGGCCAAACGCCTTCGACAAAAAGAAGAGTTCGTCCTCGATCGAACGACGATGAGTTACTATTTTGATAAGTTCAAAATAACACTCTTTAAGGCCAAGGGCCTTCGCAAAAAAGAAGAGTTCGACCTCGATCGAACGACGAGGGGTTGCTATTTTGATAAGTTCGAAATAACACCCTTTAAGGCCAAACGCCTTCGACAAAAAGAAGAGTTCGTCCTCGATCGAACGACGATGAGTTACTATTTTGATAAGTTCAAAATAACACTCTTTAAGGCCAAGGGCCTTCGCAAAAAAGAAGAGTTCGACCTCGATCGAACGACGATGGGTTGCTATTTTGATAAGTTCAAAATAACACTCTTTAAGGCGAAGGGCCTTCATCAAAAAGAAGAGCTTGACTTCGATCGAACGACGATGGGTTGCTATTTCAAAAAGTTCAAAATAACACCCTTTAAGGCCAAGGGCCTTCGCCAAAAAGAAGAGTTCGTCCTTGATCGAATGAGGACGGGTCGGTATTTCAACATGTTCGAAATAACACCCTTTAAGGCCAAGGGCCTTCGTAAAAAAGAAGAGTTCAACCTTGATCGAACGACGACTGGTTAATATTTCGAAAAGTTTTAAATAACACCCTTAAAAGCCAAAAGCCTTCGCCAAAAAGAAAAGTTCGACCTTGATCGAACGACGATGGGTTCATATTTCGACAAGTTCAAAATAACACTTTTAAGGCCAAGGGCCTTCGCCAAAAAGAAGAGTTCGACCTCGATCGAATGACGACGGGTTACTATTTCGATAAAGTTAGAAATAAAAACCTTTAAGGCCAAGGGCCTTCGCCAAAAAGAAGAATTAGACCTCGATTGAACGACGATGGGTTGCTATTTCGATAAGTTCGAAATAACACCCTTTAAGGCCAAGGGCCTTCGCCAAAAATAAGAGTTCGACCTCGATCGAACGATGATAGGTTACTATTTCGATAAGTTCAAAATAACACCCTTTAAGACCAAGGGCTTTCGCCAAAAAGAAGAGTTCGACCTTGATTGAATGACGACGGGTTATTATTTCAATAAGTTCGAAATAACACCCTTTAAGGCCAAGGGCCTTCGCCAAAAAGAAGAGTTCGACCTCGACAGAACGACGACGTGTTACTATTTCGATAAAGTTCGAAATAAAACCCCTTAAGGCCAAGGGCCTTCGCCAAAAAGAAGAATTTGACCTCGATTGAACGACGATGTGTTGCTATTTCGATAAGTTTGAAATAACACCCTTTAAGGCCAAGGGCCTTCGCCAAAAAGAAGAGTTCGACCTCGATCAAACGATGACGGGTTACTATTTCGATAAGTTCAAAATATCACCCTTTAAGGCCAAGGGCCTTCGCTAAAAAGAAGCGTTCAACCTCGATCGAACGACGACGGGTTACTATTTCAATAAGTTTGAAATAACACCCTTTAAGGCCAAGGGCCTTCGCTAAAAAGAAGAGTTCGACCTTGATCGAACGATGATGGGTTGCTATTTCGATAAGTTCAAAATAACACCCTTTAAGTCCAAAGGCCTTCGCCAAAAAGAAGAGTTCGACCTCGATCGAACGACGACGGGTTACTGTTTTGATAAGTTCGAAATAATACCCTTTAAGGCCAAGGGCCTTCGCCAATAAGAAGAGTTCGACCTCGATCGAACGACATCGGGTTACTATTTCGATAAGTATGAAATAACACCCATTAAGGCCAAGAGCCTTCGCCAAAAGGAAGCGTTCGACCTCGATCGAACGACGATGGGTTACTATTTTGATAAGTTCGAAATAGCACCCTTTAAGGCCAAGGGCCTTCGCCAAAAAGAAGAGTTAGACCTCGATCGAACGACGATGGATTGCTATTTCGATAAGTTCGAAATAACACCCTTTAAAGCCAAGGGCCTTCGCCTAAAAGAAGATTTCTACATCGATCGAACGACGATGGGTTGCTATTTCGATAAGTTCAAAATAACAGCCTTTAAAGCCAAGGGCCTTCGCCAAGAAGAAGAGTTCGACCTCGATCGAACAACGACGGGTTGCTATATCGATAAAGTTCGAAATAACACCCTTTAAGGCCAAGGGCCTTCGCCAAAAAAAAGAGTTCGACCTCGATCGAACGACGCTGGGTTGCTCTTTCGATAAGTTTAAAATAACACCCTTTAAGGCCAATGGCCTTCCCCAAAAAGATGAGTTCGACCTCAATCAAACGACGACGGGTTATTATTTCAATAAGTTCGAAATATCACCCTTTAAGGCCAAAAAGAAGAGTTCGACCTTGATCGTACGACGACAGGTTACTATTTCAATAAGTTTGAAATAACACCCTTTAAGGCCAAGGGCCTTCGCAAAAAAGAAGAGTTTGACCTCGATCGAACGGAGATGGGTTGCTTTCTATAAGTTCGAAATAACACCCTTTAAGGCCAAGGGCCTTCGCCAAAAAGAAGATTTCGACCTTGATCGAACGATGATGAGTTGCTAGTTCGATAAGTTCGAAATAACACCCTTTAAGTCCAATTCCCTTCGCCAAAAAGAAGAGTTCGACCTCGATCGAACGACGACGGGTTACTATTTTGGTAAGTTCGAAATTACACCCTTTAAGGCCAAGGGCCTTTGCCAAAAAGAAGAGTTCCACCTCGATCGAACGACGATGGGTTGCTATTTCGATAAGTTCAAAATAACACCCTTTAAGGCAAGGGCCTTCCCCAAAAAGAAGAGTTCGACCTCAATCGAACGATGACGAGTTATTATTTCGATAAGATCGAAATAACACATTTTAAGTCCATGGGCCTTCGCCAAGAAGAAGAGTTAGACCTTGATAGAACGACGACGAGTTACTATTTCGATAAAGTTCGAAATAACACCCTTTAAGGCCAAGGGCCTTCACCAAAAGAGAAGAGTTCAACCTCGATCGAACTATGACGGGTTACTATTTCGATAAGTTCGGAATAACACCCTTTAAGGCCAAGGGCCTTCGCCAAAAAGAGAAGATTTCGACCTCGATCGAACGACGACGGGTTACTATTTCGCTAAGTTCGAAATAATACCCTTTTTGGCCAAGGGCCTTCGCCAAAAGAGAAGAGTACGACCTCGGTCGAATGACAATGGGTTACTATTTCGATAAGTTCGAAATAACACCCTTTAAGGTCAAGGGCCTTCGCCAAAAAGAAGAGTTCGACCTCGATCGAACGACGACGGGTTACTATTTCGATAAGTTCGAAATAACACCCTTTAAGGCCAAGGGCCTTCGCCAAAAAGAAGAGTTCGACCTCGATCGAACGACGACGGGTTACTATTTCGATAAGTTTGAAATAACACCCTTTAAGGCTAAGGGCCTTCGCCAAAAATTAGAGTTCGACCTCGATCGAACGACGACAAATTACTATTTTGATAAGTTCGAAATAAAACCCTTTAAGGCCAAAGGCCTTCGCCAAAAAGAACAGTTCGACCTCGATCGAACGACATCGAGTTACTATTTCAATAAGTTCGAAATAACACCCTTTAAAGCCAAGGGCCTTCGCCAAAAAGAAAAGTTCGACCTCAATCGAATGACGATGGGTTGCTACTTTGATAAGTTCGAAATTACACCCTTTAAGGCCAAAGGCCTTCGCTAAAAAGAAGAGTTCGACCTCCATCAAACAACGACGGGTTACTATTTCGATAAGTTCGAAATAACACCCTTTAAGGCCATGGGCCTTCGCCAAAAAGAAGAGTTCGACCTCGATCGAACGTCGATGGGTTGCTATTTCGATAAGTTCAAAATAACATCCTTTAAGGTCAAGGGCCTTCACCACAGAGAAGAGTTCGACCTCGATCGAACGACGATGAGTTGCTATTTCGATAAGTTTGAAATAACACCTTTTAAGGCCAAGGGCCTTCGCCAAAAAGAAGAGTTCGACCTCGATCGAACGACGATGGGTTACTATTTTTGATATGTTCGAAATAACACCCTTTATGGCCAATGGCCTTCGCCAAAAAGAAGTTCGACCTTAATCAAACATTGACGGGTCGATTTTTCGACAAAAGTTCGAAATCACACCTTCAAGGCCACAAGCCATCCCCAAATGGAAAAGTTTGAAATATATCTAAGGCCAAAGGCTATCAGTAAACAAAAAGGGAAGAAAAGACCGAGACTCACCATACGGGAAGCCATCCCATGCCAAAGTCACAAAAAAGCAAAAACAAAGATAAAGCATGAGGCATATAACAACGAAAAAATTCTTCTTTATACAAGGTCACCGCGCTAATTGTCACAGATTACATACGGCCCAGACATCAATAAAAAAAAGAGAAAGAAAGGAATAACTACAATCGACAACAAATAAATAAAATAGAAATCTGACTAAGACAACATTCTTTCACTCGGCGTCATCACCGTCATCATCATCTCCAGGAAGCTCTCCCTCATCATCCGCGCCCTCTTCGGCCTCCGGAGTCGCAGAGTCATAACCATAGTTAACACGAGCCTCGCACGCCTTTGCTCGTGCTTCTTCATATGCGGTCTCAATAATATTGCCCACCTCCCACAAACTCTTGTATATATCCCGTTGAGCTTCAGCATGAACCCAAAGCTCATGTAGGCAGCAGGGTAGCAGCGGCAGAGGAAGACTCGATCTGAGCCAGCAGTCGCTCCTTTTCAGCCTCAAGAGTGGAGACCTGATCTCCTAAGGTCGAAGCTTCCCGATCGATCTCACCAATGCGCTCCTCAAGCCTCGCCTCCATCAGCGTTGCCGTAGCTCTCTCCGACTCTACTCAGATTGGAGGACGTGGATAGTGTTCTCTAGTTCCGCTGCCCTTGCTGAAGCCGCAGACCAGGCACTCTCGATACTCTCCAGTCCGGCGACATTTCTCTCCAACTCGACCATTTTTCCCATCCACCCTGTACTCATCGCCTCGACCTTGATAAGGTTCTGGTCCATTTCGGCCTGCATCGACCTCAGCCTCCCCTACAGATAGTCACACTCTGTGGCCACCCCCTTACCCACCTCGAGCTCTTCATCCTTCGCGCGAAGCTGCACCTCGAGCATACCGTTCCTACGAATGGCCTCCATCAACTGCTGATCTCTCTTCTCCAATTCCTCACCGAGGGATTGAGCACCAGGATTCTCCCTCAGTCGCTCGTGCATCTCACGGCACTTATTGCGATAGTGTCGATACTTTTCCAACATCTTCAAGAAAAGCTTGGCCCGAATGTCGGCCCTGCGCATACTCTCCACTTCCACCATGTACGTCTGAAAAATGAGAAGGTGGGTTAAAACCATATCAACAAGAAAAATGAGAAAGGTATAAAAGAAAAGGGCAACGTACCCTCAAACCCATAGCAGCCACTTCATTCATCAAATCGACATCAGGAACGCTCCGGAGAGCCTCATTCTCGGCAGCAGAACACAGAATGTCAAACTTTGGCACCAGATCCTTCGTGTCCCCCAGGAGATTAACGCCTGAAGAAATTTCAAGAATACGGGCCGGCCCCCTGCACGAACTACCGAGTGGGTGATACCCTCCTCAAACATCCTCACATCATCAGGATCGAGGTCCGACTCGGATTCATAATCGTCGACCACAATGCACTTTCCTCTTTCAGCAGCTGAGGATGAAGCACGACCAGGTACGGAGGACGAGGGTACATCCGAAACTACAACAACAGCCTCAGACATCTGGCCTCCCATCACGACAGGTTGCTGATCAACAATAACAGCAAGAATCTCCATCGACGGGGCAGATGCGATAGCTATCTCCATCTCTTCGGGCGGAATGGTATCAACCCTCGCCCCAGATTCTGTCACGGAGAGTCGTCTAGGTGAATTACAGTCGGAGGGGCTGCCTTGAATTCCACTTGCCGCCTCTTGGACAACCCTTCTTCTTCCTCAGCGCGGGGAGATTCACCCGTCTGGCGAGCAACACGAGTCAGAACTTCAGTCTGAGAAGTGGCCTCCACAGGAATAACCACAGCCGCCGACTCGACCGATGCAGCCCTCGACGAAGGCCAAATGGTAGGTGCTGCAACAGGGCGAGTGTAGACATGTAATTTTTGACTCTCCCCAAGATTTTACACATTTTAGCGTAAATATGTACTTTAGGTTTAGTATCGCTCTCTTTACTTTATTGTATCACAAAAATAAAAATTATAAAAAAATATTTTCTCTTATTTAGCTAATTAATATTTTTATCTAGTTACTTTTAATTTGTCTACCTTACATAAAATTCAAAAATATAAAAAAAATAGTTCCAACAATATTATCTTAATTTTACAATGATTTTTTCATTTTTTATCTTTTAGCATGATATTTTATTAAAAAATATACCAAAATAGGTTGTTTTAACGGATAGTTTTATTTTAATAATTATTTTACATAAGTAGAATTAATTAATAAATGGTGTAATATTTTTGGTCTTGTTTTAGAAGAAAAGGTATGAAATTTGGGGCTAATTTTGTTTGGTCTTAATTGAAAAGGCCCAATTTGAGATAACCCAAAACATTGAGCCCATACCCATTTCTCATTTGACCTAACCTAATTTCTACCTCTATAAATTAATACCTGACTCCTAAAATCAAGGGGACCTAAGATCTAGCTACCTACAAAAATCGTCAGCCTCAACTCCAAGATACTTTCTTTATTGGATTTTGACGACCCCAACTTTCATTTTCCTTTTTCAGTATATTATCCTCCTCTTTAGGGTTATTATTATTATTACTATAATAATCTTCATTGTTAATTTTCACTAATCTTGACGTCGTCATTGCACCTGCGTGAGCTGCTTCAGCTTGTGCGAGTTTCGACATGTTCCAATGAAGCTCCGCGTTTAAAGTAGTTAAGGTGGGTAAAGATTGAATTTTGGGAATCTCTTGTTACGCGCCTTTTTACTGCCCAGAAACAGCCATCGAACCAGCAGCAAAACCAGCTGCAAACAGTTCCGAAATCACCATCCATCCAAATCTGCTCGAGTTGAGTCGTTCGCCGTTGCGATTCCGGTTTGAGTTTTTGGTCCGTAGCTTGCTTGAGGGCTGTTGTTTTTTGGATGTTCTTTTGCGATGTACATGTTGGGAGATTTTCAGCAATTAAGGTCCTATCTTTATTTGTTTATGATTTGTTTGATATATATTGCTTGTGCTTAAGTTGTTGGCTTGAGCTCATTTCATACCATTGTTGTTTTGAAATAGCATACTGTTTGGTACATCATTTTGCTTAATGTTGTCTCATGTTCATTTACTGTATCTTCCCGTTGATCATGAAAATTGCAAAGTGTTAATTGAATCATGAAGTGGAGGGATTAGTGATAATGGTTCATGTGTTGTTTGTTAGAAATTAAAAGGTTGTGGGGTTTAAGATGATTGTAGCGTTAATGGGCTGTGAGGGTTGGATAAATGTAATTAGAATAGTTTGAATTTGACTAAGGTTGGGCCGTGGGTTTTAGTCTCGAATTATCATGAATTGGGCTCCGAAATTTCTTACTGTTTCCTTGTGTTTAGGCTTGGTCGTGACTGGTATTAAGTTAAAAATATAACTTTCTTGATTTTAAGTCCTTGCTCACTATATTGTCTTGTAAAAATCTATTTTTTGCGTCAATTAGTTGTTATTTATGAGGTATTCATTTCCTTTAGATACCATAGCTTTGCCAACAATTAATCCCATTACTTAAAATTACACTTTTCCAACAATGTCTTTTCCATAATTCATGACCTTATGACAATCTCAAACATAGGAAACGAACAATTTTGAAAGGTGTAGTTGCTTTAGGCGCGTAATTTAAATTACTTTCCTAAACTCGGGTATGCATTTATGTGACCCAATTTCATGTCTCAACAACGTTAGATAAAATGTGTCGTGGATCGCAGGCGCATTTATGTGACGTGGTTCAAGACGCGATTTAGATGACGTTGAATCTTTCCTAAAAAACAATTAAATAAAAGCGGTTATAAAGTTAAAATTGAACCATAGGTTAAAACATGTGTTAAAATCAGATAATAGGCCAATTATAACAGTTGAGCGACCGTGCTAGAACCACGAAATCCGGGAATGCCTAACACCTTCTCCCGGGTTAACAGAATTCCTTACCTGGATTTCTGTGTTCGCGGACTGTAAAACAGAGTCAATCTTTCCTCGATTCGAGATTTGAAACCGGTGACTTGGGACACCATAAATTATCCCAAGTGGCGACTCTGAATTTTTAAATAAATAATCCCGTTTCGATTGTCACTTAAATTGGAAAAACTCCCTTATACACCCTTCTGGGGGGTGTAGGTAAAAAGGAGGTGTGGCAGCTTTGGCGACTTTGCTGGGGATAAGAATCCAGAACTTCTGGTTCAGGGTTCAAGAATTCGAGCTTAGAATAACTGTTATAATTGGCTTTATTTATTATCTGATTTTATTGCATATTTGAGCCTAATGTGCTAAATGCCGTTTTTACCACTTTGATATTATTTGAACTATATATAAACTGTTACGAAACCCTTCTCTTCTCATCTTCGGGGATGTGCACCCTGGCGTGACTCCTCCTTCTGTTAGTGTCATACCTTGAAATAAGAAAGAGGCTCGGACAAGTTACAAAGCCGGATGGTCTTTTGGTTCCCGGTACGTAGCTCCCTCCTCGGCTCGAGTTGTCCACTTGGGTACACAAGTCTAGAACAATATACCCAGGTTTTTAGTTTAGAATAACTTAGCCTCATGTCGGATCCCTAGTATGAACGTTTGTTTGTATCATGTGCATTTGACTTTGGGGACTCAACACAGGGGTTGGGTCCGTCTTGGACAGGTGTACCCAAATTAAAAGACCATCCTGATGCATCTTACGTGCTACTTGCGTATCTGTCTGTTTTGGCCTGTATGTTGACTGGCTTCTAGAATAGGGAAAGAAAATGAAAAAAAAGAGAAAAAGAAGAAGGAAAAAAAAAAGAAAAGAGAGTGAGAGGCAAGTATTTGAATTATCCTGAAACTCTGCCGAAATTTTGAAAAAAGAGAAAAAGTCATTTCAAAATAAGTCATATTTCCCTGTTCCGTCAAAATGGGTGAACTACGCGGGTCTGCTTCTCACTGGATGTGAGATATATAGGCAAACCTCATCGGTTCCGGCCTCCCATTTTCAAAAGTCCAAAAATATTTTCCTTTACTTCTTTCTTTAGAAAGTTTTTTTTAGACACCATTTTTTTTAAAAACAAAAACAAAATCCAAAAATATTTTCCTTTAGTTCTTTCTTTAGAAAGTCTTTCTTTTAGACTCCAATTTTTTAAAAAAATCCAAAAATATTTTCTTTTAATCTCTCTCAAAATCCAAAAATATTTGTTTGAAAATTCAAAGAAAAAATATTTTCTCTTTTCTTTTGTAGTATTTCTTTCTTAAATTCAAAGTGAAAGTCCAAAAATATTTCCTTTCGAAATTTTCAGAAAAAAAAGAAAAAGAAGGTAAAATTCAAGAAAATATTTTTTCCCTCTTACGTCTTTCTTTTCAAAAAAAATCTTTAAAAAAATAAATAGAAATCCAAAAATATTTTCTTTCTTCTTTGTAAGTATTTCTTTTGAAAAAAAAAACAAATTCAAAATCCAAAAAAAGAGTTAGTTTATTTACTCTATTTCTAATCTTCCCGAACTACGCAAGATCTGATTCATGTTCCCACATGATACGTAGGCTACCCACATCAGGTTCGATCACCATTAAAAAGAAATGAAAAAAATGAAGAAATGAAAAAATATTGATAATAATAAGGACCGACTGAGTCCATTTTAATATGTTTTGTTTTGAATTGTGAAGAAAGTTGAGGTGGTCAGTTTGTGGTAAGCTGAAAACACAAGATCCAAGGAAAAATGATAACTGACATCGAAGCTGTTACAAGTGCTCAAGAGACTCAGGGTCAGAGGGTTCAACAAGAGTCTACCGTGTTTGAGAAAAATAGAATACTGAAACAGCAAATGACCGAAATGTGTCAAGCATGGGCCAGTGGTCAAGGACAGCCTCCTCATGAGTCACAATTTGCTACACAACAAGAGCAGTACCACTATCCTAAGTACCACTCGTACTCGTTTGATCTTCCTGCAAACCTTGAGAAGCCTGCCCGAAAGATGGTACAGGAAGAAATAACCCAAAGAATGAAAAGCTTAGAACAACAGTTGAAAAACATGCAAGGGTTGGCAGGTCAAAAGAGTGTTGCCTTCAAAGATCTATGTATGTTCCCCGATGTCCACTTGCTGCCTGGTTTCAAGACTCCCAAATTTGAAAAGTATGATGGACATGGAGATCCCATAGCCCACCTGAAAAGGTATTTGCAATCAACTGAGAGGTGCGGGAAGAAATGAAGAATTGTTGATGGCTTATTTTGGGGAAAGCCTTACGGGAGTAGCCTCTGAATGGTTTATGGATCAAGACACGTCTCGCTGGTATGTTTGGGATGACATGGCACATGCCTTTGTCAAACAGTTCCAATACAACATTGACATTGCCCCAGACCGCAATTCCCTTTCAAACTTGAAGAAGAAACCAACTAAAAGTTTCAGGGAATATGCCATTAAATGGAGAGAGCAAGCGGCCAGAGTTAAGCCACCCATGGATGGGCACGAGTTAATCACTGTCTTCCTTCAGGCTTAAGAGCCAGATTATTTTCAAAACATGATATCTGCAGTGGGTAAATCCTTTTCGGAAGCAATCAAAATGGGGGAAATGATTGGGAATGGTCTTAAGACAGGCAAAATTATAAGTCAAGCAATTCTCAAAGCCGCAACTCAGGCTGTCCCGATTGAATCTGATAATTTTAGTGACACGAATGAGAAGCACGATAAAATCATGATGACATCAGGGTCGAGAAGAGTTCCTAGGAGAGCATCTCGAAGGTATGAGCAACCTCATCAGGTTTCACATGATTCCCCTGAATACTATTATCCACTTCAGAACCCTCAATACTCTGTTGCTGCACCTCAGTATGTTGCCCGACCACCAAGACACCCCATAAGGCGAGCACCAGCACCGCAAAATCTCCACCAACCTCCACAAAATTTTCAAATGCCCTATAACCCACATCCAAGCCAGGGGTATATAAGGGAACAAAGGCTGAAAGATAATTTTACACCAATAGGAGAGTCCTATGCAAGCTTGTTTGAGAAATTAAAGCAGTATGACATGATTGCACCTATTCCTCCAAATCATGTGGACCCCCGTGCAAGAAGCTTTGACCCTTCTAAAAGGTGTGAATACCATTCCAATGCTTAGGGGCACAATATTGAAAGCTGTCGGGATTTGAAAAGAGAAATAGAAAGGATGATCCAGGAAAACCTGATTGTGATCCAAGATAGTGACACCCAGAATATCGCGCCCTGCACATCATGATGCACACTTTGTGGGGATGATGCCTGGTGACATGGAGTATGAGAATTATCTCGGGAACTTGCTAACTGAAGTTAATGATGTTGAAATTGGAGAAGGCTCTGCTGATTCTGATGAGCAAATTTGTGGCTAAATGTCAAGCCTAGCGATTGAAAAGTCATTCCCTCCTCACTAGGAAGGAATCTTGGTAGCTTGTTTTGATGTTTTTCCTATTATCTGGGTTATTTCAGGGTTGTGATCCAGATTTTATTTGTTTTATTGAGTCAAACCCTTCTATCCCTCCATTCTGTTTGTGTGAGTCTTGTCTTTCTGTTCTGTTGCTATTTTCATTAGCCGGGTTATTTAGGGTTGTAACTCGAATTTTAGGTTATTTGTCTTGTTGTTTACTCAATGAAATACAGTTTGTCCTTTTGTGTCATTCCATGCTTAGTTCTTTTCCCGCTAGTTTTAATGACATGACATGCATGCGGAATTTTTGGCCAGATCTTAGAAAATTGATTTAAGTTTGAATTGGACAACTGAGGAAAAGGCATTTTTGAGGATGAATAAAGAGTTGAAATACTTTAGAATTAAGGTCGAGTAAAGTTCACCTTCAAATCATCATGAAGATCGGGCTTGAGGATGTTTAATCAATTGAAGTTTGTTAGAAATTTTGACATTAAAAGATGGAAAGTGTCTTGTGACCACGACACACTAAGAGGACAGACATGTTCATCAATGTTGTGATCGCGAAAAATACTATGTTTGGCATTCTCGAGGCTGGGAGGCCCTCTTTCAGCTATCCAACACTTTATATCCTTCGCTACCCCTTTTGAGCCTGTGTTATTTTCTTTGACTACCCTCTTTTGGAATCAAGTTTAGAGTCAAGAGTCAAAAAAAATATACAAAAAAAAGAAAAAGAAAAAGAAAAAAAAGAGAGAAAGAGAGAGAGTCTATGTCCCAAGAGTACAAACTGGGACAATTCTTAGGAAGTTCAAGTGAAAAAAAGATGATGAAGAAGAAAAGAACTGGCAAAGGTCCATGCCCCAAAAAAATAGAAGCTGGGGCAACTTGTTTCGAAAAAAAAAATAAAAAAAAACAACAGAAAGAAAAATGAATTTTTTTTTAGTTAGGTTAGATGTTTGAACTACGTTCGACCTGATTCCTTAATAAAGGATACGTAGGCAGCCTCACGGTTCGGTCCAACCAAATAAGAATTTAAAAGACAAAAAATTCAAAAAAAAACCCAATAGTTGAAACTGGGGCAAAGATTTTATTTTATTTTTAAAAGAGTCGATTTCAAAAGTTGTAAGTATACAACCCCGTCATCTTTTGTCTGTTTTGAGCCTCATGTCGGTCTTTCGTCCAACCCTATCCAAAATCCTTCCAAATAAAGACTTCCCGA
The DNA here is from genome assembly GCF_000715075.1 of Nicotiana tabacum. Lineage (NCBI taxonomy): Eukaryota > Viridiplantae > Streptophyta > Magnoliopsida > Solanales > Solanaceae > Nicotiana > Nicotiana tabacum. Next base: position 46,841,677 of record NC_134090.1, on the reverse strand, counting down.
TATGCCTTCAAGAATGCCAAGAGAAGCATGCAATGATCAACGGTTGTCACACGATATATTACACTGTCAAGTTACTCACAAAAAGTAAGAAAAAGAAAAAGAAAAATGAGAGAGTCTTACTAGTGAAAACCCTCACGGGCACAGTAAGGCGACGGTAAGTAGAGCTGAATAAATGAGAGAGGCTTGTTGGTGAAAATTCCTTGGGGCACCATTAGTTGAAAGTGAGTTGCGAAGTTGATGCAAAGGATTGACACGGATAGGCCCGACTTCAAAGATCATAAGAATGGTAAAAGAGAAGATTGAATTAGTTTGATAGATCAGGCCGTTGAGTCCAAAATGCATGTCATGATCATTAAGGCTAATTATTGAAAAGAAAAATTGAAAAAAAAATTCTTCCTTCTGTCCTTCCGACACGGGCATTTCTTGTTAATACTTGTTTCTTTGCACCATTGTGTCCTCCACTCTGAGTCAGTCCTTGTCAAAACAAGCAAGAAAAGATTTCAAAACTGCTACCAGCTTTTCAGTTGCACAAAGTGAATTTGGCCAGCACATTCAGTTGTTACTGTCAACATGCCTTGAGGATTCATGCAAAGGCTCCCCCTAAAGACTCTTGTCAGGCTACTTGGCGTAAGCAAAGATAACTGGTGATTCTCTCTGACAGACAAATTGCTCAAAAACAGGAAATCATTCAAGATATCGAAAAAGGTCACCTAAGCAAAGATCTCCAATTGAGATAAGGTTGTTTGAGTTGCAAATACAAATGGTATTGGTGTGAAACAATCAGAGTTGGTGCAGAACAAAAGTCTTTTGAGACCGACTCAAGCTGATTGAGCAGAAGCCAAGCTGCCCAAGACTCAAGGCCACAAATCGACCACCATTTTCAAAACTAACCAATTTTTCTTTGTGTGAAACAGGAAGAAAGCAGTGCAAGGAAAGTGGTTCAAAAAAAAAGAAAAAAAATAAGAAAAAGAAAAGAAAAAAAACAAAAAAAAAGAGAAGAAAAAGAAAAGAAGAGAAGAGCCGATAAAGCAAATTTTTGCCTTTATTTGTCTTGCTATTGTGCATTAAATCTTGCCATTGATCTTCACATTTTTTGTCCTAGGATAAAAAGCCCTAGTCTGGTGGATTTTCTCCCAATAAAAATCTTAGTCTGATGAATCTTTCTCCTAAGATACCAAAAAAAAAGACCTAGTCCGATGAATTTTCTCCTAGGATCGAAATCTTAGTTTGATAAATTTTTCTCCTAAGATAGAAGATCTAGTCTGATGAACTTTCTCCTAGGATAGAAATCTTAGTCGGATGAATCTTTCTCCTAAGATAAGAAACCTAGTCCGATGAATCTTTCTCCTAGGATAAACGTCTTAGTCTGATGAATCTTTCTCCTAAGATACCAAAAGATAGAAAACCTAGTTTGATGAACTTTCTCTTAGAATAAACATCTTAGTCTGATGAATCTTTCTCCTAAGATACAAAAAATTAATGTCTTAGTATGATGAACCTTTCTCCTAAGATAGAAAACCTAGTCTGATGAACTTTCTCCTAGGATAGAAATCTTAGTCGGATGAATCTTTCTCCTAAGATACCAAAAAAAAGAGACCTAGTCTGATGAATTTTCTCCTAGGATCAAAATCTTAGTCTGATGAATTTTTCTCCTAAGATAGAAGACCTAGTCTGACGAACCTTCTCCTAGGATCAAAATCTTAGTCTGATGAACCTTTCTCCTAAGATACCAAAAAGAAGTAGAAAAGAGACCTAGTCTGACGAACTTTCTCCTAGGATCAATATATTAGTCTGATGAATCTTTCTCCTAAGATAGAAAACCTAGTCTGATGAATTTTCTCCTAGGATAATTTTTTTTTAAAAAAAAAGAGGAAGTCTGAATTTGAAAAAAAGGGGAGTCATTTTTTTAGTTTTCTTAAGATTATCAATGTTTAGTTTTCCTGAAATCAGGGGTCCCGCCTGGAGAATAGGGTCAGTTTTTACTTTAGTCAAGCTTAGTTTAAAGTTTTCCGCAAGCTTAATCACGTTTAGGAGACACACATCCTAGTCGAGTCATTAATTTTACTCTCATCATTGCATCCTTCATCCGCAGCGCAAGTGATTTATAGTTTTGTTAACACTCACAGATGTTCCCAATATCAAACTGGGGCAGGAAAATTTATTTTGTTTTGTTTGTTTTGTTGTAATCAAGCTCCCACCTGGAGAACAAGGGAAGACAACTCAAGTTTCAAGGGAAAACAGTTTCGAAGGAAGACAACTCAAGTTTCAAAGGAAAGCAGTTTCAAAAGAATACTCAAGTTTCAAGGGAAAACAGTTTCGAAGGAAGACAGTTCAAGTTTCAAGGGAAAATGGTTCAAGGTGCAAGGAAAAACAGTGTCAAGTAACAAGAGAAGACGGTTCAAGTTCAGCAATCAGGCGCCCACCTGAGAAAAAAAAGGGGAATTCAATTCAGAATGCAATTCAGGTCAACAACAAAAGAAGCTCGCGTCAAGAATGCGAGTCAGCAGTCCAAGATGATCAACAGAAGTTAGTCACAATCCAGAATAAAAAGAAAAAAAACAAAAAGAAAGACAAGAAGTGAATCCAAATGCAAAAGTTAATGAAAGATGTGAGCTGCTCAAGACAGGTCTGAGGTCACAAGCTCTGCATGTCCCGTCTTGGTTTGAAAAGTTGAAGAAGATTGAACCAATACCTGCGGCTAACAAGCATCAAAATTCAGATCAGAGTCCGCATGAAGAACCAACCAAGACTCAAGATCAAACTTCAGAAGACTCATAGATAGGAATCTTGTAACTCGTAGCTGATAGGCTTAGTTGGTCTTTTTTATTTTTGATTTTGATGTAATAACGGGACCGTGGACCAGAACCTCAGCGGAACGGCACCTCGACCGGCTCTCCACCTCGGTACTCCATTACCTCATTCACTTCTGAACTACACGTGGCCTGATTCCTTTATAGCCAAGGATATGTAGGCAACTCAGATACCAGGGCTCGGTCATATTCTCTTCCTTTCTCTTAGTTTTCGGTCTCTCTAAAAAAGGGTCGAGTCAAAAAAACCTGTCTAGTCGTTCTTTGTCTGAAAATACTTCGTATTTCCAGTCAAAGAGGGCAGCTGTAGACATGTAATTTTTGACCCTCCCCAAGATTTTACACATTTTAGGGTAAATATGTAGTTTAGGTTTAGTATCGCTCTCTTTACTTTATTTTATCACAAAAGTGAAAATTACAAAAAAATATTTTCTCTTATGTAGCTTATTAATATTTTTATCTAGTTACTTTAATTTGTCTACCTTACAGAAAATTCAAAAATACAAAAAAAAATAGTTCCAGGAATATTATATTAATTTTACAATGATTTTTTTATTTTTTATCTTTTAGTATGATATTTTATAAAAAATATGCCAAATAGATTGTTTTAAAGGATAGTTTTATTTTAATAATTATTTTAATTAAGTAGGATTAATTAATAAATGATGTAGTATTTTTGGTCTTGTTTTAGAAGAAAGAGTATAAAATTTGGGGCTAATTTTTTTTGGTTTTAATTAAAAATGCCTAATTTGAGATAGCCCAAAACATTGAGCCCATACCCATTTCCCATTTGACATAACCTAATTTTTACCTCTATAAATTAACACCTAACTCCTAAAATTAAGGGGACCTAAGATCTAGCTACCCACAAAAATCGGCAGCCTCAACTCCAAGATACTTTCTTTATTGGATTTTGACGACCCCAACTTTCATTTTCCTTTTTCAGTATATTATCCTCCTCTTTAGGATTATTATTATTATTTCTATAATAATCTTCATTGTTAATTTTCACTGATCTTGACGCCGCCATTGCGCCTGCGTGAGCTACTTCAGCTTGTGCGAGTTTCGACATGTTCCAATGAAGCTCCGCGTTTAAAGTAGCTAAGGTGGGTAAAGATTGAATTTTGTGAATCTCTTGTTACATGCCTTTTTACTGCCCAAAAACTGCCATCGAACCAGCAACAAAACGTGCTGCAAACAGTTCCGAAATCACCATCCAAATCTGGTCGAGTTGAGTCGTTCGCCGTTGCGATTCCGGTTTGAGTTTTTGGTCCGTAGCTTGCTTGAGGACTGCTGTTTTTTGGATGTTCTTTTGCGATGTACATGTCGGGAGATTTTCAGCAATTAAGGTCCGATCTTTATTTGTTTATGATTTGTTTGATATATATTGCTTGTGCTTAAGTTGTTGGCTTGAGCTCATTTCATACCATTGTTGGTTTGAAATAGCATACTGTTTGGTGCATCATTTTGCTTAATGTTGTCTCATGTTCATTTACTATATCTTCATGTTGATCATTAAAATTGCAAAGTGTTAATTGAATCATGAAGTGAAGGGATTAGTGATAATGGTTCATGTGTTGTTTGTTAGAAATTAAAAGGTTGTGGGGTTTAAGCTGATTGTAGCGTTAATGGGCTATGAGGGTTGGATAAATTTAATTAGAACAGTTTGAATTTGACTAAGTTTGGGCTGTGGGTTTTAGTCTCTAATTATCATGAATTGGGCTCCGAAATTTCTTATTGTTTCCTTGTGTTTAGGCTTGGTCGTGACTGGTGTTACTTGCTCACTATCTTGTCTTGTAAAAATCTATTTTTTGTGTCGTTATTTATGAGGTATTCATTTCCTTTAGATACCATAGCTTTGCCAACTAATAATCCCATTACTTAAAATTACACTTTTTCCAATAATGTCTTTTCCATAATTCATGGCCTTACGACAATCTCAAACATAGGAAACGAACAATTTTGAAAGGTGTAGTTGCTTTAGGCGCGTAATTTAAATTACTTTCCTAAACTCGGGTGTGCATTTATGTGACCCAAATCCAAATCTCAACAATATTAGATAAAATGTGTCGTGGACCGTGGGTGCATTTATGTGACGTGGTTCAAGACGCGATTTAGATGACGTTGAATATTTCCTAAAAAAATAATTAAATAAAAGCAGTTATAAAGTTAAAATTAAACCATAGGCTAAAACATGTGTTAAAATCAGATAATAGGCCAATTATAACAGTTGAGCGACCGTGCTAGAACCACGGAACCCGGGAATGCCTAACACCTTCTCCCGGGTTAACATAATTCCTTACCTGGATTTCTGTGTTCGCGGACTGTAAAATAGAGTCAATCTTTCCTCGATTCGGGATTTGAAACCGGTGACTTGGGACAACATAAATTATCCCAAGTGGCGACTCTGAATTTTTAAATAAATAATCTCGTTTTGATTGTCACTTAAATTGGAAAAACTCCCTTATACACCCTTCCGAGGGGTGTAGGTAAAAAGGAGGTGTGACAACGAGCAGACAATGTCGGCTGACGAAAGCCAATAGAGGAGCCCTCGCTCTCCGCACTCTCCCTGGCATCGACAAACATCATATAAGAAACTAAGTAAAAAGAGAGGAAAAATAACAAACAGAAGCGACATCTTACCTGTAAAGGGCCTGTGTCCAAATATTTCATAAAAGGCCGACCAGGTGCGAACCCCCGCCGTATGGGGAAGGATGGCGCTCACCCACTCACGGATACCTTCGACAGATGGATGAGGCAATTTCTCGACTGCAGAGACATAATAGGGTTTAGGACTATAACGGAAAATGGTCGGATACATCTCTGACTAAAAGCATAAGAAACTTACGTGCAAAGTTTCACTTCTCAGGGAACCCCGTCGGATCCGCCACAATGTGCTCAGTCCGTACATAGAAATAATTCTCATAGAAATGACGGTTAGCCCTATCGTCCATTTTCATCACCAGACTCTTCGACCCCCGAGGATGCATGTGAAGCATCGTGCTGCGGATAAGCTGAGGGGCGAAGATATTGAGCATGTGATCCAAGGTGATCTCACGACCGGCAAGTTCCGCAAACTTGAGCAACATAAGGAACAACTTGTACAGGTACGACAAAAGTTAGGCGGGGCATACCTCATAAAAATGGCAGAAGTCTACCACCAGGAGAGGAAGAGGAAGTGTGTATCCAATAAGAAAGGGGTAGGCATAAAATACACAGTATCCAGGACGATCAAAATGATGTCATTTTCTATTGTCGGTCGCATGTCGACGTAACCGGGATCCCCCACCTGGCTTTCAACTCTGCAATGTCTTCTCTTCTCATAATAGAAGGGACAGGCTCCAGCTCCGCCCCGGCGCGACTTCTGAAGTCAGTCAATTCTCTTCCAGGGCGAGGCAAAATCTCAACTACCGATGGGACCTCCTCGTCTTCCACCGCTTCTGCCCTTCTAGTGGCCTGAGCAACATTCTTTGGTGCCGGAATTATGATAGAGAGATCAGTGCAAGAGGAATCACCAGCCATTTCATCCAGATGATGCGGCAAAAAGACAACGGAAAGAAATGCCGAAAATTTTCAGTTAACTGAGGGCAAACAAAAAACTCGGAGTGTCAAAGAGAAAGTATATCTGCAGAATTCTTTCAAAGTAAAAGGCAAAGAAGTGTGCCAATCGAATGATGAGTTCCTTCTATTTATAAGAGACATAAATCCCCCAAGCACGAAGCCCAAGAGTCGCCAATCGAATCTGATAGGGCACGAAACATTTTAGTTCCCAGGAACATGTGTCATAATGTCATTGATCTGGAATTTATTATGTTTGACTAAGATTTATCCCTTCATTTTCTTCGATTGATTTATTCAAAAAGGTTCCGATATTTTTTGAGTCAAACAGATACAATTCTAATTTACCTAGAAAATACACAAGCAAATACCTCACAAATTCAGTCCAAGAGAAAATTTACACAATTATTACGCCCAACATTTTCTTCTCTATTTCTCACAACTTTCTCTCTATATTTCTTACAATACTCAAGAAGAGTTGACACAAGTTTGAGGAAAAATGACAAGGAAGTGGTCTCTATTTATAGGTAAAATCTTACAACATAATCAAAAATTATTTTCTACTTGGTCCACTTGGATTAAATTAGCTACCAAGTTAAAATGATTGGACAGTCTTAAAAAGTTGACGCTGTTATAAAATAAAGACTGTAAAGTAAAGATAAGTATAAAGAGAAACTGATATATTATTCGAATTCAAACTGATGTACATAATGAACTGAAATCTCTTCTATTTATAGAATAAAGGAAGCTGATGTGTAAGCTGCTACTGCAAGCTGCTACTACAAGCTGCTGTGTAAGCTGCTACTATACCTGATATGGATAATCTTCTACTGAGAGCAATGTTTATCCATAACGGAGTACTGAATGGATAAGATCATTATACTCAGTATAGATAATCTTCTATTAGGGGTAATGATTATTCATAACGGAGTACTGAAAGGATAAGCTCATTGTATCAGGTATAGATAATCTTCTATCGGGAGTAATGTTTATCCATAATCGGGTACCGAAGTGATAAGATTCTTCCGAAAGCTTATTTCCAATAGAGTACTAAATAGATAAATATATTTGCGGCGGAGTCCCATATGGATAAGCTTCTTCAGGAAGCTTATTTACAACGGAGTACTAAATGAACATCCATAATATAATATATTTATAACACTCCCCCTTGGATGTTCATTAAAAGATAATGTACCTCATTAAAACCTTACTAAAAAAAACCACGTGGGAAAAAATCCTATTAAAGGAAAAGAGTACATATATTTAGTAATACGCATTGCTAGGTGCCTCATTAAAAACCTTATAAGGAAAACCTTGTGGCAAAAAAACCTTAGTAAGGAAAAAAGAGTGCATCGCATATTTTACTCCCCCTGATGAAAACCTTGTTTAAAATATTTGAGTCTCCTCATTCTAATCTTGTATCTGTATAACCAATACGATTTGCACCACCTTTGTTAGCATTAGCAAGATACATTAATACATAACAATTGCACTGAGATAGAGTATTTCATGACAAAAGAGTTCCTCATTCTCTTCTGGAGGTCGGAATGGATCCTTATTCACTTCAAATGATCGAACACCCATTGATGTACTTAATGGGTGCGCTTTGTCCATAAAAAGGTGTTTAAAGACCCTTTCTGTATAGGCAAATTGATGGATAAAGATTTCGTCTGCTAGATATTCAATTTGCAGACAAATTTTTATTTTTCCAAGATCTTTCATCTCAAATTCTTTCTTAAGATATTCAATTGCCTTTTGAAGCTCTTCTGGATTTCCAACAAATTTTATGTAAACAGCAAGTATAACAAATTCAGATGACATTTTCGGATGACATAAACAGCAAGTATAACAAATTCGGATGACATTTTCTTTATAAAAATACATGGACAAATAACATCATTTATGTAATCTTCTTTCAGCAAATATTTACTGAGGCGATTATACCACACGCACACTGATTGCTTTAAACCGTACAAAGGTCTTTAATTTTAATAGGAGCATTTGCAGCTGAAATATGATATTTAATTTTAGATCAACAAATGCTTCTGGAATTTGATTTGAATTATCTTTTGAGTGAGGATCATACTAATGATAATTTGATTCATATAACATATTTTTCAGCTGTTTATTCCATCCCCCAAATGTTCTTTGAGAAATATATCTTTGTGTATTTGGTAAAGAAATTAATCATATACCACACATCAAAAGATAGTAAAAATATTTAATTTCTGATCCTAAACCAATTGTTAGGGGAGGACTTTATCATATATTGTTAGTCTGCTGCATACAAGTGCTGTTGTATGCAATTTAGAATATCTTAGACCAACACATGAAATTTTGTTCTCATAAGCAATAGTTTAGCCATTAGTAGGAGGTATTCAATGCTAAACCAGCTTGGATATAAACCAGCATTATCAAGATGAACTGTCTTGATTTCATAATCTGAAATTTATGCTCTTAATTGAAAAAATCAATCTCAAATGCCAAACTGCAGGTTGACAATAAATATACATGTAACCATCTTATATATGCATCTATAAGTGGTTCACGTGATAGGTGAATGTGCCCATATTTACCTTTTATATATTCCAGAATTCAGGGGTCTTAGTCTCAACTTTAGGCGGTATAATATTATGAGAACAAGCAGCACAAGAGAATTCTTGAAGAATCTTCTGGTTCTTCAGTATATGCTTATCAGAATTCTCAAATAACTCATTTAAAAATGGCAAATGAAAACTTCAAGTTTATCATAGCATGTGCTATCTCTTAGTAAACTTCTAATTTACTATGGCATAAACCTTTGCATTAGTAAACTTCTGATTTACTATGATACATGATGTAGTACAAATTGAAGAATAAGGCGGGTAACTTCTCACATACATATTATTTTACCCCCTATGATTGTGGAAACATAAAGATTTTCAATCTTCCAATCATTTGTAGTATCAATATGATAGCCACTTGTATTAGTAAAATTCAGGGTTACTACAACATATGTTTTGACCATAATCATATAATATGAATGACATATTTGTATATAAGATCTTCAAGAACCTTCATTTATTATCCACAATCTAATATTTATCGGACACTACTGGCGTCATGTGTCTTCTAGGCAAATAGTTAGCTCTTCAGAAGTTTGATACATTTTGTACTATCAAATATTGCTCACACACTTCTGGTATCATGAGAGAAAATCACAATCAAATAAACAGTGTAAAACAATTATTTAAGCACAAGAAAACTCTTCTTCATAATATTTTCATACTTTAGGAGGCAATTTCAATTGTGTTACTTCTTCAGGAGCAAATTTAAAAGTACGAAATATTGAGTATATATTCTCTCAATTATATTACCTCTTCTGGAGGTGAATTGTAATATATTCACATCAAGAGCACGTTCATATTTACCAGATTTATTAATATTGTCACATTCACTTCAGGGAATGGATTAATATTATCAAAAGTTCTCATCCTTCAGGAAATCGAACATAATTATCTAAATGCGCATTAATCACATCAAATTGTGATGCCTCAAACTCTTTTAAAATATTTACTACTTCAGGAGCAAATCGAGGCGTGCATTTAATATAGAGAATATTTATGTAGCTTATCTTCAATTGGAACCATAGAAAGCCTAAATTATCACTTCTGGTGATCATAGGCATATACCACTTCTGGTGGTTAACAAAATATAATTACAATGAGATATACGAAATATAACCACTTCTGGTGGTTGTATATTTCTTGCAAACTCTGCTAGAGTTTAAATTGATCTAATAATGTTATCCATATTCTTCAAAATGACATAAATAAGATATATTATAGTAAACATCATTATCAAATCATAATTTTTCTTTACGTACAATAATTACATAATCATACTATCTATTACAAACAACAAAAATAAAATATTTACATTTCTACAGATTCACCACCGATTACATGACTTGTTTCTCCTTCTGGGAGTGCAAGGTAATCAACTACATCCAAATGCATGAAGTCTAAATTATCTTCAGAAATAAAATTTGCTTCAGCATTTTTCTCTGTCTTCTTCAGGGAGGCTTGATAAAGCTCAAGCATGTGCTTTGGCGTACGACAGGTACGTGACCAGTGCCATTTTCCTCGACATCTATAACATGCATTTTCTGCATTTGGTGCTTGCACCGCTTCATGCTTTTATTCCTTCCTTTTCCACTGCTGGTGGTGAGGAGGGTTATTTGGTGCATTATTATTACCATGATTAAAATTTCTTCCCCGACCACGGCCATGACCACGACTGAGGCCACGACCTCTTCCACATCTAGCTTGGTGGAAGTTCGTCGTATTCACTTCAGGGAATGGACAAGAACCAGTAGGCGTTTCATGGTTTTTCATTAAGAGCCTATTATGTTGCTCGGCTATAAGAAGATGTGAGATAAGTTCAGAATACTTTTTAAATCCCATCTCTCGATATTGCTGCTGCAGGATCATATTCGAGGCATGAAAAGTGGTGAAAGTTTTCTCCAACCTATCATGATTAGTAATATTATCACCACATAATTTCAATTGGGAAATAATTCTGAACATAGCAGAATTATATTCACTTATAGATTTAAAATCTTGTAGCCTTAGATGAGTCCAATCATAACGTGCCTGTGGAAGAACGACCATCTTCAAGTGACCATATTTATCTTTCAAATTATTTCACAGTATGACTGGATCTTTAATAGTGAGATATTCCATTTTCAGACCCTCTTCAAGGTGATGACATATGAATATTATTGCTTTGGCACAGTCTTGGTTTGATTCCTGATTTTTATCCTTGATGGTGTCTGCCAGATCCATTGCATCAAGATGAATTTCAGCATCAAGCACCCAAGACATGTAGCTTTTGCCCGATATATCCAGGGCTACAAATTCAAGTTTAGAAAGATTTGACATTATATAGAAAAAGAAAGTTCGTACCTCAGATACTTTCAAAATATTTGCTCGAGATGGCAGAGTCTCGTGCTGATAACGTGTTATAAAATAAAGACTATAAAGTAAAGACAAGTATAGAGAGAAACTGATATATTATTCGAATTCAAACTGATGTACATAATGAACTGAAATCTCTTCTATTTATAGAAGAAAGGAAGCTGTTGTGTAAGCTGCTACGCAAGCTGCTGTGTAAGCTGCTACTGCAAGATGTTGTGTAAGCTGTTGTGTAAGCTGCTACTATACCCGATATGGATAATCTTCTACTGAGAGCAATGTTTATCCATAACGGAGTACTAAATGGATAAGCTCATTGTACCCAGTATAGATAATCTTCTACTAGGGGTAATGATTATTCATAACGAAGTACTGAAAGGATAAGCTCATTGTACCATGTATAGATAATCTTCTACCGGTGATAATGTTTATCCATAACCGGGTACCAAAGTGATAAGCTTTTTCAGGAAGCTTATTTCCAATAGAGTACTAAATAGATGAACATATTTACGACGAAATCCCATATGGATAAACTTCTTCAGGAAACTTATTTACAACGGAGTACTAAATGAACATCCATAATATAATATATTTATAACATACGCTAAAATTAGACATATTTTAGTTTTATTCCAACAGCACCCTTTATTTCACTATTTTTGAAGGTCAATTTTATCCCTATGTCCATGCCTTTATACCCTCTTCAGCTCAAGAAAGTCACGCTATTAAAATCCTTACCTGGAATGTGTTGGGTCCTCCTAAATATTGTGTATTTTGACTTTTTTCCAAGTATTGTTTCCCCCATCAATTAATCCTTTATTACCTTAGTTGTTCATATGATACAGTTTCATAAATATAGAAAATTTTGAATGCTTTATTAATTCCTTAAATGACGATGCTAATGATGTCAGAAGAGTGTATAAGGCTGTTTCTTTTCTGTTTGCCAATGTGAAAGCATTAGATTGTAATCATATCGCAATTACCGATTTACTATTTCGAAAATGAGACATTAAATTATCATTAATATTATACATTAAATTATCATTACTGTCTTCTTAGTGTGTCTTTGTCACATGAGCAAATTAAATTAAATTTTGTAAAATTGAGTTAGCAAAAGTTGATATCCTATTCTTAGGAATAGTATGAGAGAAAAGAGTCGATTCATTTTTTAATTCGAAATTATGCTTAGAAGTGTTATAAAATGCAGATAAATGATTGGACAGTCTTTATGAGTTAGTTTTTTTTTTTTTTGGTTAAGTACTATTCTAGAAAATAACTTTTGAGATTGGAGGTGGTTCTAAACCGCGTGTTTGTGAAATAACTTAGGATAAAATGAATATGATCCCAGAAATTTGACGAACAAAGCAGATGCGCACTACAAATTTAATAATTAATGAGATGAAAAAAAGGGTTGACAACGATGATGTTCTGATTGCTATTTTGAATCAAAACTAGGTATTATGATACTAATCAATATTTCTTGTTTTTCAATCAAAAACTTTGCATAGTATTTATTGGTAGAGGTAACAAAGTGAATCCTATAATAATTAATAAGTTCAATGGTAGCAGTTAGGGGTATACATAGGTCATGTTGGTTCGAATTTTTTAATTATCAAACCAAATCAATAGTGTTGGATTTTTAAATTTATAAACCAAACCAAACCAACAAAGTCAGGTTTTTCAATCTCGATTTTTCTCAGGGTTTTCGGATTTTTTCGGTTTTTCTGGGTTTTCCTTGGTAAAGTCTTTGTAGCATAAAATATGTAATTTGTGCTCCAAATATTTCTTAAGTACTAGTAAGATACAACTATATATGTCCTTCGGAACTACCCTGTTGGTTTGGAGGGGTTATCCATAGTGATGACCTGGGATCGATACACACTCAATACCTTCTGGGCCTGAGCCTGTCGCACAGGGTTTGCCTAGTGCGATTTACATCCCCTATGTGGTTTGCAGGCTATTATGCAGCGGGGGTTTACCCAGTGTGCACATAGTGCTTACCCGAAGGGCAGAGGCTGTGGCAGAGGCGTAGCGGCTGCGAATTTTCTTGGGGTTCCAAAAAAAAAAATACAACTATATAATGTATTTTCCAAGAAACTAACACAATAATATGAGATAAGTCATAGCATTATACTAAAATATTCAATAACAAAGATAATAAAATTACATAAAATAAATATTGCTAATTCATAAGCCATAATGAAAATTAATATAATCTAAAATACCATATAGGTCATGCTAAAATAAGTATAGTCTAAGTACTAATATTAATTACATAACTAAGCACTAAAGAAAAAGATAAACTAAGTTATGCATTTTCATTATAAACCAATGTAAAACTAAAATAAATATCCAATACTATCGTTATTCCTAGTGTTGAATTGAATTTCTTTTGTTAGCATTAATATTGATTTGAACTTTATTTGAGTTACTATATGTATGTGCTATAAAATTTATTTGCTATTCAAAAATGTTAAGTCTAAACTTGAAATAATATAAAACTGTGAAAAAGTATGAGAAATATTTATAACTTACATTGTTATATATATATATATATATATATATATATATATATATATATATAGAATATTTTTAAAATTTATATAAAATGTACTATCGGGTTGGGTTTGGTTTCAATTTGACTTTTTTTAGTTAACCAAACCAAACCAATTATGGTAGGATTTTATTTTCCAATATCAAACCAAACTATATCGGATTTGTTTTTACGATTTGGCTCGAATTATTGATTTAGTGCGATTTATCGATTTTCTTTGTACACTCCTAGTAGCAATCGTTCTACTAAAATATTATACTATGTAATATGTGATGTATCATCAATACTATCACCTTACTAAACCGCTTGTGGGCTGTGGCACAATTAATGATATTACCCTGTATCAAAGATTTAGAATGACGAATAATTTTATTAACATATTGTTTGAGTGAAAAATGCAGTAACTTTTTCTCGTCGTGAAATGGCATATAATACAATTTCAAAGCATGTAACTTGTATTCACAATCTATCATGTAGCGAGGCTCGTGTCAGTCAAAATCTGCTGAAAAAAGGATGCGAGTATAATAACGTAGTAAGCATCGTAGACCATCAGTAATTTACTTAGGATAAGTCATCCAAAAAGAACAATACCAATGCAAAGATAAAACATCATATAAAGCATAAGCATGTAAATCATACTTAAATTTTATTCATACTGAGAACATGTTTGTAGATCTTTTTTTACAACTCATACTTAGATCTTAAACGTAGCATGATTCATATCTTGTTATGTCGAGGAAGAGGCAAACTCGAAAATAAAAAAGATAAAGAACACCAAATTTTAACGTGGAAAATCCTTCAAAATCGAAGGTAAAAATCACGGGATCACAAAGATCCAAAAAAGCTCCACTATAATAATAAGAGTGTTACAAAAGTTCTCCAAGTTGGCTACACAACAAGTGCCAAACACGGAGAAACGATAGCAACAAGAGCAACAACTAATCAATTGAAGAAAGAGGAGAATCCACAAAAACGAAGCTGTTGTTCGAGGCTCGAAATCAGATGCTACGGGAATCCAAATCCAGTCTTCACGGTTCACATCAAAGGCCAAGATGTTATGAACACTCGATCAAAATTTCAGCCCGATCCAATGATTAAAGAAACGGAAGACATTATTTGAAGTTGGCTGGTCGGAATAAAAATCTGCAGCAAAATAAATACTTTTCTTCTCTCTTCTCTCTTGATGAAAACTCTCTCAAAAACCACTCTTATGTGCTTGTATCAATGAGCATGGAATGATTCTCCAAGATTGTCCTATTTATAGATCATGAGTGGTGCTTTCTCTTAAAGCCAAAACTCACTCAAAATAGGAATAAACACAGAATCCAATTCTGAATAGGAATGGAAACCAAAAGAGAATAGGATTAGACCATTGAATCTTTGGCTGGAGAACATGGGCATGTGCCCAACAAACTCCCCCAGCCAAGGGGCCAAATGTGTCTTCAAGTAGAGGAACTATTGACAGGCTTCATGCCTGTCAATTTTCTGCAAAACACATGCTTATCTGCAAGCTTAACGACGAAGTCCTCAGGCTGCTCCATATAAATCTCCTTATCTATGTCACCATGAAGAAAAGCAGTCTTGACATCTATCTGCTCAACCTCTAAATCTAGACTTGCAGCTAAGCCTAGAACCACAAGAATAGAAGACATCTTCACAACAGGGGAGAAAATTTTATCAAAGTCAACTCCCTTCTTCTGGCCAAAACCTTTAACAACTAACCTAACTTTGTACTTGGGCGCAGAGGTATGATTATATTGCTTTACTCCGAATATCCATTTGTTTGATAAAGTTTTCTTACCTTTTGACAAATTCACTAACTCATATGTGCCATTCTCGTGGAGTGACTTCATCTCATCTTCCATGGCTTTGATCCACTGATCTTTGTGAGTATCTTTTATGGCTTCATCATAATTCTCAGGTTCTCCCATGTCAGTCAAAAGTACATACTCATCAGGAGGATAATGCATGAATTTTTACTTCTCCCTTGTAGATATTCTAAGAGAGGTTTCAGGAGCATTCAAAGTAGTTACCTGAGCAGGAATTGGTTGCTGATCAACCACAACTTCATCAAGTGAAACATCCAAAAATCTACACTATGATGATCATTTTGATCTTGATCACTATCTACATCATTTTCTTGGTTCCTTCATGTGCAATAGGTGCCTTAGCAATAGAAACTGGATCACTATCAACTAAGTTCTCATTACTTTGAGAATCTATCTTCTCAACTTTGTCAATATCTTCAATAGTCTGGTCTTCAAAGAATATTGCATCATGACTTCTAATAAGTTTATTGTCAACTGAATCATAAAATCGGTACCCAAACTCATCTTGACCATAACCGATAAAGATACACTGCTTAGTTTTGACATCCAGTTTCGATCTCTCATCTTTAGGAACATGCACACAAGCTTTGCATCCAAAAACTCTCAGGTGATCATAAGAAACATCTTTGGCAAACCAAACTCTATCTGGGACATCACCATCCAAAGCAACAACAGGAGACGAATTGATAACATAGGCAACAGTGTTAAGTGTTTCCACCTAAAATGTATTTGGAAGTTTAACCTCTGAAATCAAGCATCTAACTCTCTTAACTAGAGTTCTATCCATCTTCTCTGCCAAACCATTCAATTGAGGCGTCTTAGGCAGAGTTTTCTGATGACAAATTCCTTGTTCCTTGCAATAGTTATCAAAGGGACCACAATATTCACCACCATTATCAGTGCGAATGCATTTTAATTTCTTCCCTGTCTGTCTCTCAACTAAGGCCCGAAATTCCTTAAACATGCCGAGTGTTTGATCTTTGGATTTTAAAGGATACACCCAGAGTTTGAGAGAAGGATCATCAATGAAGGTCATAAAGTAAAGTGCACCACCTTTTGACTTTACTTTAAAAGGACCACACAAATCAGAGTGTACTAGCTCTAAAATATCGGGCTTTCTTGAGGGAGGATGGCTATGAAAGGAAATACTTTTCTGTTTGCCAGCTAAACAATGGATACATCTTTTCAGCTTTGCTTGTTTCACTCCAAAAAGTAAACTTTTCTTATCCAAACACGTAATCCCCCTTTCGCTCATATGACTCAATCTTCTGTGCCACAATTCTGATAAAATGGCACTTTCCACTAGATTTATGGGGTCATTAAGAATAGAGCCCTGTGTCATATATAAATGACCAGACTTGACTCCTCGAGCCACTACTAACGAGCCCTTGGTGAGCTTCCATTGGCCATTAAAGAGGGCATTATGGTAACCTCCATCGTCTAATCTTCCTATGGAGATCAAATTGAAAGGAAAGTCTGGAGCATGCTTGACATCTTGAAGAACTAACGTTGAACCATTATTAGTTTTCAAACAAATTGTGCCAACACCAAACACCTTAACTTCACTAGCATCGCCCATTTTTAACACTCAAGAATCAATAGGAGTATAAGATGAGAAAAAGTATTTTCTTGGTATGACATGTGAGGTAGCTCCAGAATCTACTATCCAGCTTATCTCATGGGATACCAAATTGATGATGTCATAAGCAAAAAGAAGGTCATCTCGAACAATAACAACAATATTGTTCTCGTTATTTTCAGCTTTCTTTCCTTCTCTAATGTCTTAATTCGACTTGCGGCAAAATATTTTGATGTGTCCTTTCTTGCCACAGTGGTTGCATGTAATATCATAGTATTTGAACCTTGACTTACTTCTACTTTTACCTGTATTCCTTGAGCCTTTTGTTCTGTCTCTCCCCCGATCTCTATAACCAATATATTTGCTTGTGAGGATGAACCCTGAGATTTTCTCCTTACTTCCTCATTCAACACACCACTCTTGGCATATTCCATGGTCACCTTACCATCAGGAGCTGAATTTGTCAAAGAAACATGAAGAGAAGTATTAAGCCAAAGTCCTTGTGTCTCGTCATCAAAATTAACTCAGATTCCAGATAGCTGATCAAGGATGCCCTGAATATCATTTATATGAACAAGGATAGGGCCGCCTTCCTTGTTTTTAAAGGCAATCAATTGCTTTAGTAGGAATAACTTGTTGTTCCCACTTTTTGAAGCATAAAGAGTCTTTAGCTTTTCCCACAATGATCTCGCATGTGTCTCGTTCAATATATGGTAGCAAACATTATCTTTAACCCATTATCGTATAGATCCACATACTTGTTGGCGCTCAAAATCCTAATCTTCATTAGATATACTCTCGGGGTTTATGAGCTGCAAAAACGGATAGATGCATCTTCTTCACGAACAACAAGTCTTTCATCTTGCTTCTCCAAACATTATAATTTCTCCCATTTAAACATACCATCTTGCTCATATTTACCTCCATTCCATAATAAGCCGGATAAATAACCAAGGCTCTGATACCACTGTTATGTCGAGGAAGAGGCAAATTCGAAAATAAAGAAGATAAAGAACACCAAATTTTAACGTGGAAAACCCTTCAAATCGAAGGTAAAAACTACGAGATCATAAAGATCCAAAAAATTTTCACTATAATAATATGAGAGTTACAAAAGTTCTCTAAATTGGCAACACAACAAGTGCCAAATACGGAGCAACGATGGCAACAAGAGCAACAACTAATCAATTGAAGAAAGAGGAGAATCTACAAAAACGAAGTTGTTGTTCGAGGCTCGAAATCAGATGCGAAGGGCCTCCAAATCCGATCTTCGCCATTCAAATCAAAAATCAAAATATTATAAACACTCAGTCAAGATTTCAGCCCGATCCAACGGTTAACAAATCGGAAAACATGATTTGGAGTTGACTGGTTGGAATAAAAATCTGCAGCAAAACAAATACTTTTCTTCTCTTTTCTCTCTTGATGAAAGCTCTCTCAAAAACCACTCTTATGTGCTTAAGTCTTTCAAAGACTTGTATCAACGAGCACGGAATGATTCTCCAAGATTGTCCTATTTATAGATCATGAGTGGTGCTTTCTCTTAAAGCCAAAACCTACTCAAAATAGGAATAAATACCGAATCCAATTCCGAATAGGAATGAAAACCAAAAGAGAAGAGGATTAGGCCATTGGTCCTTTGGCTGGACAACATGAGCATGTGCCCGACATATCTATGGAGGTTATTGATGGAAAACATGTATATAAAACGAAAGCGCATAGCCGGATCACTTGCATGTAACTATATAGACAACATATAATCACAGATTTTAATCAAAGATAAAATCGATACTTAATTATCTCTTGAAGCGTGACTGCGATCGCAAAAAGAGCCTTCAAATAAGAGCGAAACCGTCCACGATATCATCCTCCAGTTCCACAATCTTCTATTGTGTGACCCGAATAATGCACGGAATTAGTGAAAATTCATGTGGGTGAATTTTTCCTAGGAAAATCATGTAGTAAAAACCATCTCATTCTTATGGAATAAGACCCCTTTATATAGCCACATGTTTTAGAGTTCAAAACCTTTTCCTAAACCTATTGGGTCTTCCTTTTTCACCAAGAAATAGAATTTCATTATCTCTAATTATTCTGGCACAATAGGGACCGTAATATTTAATTAACAAGACTTCCTATTATGGACTTAATTCGAAATATCCGAATTAATACTACCATAATAAATTACGAATTATTCCACTAAAAATTTGTAATTGCACTCCTCTGTTCAATTTCGAAATTCTTCCATTGAACCTTATTTAGTTCCCCATGTTACTATTAAATTAATCAATGTATGTTTTCCATGTGATGTGAGTACTATTTTTACCTGGTAAAAATTTACACGCACTGGGTGTTTATACCAAGTCTAGTTAAGTTAACCATGAGAGGTAAACGAAAGTTTATTAGGAGTTCAAAGTCTATTAAATGTGTTAATTTTAATAAACAAAAAATTTAAATAGGTAAAGAATTGGAATAACGAACGTTATCGTTTTCTAGCATTCTGCTTTTATTTCTTCATTAAAGATCAAAAGAGTAATTATGAAAGTTAGTATGTGAAGAAGGGGAACTAAGGGGTTACTTATATAGAGAAGGAGAGTAGAAAAATAGTTGAAAATTGTGAAAAATTACTAGATTTTACAAGGCTTTGAAAAAGTCAATAAAGATGTGATTATTATAATACATTCAGAAAAATTATTTGTTTAATGCTATAGCAACGCTCTCACCTCAATAAAACATGTTTTCTTTGATGTATGAAGAAATGAGGAGATTTGGGTGCCCTACTGTTTGATACTGCATTTGCTTTCTAAAGGCACTGTTCATTCTTTCCTATTTATTTAACGTATCGTTAAGATCTCAACAAAAATAGTTAAAATATTAAGTACATAGTATTATTTTAATATTACTATTTAAGATTACGTGCAAAATAAATGGTAGTTAATTATGATTAAAGACCAATAGTTATAGTAAGGTGACAAGTGTTATTCATTTATTGACTTGATATAAACACCCGATGCGAGTAAGTATTTTTCATTGTCCAGGAGCTTTAGGTGAACGTTGCTGAGAGAAATTTAGAAATTAGCTTGATAATTACGTATTAATTGTTTATGGTATAAATAAATGTCACGTTCATTTATTTGAATTGAGGGTCCTTGTCAAGTAGATTCCTATGTATGTTTTATGATAATCCACATGGGGCCAGGATTTGATGGACTTATGGTTGTTGATTCATTTCCTGATTAATTGCTCAATTAAATAAAAAAGTTAACTATCACTTTGAAAAAAGCACTTTTGAAAAAAAAAAGCACAATTTTCAAAATAAGTCGATTTTTCCAGCTTGGTTAAACGGGCTATTAATCATCAAATTTTAGTTTAAATACAACACTACTGCTCCTATCTTGATTTCAGGAATAATTTTCGTTGAAGATACATCACTATTTAACAACATCGTTGTACACAGAGCTGTGAACCATAATTTAAAGTTTATGAGTTCTGAACCTGTCGTGGAACTCATAAGATTGTGTTAATTATTAGATTCACAATTAAATATTTATATATAATTAATGAATTTTTTAATGCAAATACAAAATCTAAATAAAAGTTTCTGGGTTCGACCGAACCTGTAATTAGTACCCATAAACTTGCTATGGAACCTATAACATTATCTTAGTTACCAGATTCATAATTAAATATCTATATATATTTAATAAATTTTCTAAAAATACGGAGTCTAAGAAAAAGTTATGGATCCGACCTACCTCGTAATTAGTACTTTAGCTCCGCCCCTGACATGGGCTACCTTAGTTATTTTGATTAGGTCAACCATAAAAAGGATAGTTTTAGTTGGAGCAACCATTGGATATAACTTGTTATAATATGTTACTTAATCGTTTTAGATTACCAATCAATGTTATTAAATTGTAACGATCTGACCGGTCGTTTTGAGCTCTAGCGCGTCGTTCGGTAGTTTGAGCCCTTGAGTAGCTTCAATTCAGGTATTTTGACTTGTACGTGTGGTCGGAATTGAATTTCGAGAAGTTTGGAGTTGACTTCGAAAGGAAAATTTGAAAGCTTTAAGTTGAAAGAGTTGACTAAGGTTTGACTTTTGAGTAAATGACCTCGGAATCAGGATTTGAAGATTCCAATAGGTTCGTATGATGATTTTGGACTTGGGCGTATGTTCGGGTTGAGTATCAGGTGGTTCGGAAATATTTCGGCGCTTATTAGGGAAGGTTGGCAATGTGAAGGTTTAAGAATTTTATAAGTTTGGTTTAAAGTAGATTTTGATATTATCGATATCCGTTTGAGGCTTCGAGCCTTGGAATAGGTTCGTGTTGTGATTTATGACTTATGCGTAAAGTTTGACGTTATTCCGGAATGTTTACGTGTAATTCAGACGTGTTCGGCGAAATTTGGATGTTTGAAAGTTTAAAGAAGGTTTCGATCTTTGATTTGTAGATTTGATGCTGCTGGGCGTGATTCATGGCTTCAACTAAGTCCGTATTGTATTTTGAATTGTATTGGTACGTTTGGATGCGTCCCGTGGGCCTCGAGTTTGAAATGGATTGAAACATGGAATTGAGGACCTGTTGATGCTGTTGAAGTCTGGTGCAATCGAACCTGCGAAAGGAGTAGCCGCAGGTGCGAAGGGTCCATTGCAGGCGTCATGACCCAATTTCTCCTATAGGTCGTGATGACGGCCAATACAACCGCTAGGCAAGTCAACAATGAACTAATCACATGATTGTTTATTTTAGTATTTTTAAAAAAACTGATTTTTAATTAATGCATAAATCGGAGGTAAAAAGTTAATAAGGTGAGAGATGTTAATTTTAAGATCAAATGAGATAAGTAAAATAACCCAAAACCATCATATGTCTACTAGCAAAATTTTCAAGACCTGGTATCACTGTAATGATCTGACCGGTCGTTTTGAGCTTTTACACTTTGCTCGCCAGTTCTCAGGCATGACTTGCTCCGTGTGATGTATTATGACTTATGTAAATCGTTGGTTTTGATTTTCAAGGTAATCGGAATGAATTTGGAAGAACAGTTCTCAGTTTGAAGCTTGACATTTGAAAGGTTTGACTTATTTGCATATGATCTCGAATCGAAATTTTTATGACTTGGTTAGCTCCGTTAGGTTATTTGAGACTTAGCAGCATGATCGGAATGCATTTTGGAAGTCCGTGGAAAGTTTAGTCTTGAATTGGCGAAATTGAGATTTTTGCGTTTTCCGGTTGATAGGTGAGATTTTGATATAGGGGTCGGAATGGAATTCCGAAAGTTGCAGTAGCTCCATTGTGTCATTTGTGACGTGTGTGCAAAATTTCAGGTCATTTTGGACGTGGTTTGGTTGGGTTTTTGATCAAAAGCGTAATTTGAAAGTTCTTGGAATTCTTAGGCTTGAATCCAATGTGATTTTGGTGTTTTGATGTTGGTTTGAGAGTTTCGAAGGTTGAAACAAATTTGAATATGGTTATGGGATATGTTGGCATGTTTGGTTGAGGTCCCGAGGGTCTAGGGTGGTCAATCGGACCATTGCATGTTGTTTGGAATTTGCATAAAATTGCTGATCAGTGTTGCAGAGAAATGGCCTTCGCGTTCGCGAATGGTTAGCTGGTTAAGGCTGGAATTTTAGCCTTCGCGTTCACGAAGGGCTGATTGTTTGGGCATCGCGTTCGCGGGTAAAGCTCCGTGTTCGCGTAGAGAAAATTGGCCAGCTGGGCTTGAGGTGTTTTATTCATCGCGTTCGCAAGAGAGGTAACACGATCGCGAAGGGTCAAGCTGAGGAGCCATCACGTTCGCGGGTGGCTGGTCGCGATCGCGAAGAGTAATTTTGGGTCAAAGTTATTTTGTGCTTCGTGAACGCGAGGTGTTGACCGCGTTCGCGAAGAAGGTTTTTGATGCCTGGGCAGAATGTTTAAATAGCCATTGTCCGCGATTTTGGGGCTAATTTTCACCATTTTTGTGCGATTTTGGAGCTTTTTAAGAGGATTTAAAGAGGGATTCAAGAGATAACACCTGGAGGTAAGATTTTTGAACTCAATACTCGATCCTATATTGATTCGTACTTGTTTAATCATGAAAAATGTGGAAATTAAAGCCTAAAAATTGTGGAATTAGGGCTTGGATTTGGAGAGAATAAATTGGGAATTTGAAAGGGTAATTGCGGTTCGATTTTGATGTTCTTGGTATGTATAGACTCGTGAGAGGATGAGGATTCTATTGATGTGACTTTTATCGGATTTTGAGACATGGGCCCGAGGGCCAGGTTTGAGCAATTTCGAGATTTTTGATGTAAATTGGATATTTTCGAGTGGGCTTTGTTCCCTTAGCATATTTTAATAGTTATGTACTGATTGTGGCTAGATTTGGAGCATCCGGAGGTCGATTCGTGAGGGCAAAGGCATCGCGGGCTAGAGTTTGGACCGTAACGAGGTAAGTTATGATTGTAAATACTGTCATGAGGGTTTGAAACCCTAGATTTCACATCGTTGTGCTACTTTGAAGTGACGCACACACTAGATGACGAGCGTGGAGTCGTGCACCGTTGGGGATTGTGACTTGGTTAGTCCCATACGACTGTTAAGTTGCGTATTTGATTTGAAATCTTATGATATTCTATATTTTGGAGATTGATATCATATTTTTGTGTTGTATGCCATGTTTGTGGCCTTGTGCCGACCTGTTGAGACCCGTAGGGGCACTTGAACTATTTTTTCTCGCTCTATTTGTTTTGAAAGCATATCCTCAGTCATGTTTTACCTGTTTAAATGTTTAAATCTGATTTTATCACTTTACTTCTTAAAATGTGAAAACTGTTTGGGCTGAGTTCCCTGTTTTACTGATGGTCCGAGTGATCGTGAGGTTGATGACTGAGATAGACCAAGGGTCTGATTGTGAGGTTGATGACTGAGATAGACCGGGGGTCTGATTGTGAGGTTAATGACTGAGAGAGGTCGAGGGCCTGATTGTGAGGAATATATATTTATGGATCGGGCTGCACGCCATAACAATATATATATATATATATATATATATATATATATATATATATAGATGGATCGGGCTGCACGCCGCAGCGATATAGCGCTTGAAATGTAGGAGCTCCTCCGGAGTTTTCACACCCCCAGTGAGCGCAGTCGACTATATATATGGATCCGGCTGCACGCCGCAACAATATATGGATCGGGCTGTACGCCGCAGCGGTTATTATATGGTAACTATTGAGTGTGAGTGCTGAGTGTGAGCGCTGATTGGTAAGTGTTGAGTCACGAGTGACTGAGAGGCTTGCTCGAGGGGCTATTTATATACATGTACATGAGTGATGCTCGCTTGAGGGGCCTGGTTATGAGCTTATTACTTTCACTCATCTTTAGACTGAGCCTCTATCGAAAATATTTGTGACGACCCGGCCGGTCGTTTTAAGAATTAATACCCCGATCCCCTATTAACTGCTTTCCCCAAGTTTATTTCTGCTAATGTGATTTGCCGGGATGCTCGGTTTTGAGTTTTGAGGAGTTTTGGGACACTTAGTCCCTAAATGAGAGCTTAAGTGTTAGAAAGTTGACCGAAGTCGGAACAGTGGGGAGACAGCCTCAGAATGGAAATCCGACGGTTCTGTTAGCTCCGTTAGGTGAATTTGGGGCTGGGAGCGTGTTCGAAATGTGTTTTGGAGGTCCGTAGCTAATTTAGCCTTGAAATGCCGAAGTTTGAATTTTTGAAGTTTCCGGTCCGATAGTGAGATTTTGATACGAGGGTCAGAATGAAATTCTGGAAGTTTCAGTAGCTCCGTCATGTCATTTGGGATGTGTGTGCAAAATTTCAGGTTATTCGGACGAGATTTGATACAGTTTTTGATCGAAAACATAATTTAAGAGTTCTTGGAGTTCTTAGGCTTGACTCTTATGTGAAATTGGTGATTTGATGTTGTTGTGAGTGTTCCGAAGTTTTGAGCAAGTTTGAACAATGTCATGAGATGTGTTGGTACAATTGGTTTGAAGTTCCGGGTAGGCTCTGGGATGTTTTAGTGCAAAAATCATAGCTGTAGCAGGTCTACAGGGGTTGCAGGCCCCAGAACTCACCCATGCGGTCCGCACAAAAATAGGTGCGCCCGCGGTGAGTGTTGTGCGGCCCCCACAAAGACGGAATGCGGCCGCATGAAGACTGGCGCGGACCGCACAAAGTTGTGGTGCGGCCGCATGAATGGGTTTGGCAGCTTCTCTGAACTTCACTGACGCGGACCGCGTGACCATAGCATGCGGCCGCATGGAGAGGGACGCGGGCCGCATGAAGTGGGACGCGGCCGCATGAGTTTGACCTGAAGGGTACTCTATATAAATACGAGGTTTTGGGTTTTATTTGATATTTTGACCTAGAGAGCTCGGATTTTGACAATTTTTCGAAGGTTTTTCAAGAAATTCATCGGGGTAAGTGATTTTAACTCAGATTTGGCTAGAATACATGAATCTAACACTGAATTCATCATTTAATTCGTGATTTGAGAGGGAATTTGGGAAGAAAATTGTGAAACCTTTCAAAAATGTAAAATGATGATTTAAAGACCAAATAGTGTCGGAATTGTATAATTTTCGTATGGTTAGACTCGTGAGAGTGCGAGGTTTCTGGGAATATAAATTTTTATTGATTCCGAGATATGGGCCCGAGGGGAGTTTTGGTCATTTTCCATAATTTCGCTTATTAGCTTTGAATTAAAACATAGAATCATTTATTTGAGATGATATTTACGATATGCAATTGAATTGATTAGATTTGGGCCATTTGGAATCGGATACTCGTGGCAAAAGCATGGTTTCTAGTTGATTTTGAGCCGGTTCGAGGTAAGTCGCTTGTCTAACCTTGTGTGAGAACCTTTCCCCTTAGGATGTGCTATATTTGATAATTGAAATGCCCTGTACGTGAGGTGACGAGCGCGTACTTGAGCTAATTGTTGAAATCCGATTTTTCCTTAAGTATTTCAATTGAGTTCTTTTCTTGTTTTATTCTACTTGTGAATTTAGCATGTTGCTAGTCTAGAAAGGCATGTTTAGTTGACTTAATTGCCTATTTGCTTAAATTGCCTGAATTTCATTACGTGAAGCATGTTAGGCTAGAAGTAGATGTTTACTTGGTACGAAATTAGCGTTTAATTTAATATTCTTGTGTTGCTGCTCTGTGTTTTAAATTGGGACTACGGGTTAGATTCCCGGGATATTCCCCCTGCACATTTACTTTGGGACTACGAGTTAGATTCCCGGGAGATTCCCCCTGCACATTTACTTTGGAACTACGGGTTAGATTCCCGGGAGATTCCCCCTGCACATTTACTTTGGAACTACGGGTTAGATTCCCGGGAGATTCCCCCCTGCACATTTACTTTGGAACTACGGGTTAGATTCCCGGGAGATTTCCCCTGCACATTTACTTTGGGACTACGGGTTAGATTCCCGGGAGATTCCCCCTGCACATTTACTTTGGGACTACGAGTTAGATTCCCGGGAGATCCCCCGCACATATATTGAGGATACCAAGAGATCCTCGGGATACCAAGAGATCCCTGGCTTATATTGAGGATACCGAGAGATCCTCGGGATACCAAGAGATCCCTAGTACATATTGTGAGCACGTGGTTTTTGCCTCACACAAATTACTCTAAAAGAATTCCAAAAATTAGGTCTTTTCTTTAATTATGTGTTATTCTAGGAATTACTGTGCGATTTTCCGGATTGTTTGTATATATTTGTGGGCATGTTTAATTTTATTAATGCATTAAAAATACAAAAATATAGCATTGGCATTTAAGATTTGATTTTTACATTTTTGAAATTAATTAATAATTAGGTGTTTTAAAAAAATAAAAATTCAAAAAATAATAACATATTTTTGTAATTTTAGTCAAATTGTGTGATTTTCTTTTAATTTGGCATTTAATTATTTGTGATAATTATTAGTTATAGTTAATTAGTATTTTTAAGTTAATTTGATGTTTTATAATTTAATTTAAGATTTTTGAGTTTTAATTTTTGAAAGAAAAAGAAGAAAAGAAAAGAAAAAAGAGTTAATAAAAGAGAGGGAATAAAATTTGGGCCAAATTTAAATGTTCAAAAAAGGCTGTTGGTGTAATTTGGACAACCTATGAATCGATCATGTGCCTGCAGGGATTCGACCTTAAATCCCTGCGTGGCCATCACATTGTGTCATTGGATTGGGCTGGCATTGGTAACATGATACTGGGCTCCCTTTGGGCCCAGGATTTAGATATTATCTGGGCTCGTTAGTAATTAAAATAAGGTAGGCTGATGGGCTCAGGTTTGAGCCTAAACCGGGCAGCCTTGTGTTAATTAAATCATCAGTCCGTTAATTGAAGAAGTATAAAAGAATAGTCATTAGTCGGGTGTTGGGATTACTGCTAAATGAGACAGGAATCCGGGTAATCAGGAGGATGAACGGGTTGAGTTTTGGTCATGTTATGCATTGGGCTTAATATCAACTTCATTTTCTTTCTTCATTTACACTAGTAGTATACTTGTTTAAGGAAAATTACTTGCATTCGAATGTTGAATATTGTTTGGTTTATTAATTATGCGAGTTTGCTTTAAGTGGTTTAGGCTAGTCCATATAGTAAAATCTGGGTGTTGTAATGCCATGATAAAAGTCATTTAATTGTTCGAATTCCATATTTCAAGCCTAAGGGTAAATGGTGGTTATTCTCGATAAATGTATCTACTTTAGTGTAAAGCTAGTTAGTCTTACAAATGGCTGTTTAATTAATGAGTAATTAAGGCTGCAAATTAAAATAGTAAGCGCAGTTTCATAGGTGGGAGCGAATTAACTAATTAATGTAAGAATTTAATTTAGTCATGCTAAACAAAAATGACAATTGTGTGACCCTCGCTTTGATTAAATTTTAACTCAATTTTAGAATTCGAGGCATGCCATTCATCAAAACTCCATGGCACTCGCGGAGATAAAACGCGTAGTTGCTTTAGGCGCGTACTTTAATCCTAAACTCGGGTGCACATTTATGTGACCCAAATCAAAATCTTAACAACGTATGCGTTCGCGCAACATCGGGCGAAACCATCTTAATTTTGATAAAATACTATCGTGGTTGTGTACATGTTCGCATGACATAATTACGATTCTAAAAGCAAAATCGGAGTACGCGTAATTTTGGCCTAATTTTCTTAACATTAATAAAGCATTATTAATCGTGGACTCGTATGCGTGACATGATTTTTGACGCACCAAACAAATAGGTATACGTATGCGTAACCCATTTCAAGATAATTTTCTTAAATAAAAAACGGTTAAAGATAAAATTGCACGTAGGTTCAAATTGTTCTAAATCAGATAATTAAGCCGGACATAACAGTAGAGCGACCGTGCTAGAACCACGGAACTCAGGAATGCCTAACACCTTCTCTCGGGTTAACAGAATTCCTTACCTGGATTTCTGGCTCGCGGACTGTAATACAGAGTAATTAATTTCCTCGATTCGGGATTTTAACCGTTGACTTGGGACACCATAAATTATCCCAGGTGGCGACTCTGAAATAATTAAATAATCTCATTTCGAATAATGTCACTTTAATTGGAAAAACTCCCTTATATACCTTCGGATGTAGGAAAAAGGAGGTGTGACAGCTCTGGCGACTCTGCTGGGGAACGAACCCAGATCTCTGGTTCAGGGTTCAAGAATTTGAGCTTAGAATAATTGTTATATTTGGCTTTATTTATTATCTGTTTTATTCACATGTTTGGGCCTAATGTGCTAAATGTTGCTTTTTACCGCTTTGATATTATCTGAACTGTATATTAAACTGCTACGAAACCCTTCTTCTTTCCGAGTCTTCTAAATTTATGGTGCACACGTGCATGTGGCCCACCTTTCTGTTAAAAGTCATACCAAATAGAACGAAGATGGGCCAAGTAACTAGGTCGGGTAGACTTTCGTGCTCCCGGTACGTTGCCCCCACTTCGGCTCGAGCTGTCCGCTTGGGTAAGCCAGGTCTAGAACAGTATACCCCAGGTTTTACACTTAGAATCACTCAGCTTCATGCCAGATCCCTAGTAGGAACGTTTGTTTGCATCATGTGCATTTGACTTCGGAGACTCAACATAGGGGTTGGGTCTGTCTAGGACAGGTGCACCCGAAATGAAAAGACCATCCTGATGCATCTTACTTGCTACTTGTGCATTCATTTGTTTCGGATTTGCATGTTGACTAGCTTATAGGAAAAAGTTAGAAAAGGAAAATCAATGTGAGATCCGAGAAAGAAAATTGGCTGTTTTCGAAAAAAAATATAATTCCCAAAATAGTTTGAAATTCTGAAAAACGAAAGGAAATGTCGTGTTTCTTTGAAAAATGGTTTTATTATTACGAATTACGTAAGTTTGATTCTCGCTGGATGTGAGATACGTAGGCAACCCACATCGGGCCCA
The DNA here is from genome assembly GCF_000715075.1 of Nicotiana tabacum. Classification (NCBI taxonomy): domain Eukaryota; kingdom Viridiplantae; phylum Streptophyta; class Magnoliopsida; order Solanales; family Solanaceae; genus Nicotiana; species Nicotiana tabacum. The sequence goes on along the minus strand of NC_134090.1, from coordinate 46,811,951 downwards.
ACTATTTTAAAAAAATAATAATAATAAAAAAAATATATATAAAAAATAGATAATAAATAAATAAAATATGGGTACATAAATGTCATTGTGTTAAGTAAGGTGATGCCATTCTTGTCCAAAATATGCCGAATGTCCCCAAAAGGGCACCGGAAGGCTGTTTTTGCAAGAACAACCGCCTTTGGTCATTTTTTTTCTTTCAATTTTTTTTTGCCGGCTAGTAAACACGGCCTTTAAATCTTCTTCATCGAAGCATTTTTTTTCTTTATACGAATATTTTTTTTATAATAATGATTTTTTTTCAAATTGAGTCTTGATTTTGGTTTTTTTAAAATTAAAATCACTCACAGGTACAAAATGAGCACCATCCAAAACCCACCGTTCACAGATGTAGATGAGTTTCTATTTCGGCTTCAGATGTGGTGGCATGAGTTAGGAGGAGATGGTCAGAAATGGGTCATTAAGTATTTGGGAGCTCTCACAGATATTATGAAAGTTAAACCACGCGATGATTTGATTACTGCGCTAGTAACTTTTTGGGACCCTGTTCACAATGTCTTTCGCTTCTCTGATTTCGAGCTTACTCCCACATTAGAAGAAATAGCTGGATATTCCGGTTTTGACGGAGATTTGAGAAACCAAAATCTTATATTCCCAAAGGCTCCCTTAGTACACCGATTCTTTGGTCTTCTGAATATCAGTAATCAAATCAGAAAAAGCAACGTTGTCAAAGGGTGTTGTTCTTTCAACTTCCTATATTCAAGGTTCCGAAAACCGAATGGATTTGAAATTCACGAAAAGGGCCTTACTAACAAACAAAACAAGGACACCTGACAGATTCACCGTCGCTTCGCTTTCATGGTGGCTTTTCTGGGAATCATGGTCTTCCCAAACAAAGAGCGGACGATTGATATTCGCATAGCTAGGGTTGAACAAGTCCTCACTACCAAAGAACATCACACTCTTGCCCCGATCATTCTCTCAGACATTTATCGGGCGTTGACTTTGTGTAAATTCGGGGCAAAATTCTTTGAAGGTTGCAATATTTTGTTGCAAATGTGGTTGACTGAACATCTCCGACATCGCCCCAAGTTCATGTAGTATGGTCCAAGCAAGGACAATTTCATCGAGAGTTATGAAGAAAGAATAAAAGATTATAAATCTCCAAAAGGGGTGGAAGCCTGGATATCCCATTTAAGATCTTTAATGGCGAGTCAAATTGAGTGGACTTTGAGATGGCTCCCGGTAAGAGAGGTGATACACATGTCAACCTTGAAAAGTTATTTGCTGTTGTTAGGTTTAAGAAGCGTCTAGCCGTATGCGCCACAGAGAGTTCTAAGACAGCTAGGAAGATACCAAGTAGTGCCTGATGATGAAGATTTGAGTGTGCAAGTGATCGAACTACACCCCGAAGCCACTCTCCCTGAGGCTTTAATCCAGCAGATTTGGAATGGTTGTCGATACTTGAAAGATGATACCCAAGTTCCAGATCCTGCGAAAGGTGAGATAAATCCGGGTTATGCTAGGTGGTTTGAGAAAAGATCCCGTGTGGATGATGCACCAGAACCTGATCCTAGAAGGCCCATAAAAAGACCGCATGTTCAAGCCTTTGATGACAAAATCCAAGAACGGTTAGCTTGGGGTGAAAAGGAGAAGGGGTACAAAGCAACTATTTGTGCCTTAGAAGAAAGCCTGAGGAACCTCAATTTGGAGAGAGACTTACAAGCACAAGAAGCAGAAGGTGAAAAGAAGAGTCTGATTAGCCAGAATAAAACTCTCCGCACTCAGTTTCAACAGATGAAGAAAGCCTCTGAAGTGCCAGTGAGAAGTTGGAAAGATCAGAAAATCATTGCCAATCTGATGGAAAAAATGCAAGATTATGACTCCATCTTGACAAAGACTGAAAAGGCGTTAGAAAAAGCTAAGGAAAAAATTATACAGTTAAATGAGGAGGCCAAATCTAGTAAGGAATGCCAAGTAATAAGATTCGAAGAAGACATGGCTCATTTCAAGAGAGAGAAGGACCATTGGATACATTCAGAAGCTCAACTCCATGCACAGTTGGAAGAAATGAGAAGGTACAATAAAGAACATCAGCACGCAGATATTGATAGGGAGAGAGCACAAGCAAGACTCGATCAGGCCAAACTTCAAGCTCAATTGGAGTTAGCTCAAATCGCGAAGACCGCATAAGAGATATAGCCACTACTCGCCAACAACGATTGCAAAACCAAGACAAAAATCTCCAAGATTTCAGAGCACAAATCCATGATTTGGCTGTTTACACCTCTCAAAGTTATGTAAACTGCCAAGGGATGGATTATGGAAGGTTTCTAGAGCATGCACCTACTTTTGCCCGTCATCTTGCGCTGGAGTTAGAAAGAATGTACCGTACACTTGGAGGTCAGCCGGGTCAAGCCCCACCGTGAGCAGATGTTCCAGTAATCAAAAGCAAAAGATTGTAGAGTGAAGCGTAGTCATAGTTGTTGGAACTTCTTGTATAATAGTCATGTTTGAGTCCGTGTCGAGTCTTTTAAACCATTTTCTTAAAGTGTTGTCCAAATGTAATGTCATTTCTGTCTTTGTATTGTTTTGTTTGTTAAAAATAGATAAGATTATTAATAATTGTTTCTGCAAGAACTACACAAAGGTCTGATTCATGCAGGGTCATGATACGTAGGCAATCTTCATAAGATTAGACCACAACCAAAAGAAAAGAATAAAATGAAAGAAAGGGGAGGGAAATAAAGATAGGCGTGAGTGACAATAAAAGGAAATATCAGGAAAAGCTGGGATGACACAAGCAACCGAGCAAATACATGATAGAAAATGGTTAATTGCCTAGGTGCATTGCATCCCAACGTGTAATTGCATATGTGTTAAACTCTAAAAACTAACAAGTTTGTTGTTTTCCAGAGAATTCAAGCAGTTAGTTTATCTAGAGTATACTGGCACATTATCATTACCAAACCAGATCAAAAGGACCAATACCAGAAATCATGTCTATCCCGGATGTCAACACAAGTGCTGAGGTAGAGGAGTTGGACGTCAGTAAAATGAAAGAGGAGATGCTCAAACTTAAGCAACAAATGGCCAAGATGTATCAGGCCTGGTCTAAAGGACAATCACCCCCAGCTTACCATGCTAACCCTGCTTCCACCCCACCACCAGCTCAGACTCAAGATCATCCTGCCACCGATCTATCCCCGAGCTTTCCCATTTACCAGCACTACCGGGCCACCACGTCTCATACACCACAATCACCACCCCCTAAACCAATTCCATACCCTCCTCCACCAGTAACTCCTGTCTTCGTAGCACCTCCACCAGCTACACTCCACAAATCTCCTAGCGAGCCTATGTTCCAGGCCCAGGACAACCAATAATACCCCTCGGAGCCCACTTTCAAAGCTTCAGAAACCCATTTATATACTCCTCGCTTTGACCTCCCAATAGAAGCTGATAAACCAGTCAAAAATATCGAACAAGAGGAGATGTTCAGGAAAGTTAAAAACTTAGAACAACCGTTCCGAGACATGCGGGGGTTAGGAGGACAAGTCAGCGTGGCCTACAAGGACCTATGTCTGTTCCCAAATGTGCAATTACCGACCGGTTTCAAGATGCCCAAGTTCGATCTATACAACGGGCACGGTGATCCAGTAGCTCACTTGAGGGGTTTTTGCAGCAAGATGAGGGGAGCTGGAGGAAAAGATGAATTGTTAATGGCTTACTTCAGTCAGAGTTTGAGTGGATCAGTATTGGAATGGTACACCCGCCAAGACCATGGGAGATGGTACACATGGGATGATCTGGAGCAAGCATTTGCTTGTCATTTCCAATACAATCTTAAGATCATTATAGATCGACTATCCTTGACTAAACTTGAGAAGAAGCACAGTGAAAGCTTTAGAGAATATGGTTTCCGGTGGAGGGAACAAGCAACAAGGGTAGATCCCCCAATGAAGGAGAGTGAGATGGTAGATTATTTCCTACAGGATTTGGAACCTACTTACTATGGCCATTTGGTCTCAACTGTGGGAAAGTCATTCAACGAAGTAGTAAAGATGGGGGCATGGTAGAAGAAGGCCTCAAGTCGAATAAAATCATGAGCTATTCGGCTATCAAAGCGACTACTCAGGCTATTCAAGGCGGCATAAGAGAGATTGGGAAGAAGAAAAGAGAGGAAGCGGCAATGGTTGATTCAGGAACTTGGTCCAGATCCATAGGTTCACCTTACCACTACAATCAACCTCGACCCCACCAACAAACTTATCACCACAATCCACCCCAACACTACTATCCCCCACCAGAACCTCATTTTTCCGTCCACCATGCACAAGCATACAACCAACCTCCTGCCCACACTCAATGGCGTGCTCCTATCCTACAAAATACTTATCCACATCCACGAGCCTACCAAAATACTCCCGGACCAAGTTTCAGGCCTAGTCAAGCATTCAAGGGTGAAAGGTTGCAGAAAAAGAAAACCTTTACTCCGTTGGGAGAATCATACACTAGTCTGTTCCACAGGCTAAAACAGCTAGATATGCTAAGGCCGATACAGTCCAAACTGCCAAATCCTCCTTCAAAGAATCTTGACTATACTATCAGCTGTGAGTATTGTTCTGGTACTCCGGGTCATAATACAGAAAAGTGCTAGCACTTGAAAAGTGCGATAGCTGATTGATACCAATAGAATTGAAGTTCAAGCTCTCGAAGCACCCAATATCAACAGGAATCCGATGTCAGCCCACCAAGAGGCAAATATGATCGAAATGGTGCATGAGGAGGGGGAACCCAAGAAACCATCACAGACCGTCATGATGATTTGGTCCAGTGAAGTCAAGACAGATGAACAATCAGCAGATGAGAAGTTGGTGTTCAAGCAGAGCAAAAAGAGTGTTGAGCCATCTGTGGTAGTAGAGAAAGGGTCTTTAAGTAGTGTTGCAACAAAACAGGAAGGGGTAAAGGTGATTGTACCAGGAGCGGCCAGCAAACCCATCATAATCGTGGAAGGAGCCCGCACAGATCGGGTTATTATCAAGCTAGTAACCCAATTACTAATAATCAACAGCAAGGCTATTCCATGGAATTGCGAGCAAGTAACAGTGATGTACAAAGGGAAGGAAGTCAAAGAAGAAATCTGTGAAGTACATGGTTTGACTCGCTCGGGAAGGTGTTTTACTCCCGAGGAGTTAAGAAGAGCTAAAAATAATCCAGCACTAATAAAGAAAGCCGTAACTGAAGAAGAAGCAGAAGAATTCTTGAGGAAGATGAAGCTGCATGACTACTCTATCGTGGAACAATTAAGGAAGACACCCGCTCAAATTTCCGTATTGTCATTATTGATCCATTCGAATGAGCACCGTCAAGCTTTAATGAAGATCTTGAATGAGGCACACTTTCCCGATAAGATCTCCGTGAATCACTTGGAAAAAATAGCCAACAAAATCTTCGAAGCAAACAGAGTCACGTTTTCTGATGATGAATTGCCTGTAGAAGGTACTGAGCACAACAGAGCTCTTTACCTCACATTAAAATATGAAAGCTCTATGGTGACCCGGGTATTAGTTGACAACGGGTCAAGTGCAAACATCTGTCCTCTCTCCACTCTCAGCAAGTTGAAAATAGAAGAGGAGAGGATCCATAAGAACAGTATTTGCGTGCGGGGATTTGACGGCGGAGGTAAAGATTCAGTTGGGGACATAGTGCTGGAGCTGACGATAGGGCCAGTCGAGTTCACAATGGAGTTTCAGGTGCTGGATATAGCTGTTTCCTATAACTTACTGTTGGGACGACCATGGATCCACGCCGCTAAATCAGTCCCATCAACACTACACCAGGTAGTCAAATTTGAATGGAATAGACAAGAAATAGTTGTGCATGGGGAAGACAACTTATGTGATCGCAGTAATGCCATTGTACCAGTCATTGAAGTGGAAGATGACCCGGGACCATGGGTCTACCAGGTTTCGGACACGATGTTGGTAGAGAAAGTTCCGGAGGGGAAATACATTCCAAATCCAAAGATAACCGCGGCATCAGTCATGGTAGCCTATGAGATGTTAAAGAATGGTTTTGTACTAGGTAAAGGTTTGGGATCATCTTTGCAAGGCATCATACAGCCGGTGTCTCTTCCCGAAAACTTGGGAACATTTGGTTTGGGATTCAAGCCCATTGCCGCAGACATAAGAAAGGCCAGAAAGCTAAAATAGAAGGCATGAGTCCTTCCAAAGCCAGTCCCACGTCTTTCCAAATCATTTGTCAGGTCCGGTACCAGAAGTCGCCCGGTAACAACAATTCCCAGTTCTATGATTAATCTTGACGAGGAGTTAATTAAAAGATTTGAAAAGTTGTTTGGTAGTGTGAACATGGTGGAAAGTGGTGAAGGTCCTAGCAACGCAGAAATTCAATTCGTTGGGCCAGAAACAAAGCTTAATAATTGGAAAGCCACTCCTCTCCCCATTCGAAAGGAGTCTTGGTAGTTTATTTTGATTTTCCTTCAGTTTGTCTGAATCATTCCAGGGTTGTAATCCAGATTTTTATCTTTCAGTCTGTTTGAAGTGTGCAAACCTTGTTTCATTCAATGAAATGCAGTTTCCCTTTCTTTAGCATTCCTGATAGTTTTTCTTTTCTTTTTCTTTTCTTTTCTGTACAGTTCTTTTTACACTGGCTCTAGTGATATGGCATGCATAAGGAATCCTCAGCCCAGTCTTAAAAATCAATCTGATTCCAAAATAATAATTCTAGAAGTAGGTTGTGATTACGAATCAGAATACGATGAGTATGAGGCCTTCGAAGAGATTAGTAAGGAGTTAATTCACTTCGAAGTAAAACCCAAACCCAACCTGAATGATATAGAAGCCGTCAATTTAGGAGACACGGATAATGTCCGAGAACTAAAATAAGTGTCCACCTCGAGCCAAAGATCCGGGATGAGTTAACCAAAGCACTCATCGAATTCAAATATATTTTTGCATGGTCATATGACGACATGCCGGGCTTGAGCACTGATTTAGTGGTCCACAAATTGCCCACCAATCCAGTGTTTCCTCCCGTCAAGCAAAAGTTGAGGAAATTCAAAACTAATATGAATGTGAAAATTAAAGAAGAAATCACCAAACAGTTGGATACAAAGGTCATTCGGGTCACTCGATATCCTGTTTGGTTGGCTAATGTCGTGCCTATGCCAAAGAAAGACGGCAAGATCAGAGTATGTGTTGATTACCGCAATCTCAACAAAGCGAGTCCGAAGGATAACTTCCCATTACCCAATATCCATATTTTGATCGATAATCGTGCCAAGCATGAGATAGGATCTTTTGTGGATTGCTATGCCGGGTATCATCAGATTTTAATGGATGAAGAAGATGCAGAAAAGACGACATTCATCACGCCATGAGGAATATTGCTACCGGGTGATGCCATTTGGTTTGAAGAATATCGGGGCAACTTACATGAGAGCAATGACTACAGTGTTTCATGACATGATACATAAGAAGATTGAGGTATACGTGGACGATGTGATCATAAAATCAAAGCATCAGGCCAACCACGTTGGGGATTTGAGGAAATTCTTCTTAAGGCTTCGCAGGTACAACCTCAAGCTTAACCCTGCCAAGTGCGCATTTGGTGTTCCATCCGGAAAGCTGTTGGGATTCATAGTCAGCCGGCGAGGCATCGAGTTGGACCCATCAAAGATCAAAGCCATCCAAGAATTGCCACCTCCGAGGAACAAGACTGAAGTGATGAGTCTGTTAGGGAGGTTGAACTACATCAGCAGGTTTATTGCTCAGCTCACGACAACTTGCGAGCCTATTTTTCAAATTGCTGAAGAAGGATGTTGCGGTCAAGTGGACTGATGAGTGTCAAGAAGCATTCGATAAGATAAAAGGATACTTGTCAAACCCACCCGTGCTGGTTCCGCCAGAACCAGGAAGACCTTTGATTCTTTATTTAACAGTCTTGGAAAATTCATTTGGCTGTGTACTGGGGCAGCATGACATCACCGACATAAAAGGAGCGGGCCATATATTATCTTAGCAAGAAGTTCATGGCTTATGAGGTTAAGTACACTCATATGGAAAGGACATGTTGTGCCCTAACTTGGGTGGCTCAGAAATTGAAACATTATTTGTCATCCTACACTACTTACCTCATTTCGTGCTTGGATCCGTTGAAGTATATCTTTCAAAAGCCTATGACGACAGGAAGACTTGCGAAGTGGCAAATCTTGCTCACAGAGTTCTACATCATCTATGTGACTCGGACTGTGATGAAAGCCCAAGCATTGGCCGATCATTTGGCCGAAAACCCGGTCGATGAAGATTACGAGCCATTGAGAACTTATTTTCCCGATGAAGAAGTGATGCATATCGATGAATTGGAGCAAACTGAAAAACCAGTCTGGAAACTTTTCTTTGATGGGGCTGCCAACATGAAAGGAGTCGGAATAGGAGCTGTGCTTATTTTTGAAACAGGGCATCACTATCCTGTTATAGCTCAACTTCGGTTTTATTGCACCAACAATATGGTTGAGTATGAAGCCTGTATTTTGGGTCTAAGGCTAGCTGCAGACATGGATATCCAGGAAATCTTGGTCTTGGGAGACTCAGATCTTCTGGTACATTAAATTCAAGGAGAATGGGAAACACGAGACTTGAAGCTCATACCGCACCGATAATGTTTACAGGATCTTTGTCAACGGTTTCGATCAGTGGAGTTCAGGCATATTCCAAGGGTCCATAATGGGGTCGCCGATGCTTTGGCTACCCTGACATCAATGTTGCACCATCCGGACAAAGCTTATGTCGATCCTCTGCATATTCAAGTTCGAGATCAACATGCTTACTGTAACATGATTGAAGAAGAACTTGATGGCGAAACATGGTTCCACGATATCAAGGAGTACATTAGAATGAGGATATATCCAGTGCAAGCCACGGGGGATCAAAAGAGAACAATTTGACGGTTGGCAAATGGATTCTTCTTAAGTGGAGGAGTTTTGTATAAGAGAACACCAGACCTTGGATTATTAAGATGCATAGATGCTAGACAAGCTACGGCTGTCATGTCTGAAGTACATTCGGGAGTTTGCGGACCACATATGAGCGGGTACGTGCTGGCAAAGAAAATTCTCCGTGCAGGCTATTATTGGCTTACCATGGAGCAAGATTGTATCAATTTTGTGCGCAAATGTCATCAGTGCCAGATACACGGAGATTTGATTCATTCTCCACCATCGGAATTGCACACAATGTCTGCACCATGGCCCTTCGTTGCTTGGGGCATGGATGTCATTGGACCAATTGAGCCAGCAGCATCCAACGGACACAGGTTCATTCTGGTAGCCATTGATTATTTCACCAAGTAGGTTGAGGCCAAAACTTTCAAATCAGTGACCAAGAAAGTAGTGGTCTATTTTGTTCACTCAAATATCATCTGTCGATTCGGAATCCCAAAGGTGATCATCACAGATAATGGTGCTAATCTTAACAGTAACTTGATGGAAGAGGTATGTCAACAGTTTAAGATTACACATTGCAATTCTACCCCATATCGTCCCAAGGCAAATGGAGCAGTCGAGGCAACCAACAAAAACATAAAGAAGATACTTCGGAAAATGGTATAAGGTTCGAGGCAATGGCACGAAAAATTACCATTTGCGTTGTTGGGATATCGCACTACTGTTCGTACTTCGGTAGGCGCAACTCATTATTTGTTGGTATATGGCACTGAAGCAGTAATACCTGCAGAAGTTGAAATCCCTTCCCTTCGGATTGTCGCTGAGGCTAAGATTGATGATGATGAGTGGGTCAAAACCCGTTTGGAGCAGTTGAACTTGATTGATGAAAAAAGATTGGCAGCAGTATGTTATGGCCAGTTATATCAAAAAAGAATGGCAAGAGCATACAACAAAAGGGTGCGTCCCCGAAAGTTTGAAGTGGGTCAGCAAGTGCTGAAACGTATTTTTCCACATCGGGTTGAAGCAAAAGGCAAGTTCGCCCCGAATTGGCAAGGGCCATTCATTGTGACCAGAGTATTATCCAATGGCGCTCTATGTTTAACAGATATCGAAGGAAAATGCATAGATATGGCTATCAATTCTGATGCAGTAAAGAGATATTATGCATGATTTTCTTTGGTATAATTGTTGATTGTTTGTATTTGGCATTGTTTCGAAGATTGAAATGACGAAGGCAAATTATTCTGCCATCTAAACACTCTACCCTCTGTTCCCCCTTTTGAGCCGCATTTGTTTCTTTGATACCCCTCTTTTAGAATCAATAACAAAAAGAAAAGAAAAGGAAAGAAAAAGAGAAAGGAAAAGAAAGAGAAAAGAGAAAAGAGAAAAGAAAAGAAGTGAAAAAAAAGAAAGCATAACAACAAAGAAATTCAGGTGTGAACTACGTTTGACCTGATTCCTGTTAAGGATACGTAGGCAGCCTCACGGCTCGGTCATAGTAAAAAAAAATATCAAAGCATCCCCAATGCAAGAAACTGGGGCAGAGGTTGTACTTGTAATAAGAAATGTGATTCCAAGAGTTGTAATGTTAAACCCATGTCAAATTGTTTTGAGCCTTTGATACCCTTTTATTTCTAACCCCATCCAAAAGCCCATATTACAGTCCAAAGAAAGACCTTCCGATCAGTCTTCGAGAGATGCCAAGTTGAGCAAATAGAGGTGATTCATATCAGGATAACACTCTGGTCCAAGCACGAAAAGTGATGAAAATGAGAAAATCTTATCGGTGAAAACCTTCACAGGCACCATGAGGCGACAAAAGCTTAGAGAAAGTAAAAATAAGAGAGTCTTATCGGTAAAAACCTTCGCGGGCACCATAAGGCGACAAGGAATTGAGGAACAAACAAATAAGAGAGGTTACTTTGTGAAAACCCTTCAGGGCACTACAAGTCGAACAAGGTCCGTAAGTTGGCGGAAAGTAAAATTGGGTTGTGAAAATCTTGGAGAACAAAGTAAAACAATTGGAAATGAGATTGGTTAAAAATACTGGGAGGATGAATCCAAAATGCATACCGTGATCATTGGTGCCAGTGACTCCACTCAGATAAGTTCCTTTTTCCTATCCCCAACAGTCATCCAAATTTGGACTTTCTTCTTTATTCTTAATTCTCAAAATCGTCGCATTTCATTGCTGTTAATTTTTACTCCTCTGAAGCTCTTCCAAAGTTAGCTTTGTTCCAACAAATAAGAAGGAATATCAAAGTATACTACCAAGATTCGAAATTACACAAAGTAAAATACGGCTAGGACATGCTGGAGGTAATATGATGAAAAATGAGACATAGGGTGTAAGCAAAAGTGGAATCGGTGGAATGGTTCAGTAATGTCATGGGATATATACTAGTTCAGATAGAAGGGTCAGAAGTGAAAACAACAGTTGGGGATCCTGCAGTTAAGGATCAGTCATGATGTCAAAATAGTCCTTTCGACCGGTTCAAGGCAGTCTGTTGAAGCAAAGCATGGCAAAGAGAAAACCATCCCCAGCAAGAATGCCACAACTAACCACCACGTTTTAAACTAACAAGATCTTCTTTGATTTGAAACAGGGGCAAAGATGACATTTGTTTCAGGAAGTACCCTGTGAGGAAAGCAAGTACCATGCAGGTTTGATCAGGACCCTCCTGGAAAATGGGACCCAGTTTAAAATCCAAAACAATCATGAGTAGCAAGATCTAGTATAAATGTACCCCCAAAAAATATAAGTTGGCTTTAAAACTTTTATTGTTAGGATAGTCGTTAATTAAAGAGTTTTCAGGACCCTCCTGGAAAATGGGACCTAGGTTAAACCCTAAAACAATCATAAGTAGTAAAAATGGGACAAATGTCACCAAAAGGAATATAAGTTGGTTTTAAAGTTCGCATAAGAGTTGTCCGGACCCTCTTGGATAATGGAACATAGTTTAAAACTGGTTTAGATAACAAGATTTAGCAAAAAATCATGCCTTTAAAAGATGTAGCTTAGATTTAAAATTGTCATTTAGTTAAGAGTTGTCAGGACCCCCCTGGATAATGGGACTTAGCTTTCAAATTCTTATTAATATTTGGTAATATGCTTCAGTTTAACACTCACAGATGCGCCCAGCTACCAAACTGGGGCAGAAAACTTTCTTTGTTTTGTCTATTTTTGTTGCAATCAGGCGTCCACCTGGAGAACAAGGAACAACAGTTGAAGTATCAGCAATCAGGCGTCCACCTGGAGAACAAGGAAGAACAGTTGAAGTATCAGCAATAGGCGTCCACCTGGAGAACAAGGAAGAACAGTCTAAGTAACAACAATCAGGCGTCCACCTGGAGAACAAGGAACAACCGTTAAAGATTCAGTAATCAGGCGTCCACCTGAAGAACAAGGAACAACAATTCAAGTTTTAGCAATCAGGCGCCCACCTGGAGAACAAGGGAGTACTATCCAAGTTTCCGCTTTCAAGTTCTTACTGATGTTTGGTAACATGATTTAGTTTACACTCATATATATACCCAGCTACCAAACTGGGGCAGAAATTTTCTTTGCTTTTGTCTATTTTGTTGAAATCAGGAGCCCACCTGGAGAACAAGGGAATACAGTTCAAGTTTCAGCAATCAGGAGCCCACCTGGAGAACAAGGGAATACATTTCGAGTCTCAGAAATCAGGAGCCCACCTGGAGAACAAGGGAATACAATTCAAATTTCAAGTAGTCAGGAGCCCGCTTGGAGAACAAAGGAAAAGAAACAATAGTCAAAGGAAGACATTTAAAGGGTCAGCAATCAGGTGCCCGCCTGGAGAAGAAGGGAAGGCATTTCAAAGAATACCATTCAAGTCAGCCACAAAGGAACTTATGAGGAAGATACAAGTCAACGAGGCAACATCAGTCACAAGATCAAGTTTGGAAATAAATCTTTGTAAAACATAGATTATAGCTTAGTCTAGCTTCTTCATTTTTGTCATGGTGTAATAAGGAGGTTAGTAGGCATTATCAGCAACAGCAATAGCAGTAACAGTAAAACCGCAGCTTCATGGTAGCCCCAGCTACCGAAACTTCCCAAACTACATTGACCTGATTCCTTTATAGCCAAGGATATGTAGAAAGCCTTTGAAGCAGAGGTTCGGTCAAATCTTTCAAAAAATGCTTCCCACGGAGTGTTCAAACAGGCAAAAATCGCTCGTATCCGCTCACTTTATCTTTGCACGAAAACTCTTCGTGTTTTCGGACAAAGAGGGGCAGTTGTGAGCACGTGATTTTTGCCTCACACAAATTACTCCAAAAGAATTCCCAAAATTAGGTCTTTTCTTTAATTATGTGCTATTCTAGGAATTACTGTGCGATTTTCCTGATTGTTTGCATATATTTGTGGGCATGTTTAATTTTATTAATGCATTAAAAATACAAAAATATTGCATTGGCATTTAAGATTTGATTTTTACATTTTTTGGAATTAATTAATAATTAGGTGTTTTACAAAAATGAAAATTCAAAAAATAATAACATATTTTTGTAATTTTAGTCAAATTGTGTGATTTTCTTTTAATTTGGCATTTAATTATTTGTGATAATTATTAATTAGAGTTAATTTGGTGTTTTATAATTTAATTTAAGATTTTTGAGTTTTAATTTTTGAAAGAAAAAGAAGAAAAGAAAAGAAAAAAGAGTTAATAAAAGAGAGGGAATAAAATTTGGGCCAAATTTAAATTAAATCCCAAGCCCAAATCAATTAACCCAGCCCAAAACATGCCATACCCGGTCCATTCAATTCAAACCTCAGAGACGACTTAAACGACGTCGTTTCAGTGTCAACCAATCTCAACCGTCCATTCCCCACATCCAACGTCCAGGACTTAACCCATTACCCATTAAACCCGACCCTAAACCATTTTCCCCTGAACCCGATCCAGCCTCTAACCCTAACAAATGACACCGTTCAAACCAATCAAATAATCCAAGCTGTTGATCTCGTTTGATCAAACAGCCTGGATTTAGCCTCACCCTCAGTATATATTTGACCAAACAGACCCCACCCCCTCATAACCCCCCATCTCATCTTCCTCACCCAAACCCTAGAGACCAGCCGCCACCATTCCCCACCGCCTTCCGGTGGCGGCCCCGGCTCCTTTCTCCACCAAACTCACACCCCAGAACCCCCTTGATCTCCTCTTTCATAATCCATAGCTAGTTTCTTTCGAACATCCTTAAAACTGTTCGAATCTAGATTTAAAAGGTAAAAACCCTAGCAGCCGCCACCATTCACCACAGCCTTCCGGTGGCGGCGCCGGCTCCAATCCTTCCCAAATTAACACCCTGAAGCCCCCTCCCTCTCCTCTTCCTCAATCCACGACTCATTACCCTCGAATTAAACCAGAACATGTTGAATAGTGAATCTAAGTTTTCACACCTAAAACTAACAGAGTCAAGATTCGTTGTTACTTTAAGCTAATCTTGACTTTATCTGTGTGTTCTTGATAAGAACACACATTTAAAGTCAAGATCTGGTTTAAAAATTTTGAAAGATTCGAAGGTTCTCTTCAGTTACTACTGATCGGTGAGTTCTTCTGTCCTATTTTTCTATATTTGTAGTTTAATTGGTATTATTCTAATGTTCGTCTTTCCTCATCTCTTTTTCTTTTCTTTGGTCGATTTCAATTGAAAACTCGACCAATCTTCTGGCATAAACTATTTTTCTGATGTTGTTTGGTTTGGTTGCTTGATGATTTTGTTTTATAGAATTGTTTGTGCAAGTTTGCAAATAGTCAGAATTTTCAGTAGTTCTAATCAAATAAGTAGGGTTTCAGAGTACAACTTGAGCATTGTTTAATAAAAAGGGGTATTCACCTAACTTAAGAAGATTCTAATAGTGGTAGGGTTAGAAGTGCATTAATTGAGTAAGTGAAATCATTTTAAAATATTGAAAGGTCATTTTATGAATCCAAGGGGCATTTCCAGTTGCCTATAATATAGAGCTTCAGATATAGAGGGAAGGAGGAGATTCTAAGAGAGATATAGGAAGAGAGATACACAGAAATAGATGCAGAAAGAGAGTTGGAGAAACGACTAAAAATTACATAAGAAATTTCTGCAATCTTTTGATATAAATTGGTCTTAGTTCTGTTCTTTAAATTGGTTTGTTAGTCAGATTTTTTTTTTAAAAAAGGTTCTGGTTCTGGGTTGAAAAAATGATGTAATTCTGAGAAGTTCTGGTTTGAAGCTGTTTTGATTTTTGAAGTTATTGTTACATTGCTGAAGATTAAACTGGGTTAGTTGCTATTGATTACTGCTTCATCACTCCCTCTTTATTTTTTCCTTATTCTCAGGTACTTTCTTAGACCTTGCATGATGATTGATTATTTGATACAGGCTGCATTTGAACTTAGTTTCCCTGCTTCTCGTACTACTTTAACATTCTGTAATAAATATGTAATTTTAGAGGTTATCTAAGCTATCATTTGCACATTTAATGCCGTGCATGTTCAATAGTTATATATATGGGTAATTGGATATGTATGTATGATTATGCTGTACATATTCAATAATTGTATGTATGGGTAATTGGATATGTATGTATGATTCTGATGTACATATTCAATAGTTGTATGTATGGATAATTGGACATGTGCGTATGATGCTTATTTGAGAATCAGCATGGTTCAAAGTATTTGATAAACATGTTATGTGTTTACATTCGTTCCTGAATGAATTTGAAATGTCTAAGGATTATATTGAAAGCTTTAATATGATTTTCTAGAATTTATGAGGGAACCAGATTCTGATGTACTGGTTTGGAAACTGTCAGTATTAGGGGTGTTTTCTAGTTTAGTAGTATCTATGTTTATACAAGGTTGCAAAAACTTTTTACTTGTATATGTTCAAAAAGGTTGTTGGTGTAATTTGGATAACCTATGAATCGATCATGTGGCTGCATGGATTCGACCTTAAATCCCTGCGTGGCCATCACATTATGTCATTGGATTGGGCTGGCATTGGTAACATGATACTGGGCTCCCTTTGGGGCCAGGATTTAGATATTATCTGGGCTCGTTAGTAAATAAAATAAGGAAGGCTGATGGGCTCAGGTTTGAGCCTAAACCGGGTAGCCTTGTGTTAATTAAATCATCAGTCCGTTAATTGAAGAAGTATAAAAGAATAGTCATTAGTCGGGTGTTGGGATTACTGCTAAATGAGACAGAAATCCGGGTAATCGGGAGGATGAACGGGTTGAGTTTTGGTTATGTTATGCATTGGGCTTAATATCAACTTTATTTTCTTTCTTCATTTACACTAGTAGTATATTTGTTTAAGGAAAATTACTTGCATTCGAATGTTGAATATTGTTTGGTTTATTAATTATGCGACTTTGCCTTAAGTGGTTTAGGCCAGTCCATATAATAAAATCTGGGTGTTATAATGCCATGATAAAAGTCATTTAATTGTTGGAATTCCATATTTCAAGCCTAAGGCTCAAGAATGCAAACGGTGGTTATTCTCGATAAATGTCTCTACTTTAGTGTAAAGCTAGTTAGTCTTACAAATGGCTGTTTAATTAATGAGTAATAAAGGCTGCAAATTAAAATAGTAAGCACAGTTTCATAGGTGGGAGCGAATTAACTAATTAATGTAAGAATTTAATTTAGTCATGCTAAACAAAAATGACAATTGCGTGACCCTCGCTTTAATTAAATTTTAACTCAATTTTAGAATTCGAGGCATGCCATTCATCAAAACTCCATGGCACTCGCGGAGATAAAACACGTAGTTGCTTTAGGCGCGACTTTAATCCATAACTCGGGTGCACATTTATGTGACCCAAATCCAAATCTTAACAACGTATGCATTCGCGCAACATCGGGCGAAACAATCTTAATTTTGATAAAATACTATCGTGGTTGTATACATGTTCGCATGACATAATTACAATTCTAAAAGCAAAATCGGAGTACGCGTAATTTTGTCCTAATTTTCTTAACATTAATAAAGCGTTATTAATCATGGACACGTACGCGTGACATGATTTTTGATGCGCCAAACAAATGGGTATACGTACGCGTAACCCATTTCAAGATAATTTTCTTAAATAAAAAACGATTAAAGATAAAATTGCACGTAGGTTCAAATTGTTCTAAATCAGATAATTAAGCCGGACATATCAGTAGAGCAACCGTGCTAGAACCACGGAACTCGGGAATGCCTAACACCTTCTCTCGGGTTAACAGAATTCCTTACCTGTATTTCTGGCTCGCGGACTGTAATACAGAGTCAATACTTTCCTAGATTCGGAATTTTAACCGGTGACTTGGGACACCATAAATTATCCCAGGTGGCGACTCTAAAATAATTAAATAATCCCATTTCGAATAATATCACTTTAATTGGAAAAACTCCCTTATATACCTTCGGGTGTAGGAAAAAAGAGGTATGACACATATTGAGGATACCAAGAGATCCCTAGCATATATTGAGGATACCGAGAGATCCTCGGGATACCAAGTGATCCCTAGTACATGTCGAAGATACTAAGAGATCCTCGGGATACTTAGAGATCCCCGGTTACTTTCCTTATGGTTTGCTTTCATCATTGTTTCCGTTATTGTACTCTTATTATCCTGCATAGATTCTTACTGTAGGTTCTCAATTGCACTACTTATCTTATCCTGCCATCTTTATATTTTATATAACCTCAGTAGGGCCCTGACCTTCCTCGTCACTACCCAACCGAGGTTAGGCTTAGCACTTACTGAGTACCGCTGTGGTGTACTCACGCCTCTTCTGCGCATGTTTTTCATGTGCAGATCCAGGTACCTCTACTCAGGCGCACTATCAGTGACGCAGGAGGACTACGGAGACTTCTAGGTAGATCTATTGCGTCCGCAGACCGACGAGTCTCCCTCTTTATTCTATCTTTAGTACTTAGTTCTCTTTCCTTCCGTTTGTTAGATATTCTGGAGTTTGGAGCCTCACTATACATTTCTGTAGCCTGTGTTTTCCCGTGAGTTTCCGGGTTTTGGGATTGTTTTAGTCTTGAGATATTGAGTCGTATATGCCGAGCGGCATTCAGTACAATTTCCTTTTTAGATAATTAAATATGGTATTCTATTTTTCCGCAATTATTATGTTTCCGCAAGTGTTAGGCTTACCTGGTCACGGAGACTAGGTGCCGTTATGACATGTTCACGGTTGGTGAACTAGGGTTGTGACAAGTTGGTATTAGAGCTCTAGGTTCATAGGAGTCACGGAACACAGGCCAGTTATTTAGAGTCTCGCTGATCGATACAGAGACGTCTGTACTTATCTACGAGAGGCTATGTAACTGTTTAGGAAAATTCTTCACTTCATTGATTTCCTTGTCGTGCGATATTTTTGACATCAATTCTAAACTTCTGTCTTCTATTCTCTCACAGATGGTGAGGACACGTGCTACTCGGAATGATCAGGCACCCGCACCCCCTCCTGCAGCCGTCAGAGGCAAGGGCCGGGGCAGAGGCCGTGGACGCGCACGGGGTGCAGCCAGAGCACCTGCGCGAGCTGCCGCTGAGGTACCGCCAGCAGATCCAACTGGAGTTCAGGCACACGACACGCCTACAACCACTACTACTCCAGCCCTTCAGGAGACATTGCCATAGTTTATGAGTATGTACACCACGCTGGCTCAGGCAGGGTTGCTTCCCCTTACTGCAGCCACATCCCAGGCTGGGGGAGGGGCACAGACTCTCATCGCCCTCACTTCTGAGCAGCGAGTGGAGGTTGAGCAGGTCCTAGAGATCATTCCTGTATAGACTTCAGTACCAGTTCAGCCCGAGGATGGGGCAGCTGCTTCTGAAGATGAGCAGCGGAGACTCGAGAGGTTCAAGAAGTATGATCCTCCGGTTTTCAGTGGACTAGCGACAAATGATGCCTTGGGATTTCTGTAGGATTGCCACCGTATTCTTCGCACTATGGGTATTACCGGATCGAGCGGGGTTTCCTTCACTGCTTTCCAACTTCGGGGAGCTGCCTATGAGTGGTGGCACACCTATGAGTTAGACAGTCCAGACGAGGCTGCTTCACTGACGTGGACCCAGTTCTCAGATATGTTCTTGAGAGAGTTCGTTCCTCAAAGCCTCAGGGACGCATGGCGCGCATAGTTTGAGAATTTGTGCTAGGGAGCTATGACTATTTCAAAGTATGCTATCTGTTACACCAGATTGGCTAGTCATGCACCAGCCTTGGTTGCTACTGTCCGCGAGAGGATTCGCTGGTTTATTGAGGGGCTTATTCCTCCCATCAGATCTAGTATGGCTCGTGAGTTGGAGACGGACATTTCTTATCAGCAGGTGGTGAGTATTGCTAGGAGGATTGAGGGTATGCATGCTAGGGAGAGGGAGGAGAGGGAGGCCACGAGGTCTCGTGAGTCGGGCCATTATTCTGGTGCACGTACCCCAGCTGCAGGTCGTCATGGTTAGGGCTATATGAGTCGCCCCATTCATTCAGCTTTTCCAGCAGCCAGCAATGCTCCAACTCCTCCCAGATCTCAGGAGCCATATTATGCACCTCCGGTTTCTAGCGCGCCTCATGCGCGGGGTGCTTTCAGAAGTCAGTCTAGCAGACCTGGCCCTAGGCAGTCATAGCCACCACATCCTCCCAGAGCTTGTTTCGAGTGTGGTGACACATGCCACTTGGTGAGGGAGTGCCCTAGACTTGGGAGGGGTGCACCTCCACAGACTTCTCAGCCACAACGTGCCTCGCAGAGTTCTCAGGCTATGGTTACAGCTCCAGTTGCTACCCCACCTACTCATCCAGCTAGAGGTGGAGGTCGGGTAGGTAGAGGTCGCCCTAGAGGGGGAGGCCAGGCCAGATATTATGCCATTCCTGCTCGTACCGAGGCTGTGGCCTCCGATTCTTTCATCACAGGTATTATACTGGTTTGTCACAGAGATGCATCGGTTCTATTCGATCTAGGCTCCACTTATTCTTATGTGTCTTCTTATTTTGCTCCATATTTGGGTGTAGCCTGAGATTTGTTGAGTTCTCCTGTTTATGTTTCTACTCCTGTGGGAGATTCTCTTGTCGTGGACCGCGTTTATCGGTCGTGTTTTGTTACTATTCGTGGTTTTGAGACTAGAGCAGATCTATTGTTACTCAACATGGTTGATTTTGATATTATTCTAGGCATGGACTGGTTGTCGCCCCATTATGCTATTCTTGATTGTCACGCCAAGACCGTGACGCTGGCTATGCCAGGTATTCCACGTGTTGAGTGGAGTGGTACTTTAGATCACACTCCCAGTAGAGTTATCTCTTTTCTTAAAGCTCAGCGTATGGTTGGAAAGGGGTGTGCCGCGTATTTAGCTTATGTGAGAGACGTCAGCATTGATACTCCTTCAGTTGATTCAGTTCCAGTAGTACGGGATTTTCCCGATGTGTTTCCAGCTGATCTTCCAAGCATGCCGCCTGATAGAGATATTGATTTTGGCATTGATCTTTTGCCGGGCACTCAGCCCTTTTCTATTCCCCCATATCGTATGGCTCCTCCTGAGTTGAAGGAGTTGAAGGATCAGTTACAAGAATTGCTTGATAAGGGTTTTATTCGGCCCAGTGTATCGCCTTGGGGTGCTCCTATCTTGTTTATGAAGAAAAAAGATGGTTCTATGCGTATGTGTATTGATTATCGCCAATTGAACAAAGTTACAGTTAAGAACCGTTATCCTTTGCCTCGTATTGATGATCTGTTTGACAGCTTCAGGGCGCACGGGTGTTTTCTAAGATTGATTTGCGCTCAGGTTACCATCAGTTGAAGATTCGGGAACCAGATATCCCGAAGACTGCTTTCAGGGCTCGGTATAGCCATTACGAGTTCCTTGTTATGTCATTTGGGCTGACCAACGCCCCAACAACCTTTATGCATTTGATGCACAGTGTGTTCCGGCCATATCTTGACTCGTTCATCATTATCTTTATTGATGATATTCTGGTGTATTCCCGGAGTCGGGAAGATCATGAGCAGCACCTGGGAACTGTGCTTCAGACTCTGAGAGAGAAGAAGTTATATGCTAAGTTCTCGAAATGTGAGTTTTGGTTGGATTCAATGGCATTCTTAGGCCACGTGATATCGAGTGAAGGTATTCAGGTAGATCCGAAGAATATAGAGGCCATACAGAGTTGGCCCAAACCATCCTCAGCTACCGAGATCCGCAGTTTCCTTGGTTTGGCTGGCTACTACCGTCGTTTTGTGGAGGGGTTTTCATCGATTGCAGCCCCTATGACCAGGTTGACCCAGAAGGGTGCTCTATTTCAGTGGACGGAGGAGTGTAAGGCGAGCTTTCAGAAGCTCAAGACAGCCTTGACCACAACCCTAATTTTGATACTGCCTACAGGTTCGGGGTCTTATACAGTCTATTGTGATACCTTGAGGGTTGGCCTCGGAGCGGTGTTGATGTAGGATGGTAGGGGGATTGCCTACGCGTCCAGATAGTTGAAGATACATGAGAAGAACTACCCTATTCACGACCTTGAATTAGCTGCCATTGTTCACACCCTGAAGATTTGGCGCCATTACTTATACGGTGTGCGTTGTGAGATTTACACTGACCATCGGAGCTTGCAGCACTTGTTCAAGCAAAAGGATCTAAATTTGCGCCAGAGGAGGTGGTTAGAGTTGCTGAAGGACTATGACATCACTATCTTGTATCACCCGGGCAAGGCCAATGTGGTGGCCGATGCTTTGAGTCGCCGGGCGGAGATCTTGGGGAGTTTGACATATCTACCAGCATCAGAGAGGCCTATGGTAATGGATGTTCAGGCCTTAGCCAGCCGGTTTGTGAGATTGGACCTTTCGAAGCCCAGTCGAGTCCTAGCTTGTGTGGTTTCTCGGTCTTCCTTGTTTGACCGTATCAGGGAGTGGCAGTATGATGGCCCTCATTTGCTTGTCCTCAAGGACAAGGTTCAGCACGGTGATGCCAGAGATGTGACTATTGGTGATGATGGGGTATTGAGGATGCAGGGTCGGGTCTGTGTACCCAATGTTGATGGTATTTGGGAGTTGATATTGGAGGAGGCTCATAGTTCACGGTATTTTATTCATCCAGGTGCCGCGAAGATGTATCAGGATTTAAGGCAGCACTATTGGTGGAGGCGGATGAAGAAGGATATAGTTGGATTTGTAGCTCGGTGCCTCAATTGTCAGTAGGTGAAGTGTGAGCACCAGAGACCAGGTAGGTTACTTCAACAGATAGAGATTCCGGAGTGGAAGTGGGAGCGAATCACCATGGACTTTGTAGTTGGGCTCCCACGGACTTTGAGAAAGTTCGATGCTATTTGGGTGATTGTGGATCGGCTGACCAAGTCCGCTCACTTTATTCCTATGTGTACTACTTATTCCTCAGAGCGGTTGGCGGAGATCTATATTCGGGAGATTGTTCGTCTGCATGGTATCCCGATTTCCATCATTTCAGATAGAGGTACTCAGTTCACATCACGGTTCTGGAGGGCCGTTCAGCATGAGTTAGGTACTCGGGTAGAGTTGAGTACAACATTTCACCCTCAGACGGACGGACAGTCCGAGCGCACTATTCATATTCTTGAGGATATGCTACGCGCGTGTGTGATTGAGTTTGGAGGGTCTTGAGATCAGTTCTTGCCATTGGCGGAGTTTTCTTACAACAACAGCTATCAGTCCAGTATTCAGATGGCACCGTATGAGGCTTTATATGGGAGACGGTGTAGATCTCCGATGGGTTGGTTTGAGCCGGGCGAGGCTAGATTATTGGTCACAGACTTAGTTCAGGGTGCCTTGGAAAAGGTTAAGGTGATTCAAGACAGACTCCATACAGCCCAGTCCCGACAGAAGAGTTACGCGGACCGGAAAGTTCGTGATGTTTCCTATATGGTTGGTGAGCGGGTTCTGCTTCAGGTTTCGCCTATGAAGGGCGTCATGAGATTTGGGATGAAAGGGAAGTTGAGTCTAAGGTTTATTGGCCCTTTTGAGATATTGAGGCGAGTTGGGGAGGTAGCTTATGAGCTTGCCTTACCTCCCAGCTTGGCAGGAGTGCATCCAATATTTCATGTTTCAATGATCCGAAGGTATCACGGTGACCCGTCGCACGTGCTGGATTTCAGTTCAGTCCGGCTGGACAAGGATCTATCCTATGTTGAGGAGCCAGTGGCAATATTGGACAGGCAAGTTAGAAAGTTAAGGTCAAAGAACATTTCTTCGGTAAAGGTTTAGTGGCGGGGTCAACCGGTCGAGGAGGCAACCTGGGAGACCGAGCAGGATATGCGCAGCCATTACCCTCATCTTTTCACTACTTCAGGTATGTCTCTATGCTCGTTCGAGGACGAACGAATGTTTAAGTGTAAAAGGATGTGACGACCTGGCCGGTCGTCTTAAGAATTAATGCCCTAATCCCCTATTAACTGCTTTCCCCAAGTTTATGTCTGCTAATGTGATTTGCCGGGATGCTCGGTTTTGAGTTTTGAGGAGTTTTGGGACACTTAGTCCCTAAATGAGAGCTTAAGTGTTAGAAAGTTGACTGAAGTCGGAACAGTGGGGAGACAGCCTCGGAATGGAAATCCGACGGTTCCGTTAGCTCCGTTAGGTGAATTTGGGGCTGGGAGCGTGTTCGGAATGTGTTTTAGAGGTACGTAGCTAATTTAGGCTTGAAATGCCGAAGTTTGAATTTTTGAAGTTTCCGGTCTGATAGTGAGATTTTGATCCGAGGGTCGGAATGGAATTCCGGAAGTTTCAGTAGCTCCGTCATGTCATTTGGGATGTGTGTGCAAAATTTCAGGTCATTCGGACGAGATTTGATACAGTTTTTGATCGAAAACATAATTTAAGAGTTCTTGGAGTTCTTAGGCTTGAATCCTATGTGAAATTGGTGATTTGATGTTGTTGTGAGCGTTCCGAAGTTTTGAGAAAGTTTGAACGATGTCATGAGATGTGTTGGTACAATTGGTTTGAAGTTCCGGGAGTTTCGGGTAGGTTCCGGGATGTTTTAGTGCAAAAATCATAGCTGTAGCAGGTCTACAGGGGTTGCAGGCCCCAGAACTCACCCATGCGGTCCGCACAAAAATAGGTGCGCCCGCGGTGAGTGCTGTGCGGCCCGCACAAAGATGGAATGCGGCCACATGAAGACTGGCGCGGACCGCACAAAGTTGTGGTGCGGCTGCATGAATGGGTTTGGCAGCTTCTCTGAACTTCACTGACGCGGACCGCGTGACCATAGCGTGAGGCCTCATGGAGAGGGACGCGGGCCGCATGAAGTGGGACGCGGCCGCATGAGTTTGACCTGAAGGGTACTCTATATAAATACGAGGTTTTGGGTTTTATTTGATATTTTGACCTAGAGATCTCGGATTTTGGCGATTTTTTGAAGGTTTTTTTAAGAAATTCATCGGGGTAAGTGATTTTAACTCAGATTTGGCTAGAATACATGAATCTAACAATGAATTCATTATCTAATTCGTGATTTGAGAGGGAATTTTGGAAGAAAATTGTGAAACCTTTCAAAAATGTAAAATGATGATTTAAAGGACCAAATAGTGTCGGAATTGTATAATTTTCATTTGGTTAGACTCGTGAGAGTGCGAGGTTTCTGGGAATATAAATTTTTACCGATTCTGAGACGTGGGCCCGAGGGGCGTTTTGGTCATTTTCCATAATTTTGCATATTAGCTTTGAATTAAAACATATGATCATTTGTTTGAGATGATATTTACGATATGCAATTGAATTGATTAGATTTGGGCCATTTGGAGTCGGATACTCGTGGCAAAAGCGTGGTTTCTAGTTGATTTTGAGCCGGTTCGAGGTAAGTGGCTTGTCTAACCTTGTGTGGGGGACCTTTCCCCTTAGGATGTGCTATATTTGATAATTGAAATGCCCTGTACGTGAGGTGACGAGCGCGTACTTGAGCTAATTGTTGAAAATCCGGTTTTTCCTTAAGTATTTCAATTGAGTTCTTTTCTTGTTTTATTCTACTTGTGAATTTAGCATGTTGCTAGTCTAGAGGCATGTTTAGTTGACTTAATTGCCTATTTGCTTAAATTTCCTGAATTGCATTACGTGAAGCATGTTAGGCTAGAAGTAGATGTTTACTTGGTACGAAATTAGCGTTTAATTTAATATTCTTGTGTTGCTGCTTTGTGTTTTAAATTGGGACTATGAGTTAGATTCCCGGGAGATTCCCCCTACACATTTACTTTGGGACTACGGGTTAGATTCCCGGGAGATTCCCCCTGCACATTTACTTTGGAACTACGGGTTAGATTCCCCCTGAACATTTACTATGGGACTACGGGTTAGATTCCCGGGAGATTCCCCCTGCACATTTACTTTGGGACTACGGGTTAGATTCCCGGGAGATCTCCCGCACATATATTGAGGATACCAAGAGATCCCTGGCTTATATTGTGGATACCGAGAGATCCTTGGGATACCAAGAGATCCCTAGTACATATTGAGGATACCAAGAGATTCTCGGGATACCAAGAGATCCCTGGCATATATTGAGGATACCGAGAGATCCTCGGGATACCAAGTGATCCCTAGTACATGTCGAGGATACTAAGAGATCCTCGGGATACTTACAGATCCCCGGTTACTTTCCTTATGGTTTGCTTTCATCATTGTTTCCGTTATTGTACTCTTATTATCCTGCATAGATTCTTACTATAGGTTCTCAATTGCACTACTTATCTCATCCTGCCATCTTTATATTTTATATAACCTCAGTAGGGCCCTGACCTTCCTCGTCACTACCCAACCGAGGTTAGGCTTGGCACTTACTGAGTACCACTGTGGTGTACTCACGCCTCTTCTGCGCATGTTTTTCATGTGCAGATCCAGGTACATCTACTCAGGCGCACTATCAGTGAGGCAGGAGGACTACGGAGACTTCGAGGTAGATCTGCTGCGTCCGCAGACCGACGAGTCTCCCTCTTTATTCTATCTTTAGTACTCAGTTCTCTTTCCTTCCGTTTGTTAGATATTCTGGAGTTTGGAGCCTCACTATACATTTCTGTAGCCTGTGTTTTCCCGTGAGTTTCCGGGTTTTGGGATTGTTTTAGTCTTGAGATATTGAGTCGTATATGCCGAGCGGCATTCAGTACAATTTCCTTTTTAGATAATTAAATATGGTATTCTATTTTTCCGCAATTTTTATGTTTCCGCAAGTGTTAGGCTTACCTGGTCACGGAGACTGGGTGCCGTCATGACATGTTCACGGTTGGTGAACTAGGGTCGTGACAATGTTGAACAAATGCTTTGAACAACTTTCATTTAAACTGAAGTTTTAAGTTATGAAATGAGAATGAATTTCTATTTTGCCGAGAGGCTGTATACGAACTATCCTTCGCCTGAGGGGCCGATTATGGTTTTCTATATTTGATTATGATTTTCACCACTTTCACTATATATATATATTTCATTAAACCTATATTGAAAAGGTTAGAAAGATAATTTTTAAAGGATTTTACTGAAGTGAGAGTTTAACGAAATGATTTGAGTGGTATCCTAATTTGGAAACCGGTTGTAATCATTGTGGTGCTATGACATGGTTGATGTGTTTTCTTACTGCGCAGTCTTTATTTACTCTTATTACTTACTGGGTTGGAGTACTCACATTACTCTTTGCACCACGTGTACAGATTCAGGTATTTCAGAACCCGGTAGCGGGTGTTGATTGCTTAGAGGCGGAGTCATCGGAGTTAGCAAGGTGGCTGCACGACGTTCGCAGCACTGCTTTCCTTCCCCTCATTTTCATTACTGTATTTAGTACATTTTTTTTACTCTTGTTGTATTCAGACCTTGGTAGATGCTCATGACTAGTGACACCCCGATGCCGGACTTGTGTAATTATCCCGCAGTTTTCTTTTTAAATTTTATTATGAGATTATTGATTTATAAATGTTATAAAAACAAATTTTATTGGAAAATGATTGATTCGGGAGTTGCGTCGCCTGGCCTAGTTTCACGATAGGCGCCATCACGAACGGGTCAATTTTTGGGTCGTGACAGTCACAAGTGTATGAGCTACTAGTAGAATATGCAAAAGAATACTACACTACTGTCTGAAGTGAAATAGACAGAAAATAAAAGCAAAAGAAAGACTTCGGCTACTACAGAACGGCTCGGAAGGCAGCTCACCACTAAGTCTCGTAGTAATGAAGGATGCGCGCTGGACTGATATCCAGATGCACCTGCCTCAGATCCTGCACAATTAGTGCAGAAGTGTAGCTTGAGTACATAAACAACATGTACCCAGTAAGTATCTAGTCTAACCTCGAAGAAATAGTGACGAGGGGTCGACTTCGACACATACTATGGGCTAACAATAAAAATACCAAAATTTCAATTAAGCATGGGCTATACAAATGCAACTGAAAACTCAATAACATGAAATAAATAATCAACTCTTTCACTAATAGTAAATCCCAATTAATTTCTATCATTTAATAAATTTATCTCTCAAGCCAATGAAACAATGACAACTATAGTTGGAGTTCAAGAATTATTACGCACAAATTATACCGAGGTCGTACGGCCCGATCCAACATACAAATATATAAACTGTGCACCGCCAAGGTCAAACAGCACGAACCATAGATGCATCTATTCTATTACCGAGATGTTCGACCCACTCCACAAGAAGAGAAAATACCTTATAAATAACCGATTCAAAGATAATTAAGAGGCTAGCATTCAAGGAAACATCAATTCTCATTAATGGTCAAGTAACCCATCCAAAGGTCAAGTAAATAAAATACAACCTTTTACATCTCCTTTATCAAGTTCCGATATGATTTAAGTACTTAAATTAGCAAGTAGGGTGCAAATATTGCAAGTATCATATGATTTGTGTCAACTACCCAGACGTAAGCACAATTAGTAGCTACGTATGGACTCTCGTCACCTCGTGTGCACGTAGCCACCAAAACTAGAAGTACATATTAAATAAATTCACCTATGGGGTGCATTCCCTCTTACAAGGTTAGAAAAGAGACTTACCTCGTCTCCAAGCTTATTTTCCGATCCACAATTGGGCTTAAACCCTCAATTCGGTGTCAAACGACTCAAAACTAGTAAAATATTATATAAAATAGTCAATACATGTTCAAAAGTTCATATCCCAACTATTAAAGTGATTACCCAACCCCAATTGAAGAATTTCTAAAATTCACCCCCAGGCCCACGTGCCCGGATTCCGTAAGTTTTTGAAGAAAGTTGTTACCCATAACCTCATGTACTCAAATATATCCATTCCATAGTCATTTTCGTGGTTAAATCTCATTTTTATCAAAACTCTAGGTTTTTCTCAAAAATCCCATAAATCCCACCATTTTTCATGTTAAATCTACTTATGATTCGTGTATTTATCTAAAGAATCGATAGGGATCACTTACCTCTTGATGTTGATGGAACCCGTCTGAAAAATGCTCTCAAAATTGTCCAAGACCAAGTGGGAAATGAGGGAAATAAAGCTAAGTCCCGCATTAAAAGTTGTTGCAGAGGTCACAGATGTCGCATTTGCGACACCTGGTTCGCAAATGCGACAAAATCATCGCAAATTTGAAGCTGAACCCCCCATTGCCAAGGTAGCAAATGCAATAACATATTCGCAAATGCGAAGGGAGGATGGTCGCCAAAGCGACTGAAAATCTCGCAAATGCGAGTCCTTTTTTGGCTAGGCTTCTTCGCAATTGCAAAGCCCTTCTAGCAAATGGGAGGTTCGCAAATGCGAACCAATTCTCGCATTTGCGATACCTGAGACACCAGCAAAAAAACCCAGAAAAACTGAAGTCTCCTCAACCATCCGAAACTCACCCGAGCCCTCTAGGCTCCACGCTCCATACCAAATATCGACACAAGTCTAAAAATATCATACAAACTCGCTCGCGCGATCGAAACACCGAAATAACATCTAAAATCACGAATCAGACGCCAAAATGCATGGATTAACTCATTGAACTCAAAACTTCTAAAAATACTCCCGCGTGTCCGATTCCTATTAAATCAATCCAGAATGATGCCAAATTTTGCGTGCAAGTCATAAACGACATTATGGAACATTCCTTATCTCGGAATTCCAATTGGACCTCGAATAACACCAAAACCTACTCCAAACCTAATTTAAAGAACTTTAAAGCCTTCAACGAGCCAACTTTCACTATTAGGTGCCGAAACGCCCCCGAGTCATACAAAACCCGATCGGAACATACGCTCAAGTCTGAAATCATCATAAGAACCTATTGGAACTGTCAAATCCCGATTCCAAAGTTGTTTACTCAAAATGTTGACCGAAGTCAAACTTAGTCTTTTTGGCCAACCTTAAGGAACCAAGTGTTTCGATTTCAACCCGAACCCTTCCAAATCCCGAACTAACCATCCCCGTAAGTCATAAATAGTAAAAGCACATACATGGAGTCTTATTTAGGGGATCGTGGTTATAAAAAGCAAAACGGCTGGTCGGTTCATTATATTCTCCACGTCTTAAATAAATGTTCGTCCTCGAACGGGTCTAAAATCATACTTGGAGTGCTGAATAAGTATGGATATCTGCTTCGCATGTCCTCCTCGAACTCCCAAGTCACCTCCTCAACTAGTTGGACCCTCCACTAAACCTTTACCGCGGAAATCCTCTTGGACCTCAACTGGCAAATCTGCTTATCCACAATGGTAACTAGCTCCTCATCATAACCTAGGTTCTCATCTAACTAAATCCTACTGAAGTCTAAAATATGTGACCTGTCAGCATGATACCTATGGAGCATAGACACATGGAAAATCGGATGAACTCTCGATAGACTGGAAGGCAAAGAAAGCTCATAAGCAACCTCCCAAACTCGTCTCGACACCTCAAATGGGCCTATAAACCTTAGGCTCAACTTGCCCTTCTTCCCGAACCTCATGATCCCCTTCATTAGCGAGAACTTCAAGAGAACCTTCTCGCCCACCATAAATGATAAATCGCGCGCCTTCTGATCCGCGTAACTCTTCCGTCTGG
The DNA here is from genome assembly GCF_000715075.1 of Nicotiana tabacum. Classification (NCBI taxonomy): domain Eukaryota; kingdom Viridiplantae; phylum Streptophyta; class Magnoliopsida; order Solanales; family Solanaceae; genus Nicotiana; species Nicotiana tabacum. The sequence continues at coordinate 46,781,987 of NC_134090.1, read as the reverse complement.
ACTGTGTTGTGCGAAGTCGCTTCTAAATCATCTTTACCTTTTCAAAGGCATCCGTCACCAAACCAGTACCATATAACTTAGCTTCGCCGGGCTCAAACCATCCGATGGGAGAACGATATCGCCGACCATATAAAGCCTTAAATGGATCCATCTCGATGATGGACTGATAACTGTTGTTGTAAGCGAACTCGGCCAAAGCAAGAATCGATCCCACTGCCCTCCAAATTCAATTACACATGCTCTGAGCATATCCTCCAAGATCTAAACTGTTCGCTCTGACTGACCATTGGTCTATGGATGAAATGCTGTGCTGAGCTCTACCCGGGTCCCCAACTCACTATGCATTGTCCTCCAAAAATGTGAAGTGAACCGAGGGCCTCTATCTGATATGATGGAAACGGGCACACCATGCAACCGAACTATCTACTGAATATAAATATAGGCCAACCTCTCTGAAGTATACGTGGTCACTATCGGAATGAAGTGTGCCAACTTGGTCAACTGGTCGACAATGACCCAAACTGCATCAAACTTCTGCAAGGTCCGCGGCAACCCAACTACGAAGTCCATAGTAATGCGCTCCCATTTTCACTCAGGTATAGTCATCTACTAGAGTAGGCCACCCGGCCTCTGATGCTCATACTAAACCTTCTGGCAATTAAGACACCTCGCAACATACTCAACTATGTCCTTCTTCATCCACCGTCACCAATAATGCTGCTTCAGGTCGCGATACATCTTCGTGATACCTGGATGAATAGAATATCGTGAACTGTGTGCCTCCTCTAGAATCCTCTCCCTCAATCAATCAACATTAGGAATACATAAGCGACCCTGGAGTCACAGAACACCATCCTTACTGATGGTAACCTCTTTGGCACCACCCTGTAGTACCGTCTCCCTGAGAACCAACAAGTGTAGATCATCAAACTGATGAGCCTAGAGTCGCAGAACACCATCCTTGCTGATGGTAACCTCTTTGGCACCACCTTGTAGTACCGTCTCCTTGAGAACCAACAAGTGCGGATCATCAAACTAATAAGCCTTGATCTGGTCCAATAATGAAGACTGGGCAACGACGTATGCAAAAACTCGACTGGGCTCTTAAATGTCCAACATCACAAGTCTGTTAGCCAAGGACTGAATGTCCAAAGCTAATTGCCTCTCCTCTGCTAAAATGAATGCCAAGCTAACCATACTCTCCGCCTTTCTGCTCAAGGCATCCGCAACTACATTCGCCTTGCCTAGATGATAAAGAATGGTAATATCATAGTCCTTTAGTAACTCAAGCCACCTGTGTTGCGTCAAATTGAGATCTCTTTGCTTGAACAAATGCTGAAAGCTGCGATGATTAGTGTAAACCTCATAGGACACCCCATAAAGATAATGCCTTCAGATCTTAAGAGCATGAACAATCGCGACCAATTCTAAATCGTGCACAAGGTAATTCTTCTTGTGGGGATTCAGCTGACGTGAAGCATATGCAATAACTCGCCCTTCCTACATCAATACAAAACCCAAGCCAACGCGTGAAGTGTCGCAATACATGGTATACATCCCCTAACCGGAGGGCAACACTAGAACTGGTTATGCAGTCAAAGCTGTCTTGAGCTTTTAAAAGCTCGCCTCACAATCATCGGACCAATAAAACAGAGCACCCTTGTGGGTCAATCTAGTACAAAGTTGCTATAATAGATGAGAAGCCCTCCACAAACCGGCGATAATAACCTGCTAATCCCAGGAAGCTCCTAATCTCGGTCGCCGTAATAGGACGAGGCCAACTCTGGACTGCCTCAATCTTCTTGTAATCCACCTTAATACCCTCGCCTGATACAACATTCCCAAAGAATGCTACAGAATCTAGCCAAAACTTACACTTGGAGAACTTAGCATATAGTTTCTGTTCCCTCTAGATCTGAAACACCACTCTCAAATGTTGCTTATGCTCCTCCATGCTGCGCGAGTAGATCAAAATGTCATCAATGAAGACAATGATGAACAAATAAATATATGGCCTGAATACACTATTCATCAAATCCATAAACACCGCTGGGGCATTAGTCAGACCGAAGGACATCACTAAAAACTCATAATGACCATATCTAGTCTGGAAATCAGTCTTCGGAACATCCGAATCCCGAATCTTCAACTGATGGTGGCCCGATCTCAAGTCAATCTTAAAGAACACCCTGGCACCCTGCAACTAGTCAAACAAATCATCAATCGGCGGCAACGGCTACTTGTTCTTGATCGTAACTTTGTTCAACTGGTGGTAATCAATGCACATCCGCATAGTCCCATCTTTCTTCTTCACAAATAACACTGGTGCACCCCAATGTGATACACTTGGCCTGATGAACCCCTTTGCTAGAAACTTCTCAAGCTATTCCTTCAACTCCTTCAACTCTTTTGGAGCTATACGGTACGGTGGGATAGATAGAGGTTAGGTACCTGGAGCTAAATCAATGCAGAAATCGATATCACGATCTGGTGGCATGCCTGGAAGATTGAAAGGGAACACATCGGAGAACTCCCAGACTACAGGTATTGAATCAATTGCCGAAGTCTCTGTGGTATTATCCCGAATATAGGCTAGATAAGCCAAATAACTCTTCTCGACCATGTGTCGAGCCTTCATAAAAGAGATGATCCTACAAGGTGTGATGACAGATGAACCCTTCCACTCCAATCTAGGCAACTCTGGCATTACTAAGGTAACAGTCTTGACATGACAATCAAGGATGACGTGATATGGAGGTAACCAGTCCATGCCTAGGATGACCTCAAAGTCTGTCATATCAAGTAGCAGAAGATCCGCTCTAGTCTCATAACCACAGAATGTAACAATGCAGGACCGATAGACCCGTTCCAAAACAACAAAATCGCCCACTGGAGTGTACACATAAACAGAGTACCTAAGTACTCACGAGGAACATCCAGGAAATGAGCAAACAGGGATGACAAATAGGAATAGATAGAACCTGGATCAAATAATACCGAAACATCCCTACCGCAGACAGAAATAATACCTGTGATCACAGCATCTGAGGCCACTGCATCTGGTCTGGCCGAAAAAGCATAGATCTAGCTGGAGCGCCACCTGACTGGCCTCCACCTCTAGGATGGCCCCTACCCACCTGCCCTCCGCCTCTGGGCGGCCAGATGGCTGGTGCGGCTATTGGTGCTATAATCATAGGCTGAGAACTCTACTACATTGCCTTGCCCCGAAGCTTGGGAAGGAACCTCTACATGTGGCTGAAATCCCCTCACTCGAAACAACCTCTCGGTACGAAGGACTGCTGACCTGAAGTCTGACCTTGATAGCCTGAATACCTACTAGAGAAACCCTGAATAGCTGGTGGACGGTAGGAACTCTCTGGCATAGCGCAGAAATAAGGTTGAACTGGAGCACCCTGAAGAAGCGGCGATGCTGGATATGTGGGCCTGCTAGGCTGACCTCTCCCAAACTGACCTCTGCCCCCAGATGGGGCACCACTGAACCCTCCAGAATAGCGAAACTGCTTGTCCTGTGGCATCTGCTCTCGACCCCGCTGACGATACACTACAACAAAAAAGGTCTTTAGCGACAATAAATATGATCTGTAGCGGCAATTCTAATTTCCGCTAAAATATTTACCGGTAATTAAACATTAGCCGTTGTATCTAGCGTCGGCAAAGGCTTTACCGACTATTACACCAAGTGCTGGTAAAGACCCCAATCATCGCCAGTAAAGGTTCATAAGTTTTAGCGGTTATTATTACCGGCAATTAAAATGGCTAAATCCCTTACAGAATATCCTAGGGCATACGTTTAGCAACCTTTGTTATTGTTGGTAAAAATCTATTTTAGTGCCAGTAAAAGAGAACCTTTTTAGTAGTAATAGTAATGATTGGAAAAAGTGGATTTCTAGCAATTCTCTTTATTACCAGTAAAATTTAAGTGTTTTGCCATCATTTCTGTTGCCCAATATGCAAAATTTATATTTAATAATAATAATAAGCATAATACATTTCATAAATCCACGATAAACAAAAACAACTACTAATCCATAATTTCAAGTGTCAATAACACACGAAAAGAGTAAACTATTTGAATTCAATAGCTAGTATAATTTTGCATCTAATAACTATTGTTATAAAATAGCTATAAAACTACAATAAACATCATACAAAAATTTCTCCGACTCTTAATCAGAATGATTTCTTCCACACGCCAAATTATCAAATGCCATAGTGCTTGACCAGAATGATAAAACAAAGAGAATATAAACATGATTAGGTATAGAATATAATCCTATTATTAGGTTAGACAACCTTTAGCAGAATATTTCAGAAAATGCATAAAAAGGGATATATAAAGAACATATGGTCAACAATTTTCTTGATATGTACATATTACGAATTATATTAGTACCATGTAGCTTATATCCCGAAAAACCTTGAACTAGAAGAACTACCACTAGATAATTCCATGAGAAAATATTTAACTTTAATTTTCATCTGTAACTTCCTCAACTTTTTCAAGCAGGTTGATGCAGATTTTTATACTAAGGTTTTAAATTTTTACTGTGGCTACTAGTGAACAATTTTCTCACAATGGCATAACTAGAGTTAACGGTGTAACTAAGTTGAATTGGTATAGCACCAAATTTATCCACCCACTCCACCAGTAAAGGAATAACAACATTAAATAAATTATTCACATCCCTTGGACAGAACATGTTTATCAAATTAATACTCAAAACAAATAAAGCAATAAGGCATTCGTAGCAGTTGAAGACAATATTTTACTGTATAATTCTTTTTTTTCTCAATCAGCTTTTTATTCTATGATTCTTCTTTGTACTAATGCTCTTATAACTTGTCTGTTGGCTCTATTCAATTGACTTCGTCTATTATACCACTCATTATTTTTTAAAAAATATTTCATACATGTAACAACCTGACCAGTCGTTTTGCTTTCTAGAACCACATTCCCCTAAATAAGACTTTTGGTACATGCTTTTACTAATTTATGACTTGCAGGGATGGTTGGTTCGGGATTTGGAAGGGTTCAAGTTGAAATCGGAATACTTGGTTCCTTAAGTTGGCTTGAAAGGCCAAGTTTGACTTCGTTCAACATTTTTAGTAAATGATCTCAAAATCGGGATTTGACGGTTCCAATAAATTTATATGATAATTTCGGACTTGGGCGTATGTTCGGATTGGATTTTGGATGACCCGGGAGCGTTTTGGCACCTAATAGTGAAAGTTGGTTCTTCAAAGATTTTAGAAGTTCTTTAAATTTGGTTTAGAGCAAGTTTTGGTGATATCGAGGTCCAAATGGAATTTTGAGATCGGAAATAGTTCCGTAATGCCATTTAAGACTTGCACGTAAAATTTGGTGTCATTCCGAGTAGTATAAGTACGTTTCAGCGCATTTGAAGTAAATTGAAGAACTTAAAGTTCATAAGTTTGATTCAATTTGTTTTGAGGTGTGATTCTTAGTTTTAGTGTTATTTCGGGCATTTCGCGAGTTCGAATGAGTCCGTTTTATGATTCTAAACTTGTCGATATATTCGAGCGGGGCCCCGAGTGTCAATCGGACGAGGCTCGGAGCAAGTTGAGAATTTGGAGCAACAACTGAAGCATCAGGTTTCTGTCATAATCGCACCTGCGCTTGGCCAGCCACAGGTGCGAGCAACGAGCCACGAGCCGCAGAAGCGAATGAGTGAGGGTAGCCCAGGAACCGTATGTGCGGAAGTATTGGCGCAGCTGCGCGACCGCATGTGCAAGGTCAGTGGTCACAGGTGCGGGATGTTGAGCAGATGCGGTCCGTTGAGCCCGCAGATGCGGAGTTTGTCCAGGTAGGGGAAATGTACACCTGCGATGATTTTTCCGCAGGTGTGGGACCACAGATGCGGCCAAGGCACCGCAAATGCGGAATCACTGGAGGTAGTGAGTAATTCGGGACTTAGGCATTTTTCTCCCATATTCACACACTTGGGCATTTTAGAGCTTCAAAAAAGGAGATTTAAACATAACTATTGAGGGTGAGTAATTCCTACCTAATGTGAGTTTACTACATAGATTATGGGTAGATTTTAACATGTAAATTTCTGGAATTTATTGGTTAGATGGAAAACATAGGTTTTTGATAAAAATGAAATTTAACCACAAAATTTGTTATGGAATTTGGTAAAAATCATATATCTGAGTCATGAGGTTATGGGTAACAACTTTCTTCGCAAATTTTCAGAATCCGGGCACGTGGGCCCGGAGGTAAATTTTAGGAACCTTACATTTACGGATGGGTAATTACCTAAATAGTTAGAAAATAAACTTTTGGACATATAATGATTAGTTTATGCACTATCTAAATAGTTTTGCATTGTTCGATGCCGATTCGAGGGTTTGAGCATAATCTTGGACCGGAAGTAGGCTTTGAGACGAGGTAAGTCTCCTTTCTAACCTTGTAAGAATGAATTAACTAGTATGTGTGTCTATTTGTGGGAGTCTACGTACGTACGAAGTGACGAAAGTCCGTGCGTAGCTACTATTATGCTAAAGTCCGGGTAGTCTAGGACCCATATCATGTTGTACTTGAAATGATTGTGCCCTTACTTGTCAATTGGATTGCTTAAATCAAATTTCAAAAATTGTAAAAGAATTTTTAAGGGATAAGTTTCACTTATTTGAGGTTGTGAAGAGAACACTTGACTGTTGTTGAAAAACTTGTGTTTCTTAGAGTGTTTTCTATTTGTGGAGCGGCCCAAGCACCTCGGAAAGTTAAATATATGCATTTATAGTTCGTGCCATTTAGCCCTCGACAGTGCACAGTTTAAATTTTACTATATTGGTTCGAGCCGTACGACCTCGGCATTATTTGCGCATGATAACTCTTGGTATTCTTCATAACTGATACTGCTTCCATGTTAGATGAAAGATAAATTTGAAATTTAATAACTTTGAAAGACTGATAAATATCATATTTGGTTAATGAGTTCTGGTATATTTATGTAATACATGATTAACTATAAATTGACTTATTATCATTAGCCCTAGTAAGTGTCAAGTCGACCTCTCGTCATTACTTCTTTGAGGTTAGACTGGATACTTACTGGGTACGTATTATTTTATGTACTCACGCTACACTTCTGCACTTAGTTGTGCAGGATATGAGGCAGGTGCATCTGGATACGCATCCGGCGCGCATACTTGATCCTGGTTTGAGATTTCACGGTGAGCTACCCCCTTCCGAGCCGTTCAGCAGCATGCCGGAGTCTTTCTTTTTTTAATTGTTCTGTCTATACTATTTCAGACAGTAGTTTAGGATTCTCTTGTATATTCTACTAGTATCTCATATACTTGTGATACCGGGTCTTAGCACACACTAGTATACTCATGATTTTTAGATTATATCCCTACAATTATGATTTCATTTAGCTGCTTTTGTTATCATCACTTTAAAATCCGCTATTCATTAACTTCTTTTATAAATTTTAAGAAAGTAAGCTATTTGAAGAACTTATTAAAAATGGAAATCACTAGATTGTTCATTATTGGCTTGCCTAGCAACGGTGTTAGGCACCATCACAGCCTAATTTTGAATTGGGTCGTGACAACGTGGTATGAGAGCTCTAGGTTCACGTAGGTCTCGCAAGTTATGGGCAGACCTAGTAGAGTCTTGCAGATCGGTGGGGAGACGTCGTTACTTATCTTCGAGAGGCTATAGGATGTTAGGAAACTACTCTTTATTCATCTCCCATCGTGCAATAGATGGTATACTAAGTTCCTTTCTCTCATTCTCTCACAGATGGTGAGAATGCATACAACAGACATTCCAGACCCGGGAGGAGTTACTCTCCCCATTTCTAGAGGCCGAGGCAGAGGCCGGGGAGGGCACCAGTCCGAGGTAGGGGACGAAGGCATCCCAGAGCTGCCCCAGTTGCACCACCAGCGAATCCGATGGAGGATCCCATTATTGAGGAGCAGGGTGAGGTGCCCGCAGCAGACCTAGCGCCAGTAGATTTCATGTCAGCACCAGGCTTTCAGGAGGTCATGGGCCGTATGCTGCTGTTCATAGACACTATGACTTAGGCTGGTCTATTCCCAGCAAACTCAGCCACATCTCAGACGGGAGGGGGAGCACATACCCCTACTGCCCATGCTATGGGGAATGCAACTGTCGTATATCAGACTCCAGGTGCTCTACCCGTGGGCGGAGCCCAGCCAGTTGCGGCAGCTGCACCTGATCCTAGACCAGTTACAGACGGCGAGCTGCAGAAGCTATTAAATAGATCGACTAGGCTGCACCCTTCTGTCTTCAGGGGTGAGCGGCATGAGGATCCCAGGATTTTATTGATCGATGCAACGACAGACTCCACAACATAAGGATATTGGATTCCTATGGGGTGGATTGCACTACTTTCCAACTGGAGGGCAGAGCCCGTAGATGGTGGTAGTCCTATCTTCTTGGAAGACCAACGGGTTCTCCTCCCATGACTTGGGACCAATTTACACAGCTTTTCTTGGACAAGTATATTCCACCCTCTCACAGGGAAGAGTTGCAGTTTTAGTTTGAGCAGCTTCAGCATGGTCAGTTGTTTGTGACCGATTATGAGGTGAGATTTTCTGAGTTGTCCCGCCATGTACTGATGATACTTCTTACCGAGGCGGAGCGAGTGCGGAGGTTTGTTGCGGGGTTGCACTCAGGTATTCAGGCTACTATGGCCTGGGAGGTTGAGATGGGTACTTCTTATCAATTAGTAGTGGAGATAGCTCAGAGGATTGAGGGCTACCATCAGAGGGGTAGAGAGCAGATGCAGCGGGACAAGAGGTCCCATTTTTCTGGAGAGTTTAGAGGTGCCCCGGCTAGGGGCAGAGGTCAGTTCGGGAGGGGTCAGCCTAGCAGGCCTACATATCCAGTACCACCACCTCCTCGGGGTGCTCCGGCGTGACCCTATTTGAATGCCATGCCAGAAAGTTCTTACCTCCCACCAGTCATTCAGTGTTCTTCTAGTGGGTACTCAAGTCATCAGGGTTCTTCCAATGCCTACTTTAGTGCCATGCTATAGAGTTCGTACCGCCGCCAGCTATTCAGGGTTCTTCTAATGGTTATTCAGGCCATCAGGGTTAGACTTCAGGGCAGTAGACCACTGTACCCGAAGGTTGCTTTAAGTGTGGAGATCTCAGTCATGTGAGGAGATTCTGCCCCAGGCTTCGGGGCAAGGCAGTGCAGCAGGGCCAGCAGCCCATGATTATAACACCAACTGTCCGGCCGCCCAAAGGCGGAGGACAGGTGGGCAGGGTCAGTCCTAGAAGTGGAGGCCAGGCAGGAGGAGTTCAACCAGCTTCTATTCATTCAGGCGGAGGCTAGCCAACCGGCGTTCCTGCAATGTTCTATGCCTTTCCGGCCAGACCAGATGTTGTGGTCATATGTATTATTTCTGTCTGGGGTAGGGATGCTTCGATAATATTTGATCCAGGGTTTACCTATTCATATGTGTCATCTCTGTTTGCTCATTTCCTGGATATTCCTCATGAGTCATTGGGTACTCCGGTTATGTGTCCACTCCTGTGGGAGATTCTATCATGGTAGATCGGATCTATCGGTCCTGTGTGGTTACATTTTGTGGTTACGAAACTAGAGCGGACCTTTTGTTGCTTGATATGATCGACTTTGAGGTCATCATGTGCATGGACTGGCTATCCCCATATCATGCCATTGATTGCCATGCCAAGACTGTTACTTTAGCGATGCCAGAGTTGCCAAGATTGGAGTGGAAGAGTTCATCTGTCAATACATTCAGTCGGGTTATCTCTTTTCTGAAGGCTAGACATGTGGTCTAGAAGGGTTGTTTGGCTTATCTAGCCTATGTTCGGGATACTACCGCAGGGACTCGGGAGATTGATTCAGTGCCAGTAGTCCGGGAGTTCACCGATGTGTTTCCTTCTGACCTTCTAGGCATGCCACTAGATTGTGACATTGATTTCTGTATTGACTTGGCTACAAGTACCCAACCTATATATGTCCCACCATACTGTATGGATCCGAAGGAATTGAAGGAGTTAAAGGAACATCTTGAGGAGTTGCTAGCAAAGGGGTTCGTCAGGTCAATTGTGTCCTTTTGGGGTGTACCGGTGTTATTTGTGAAGAAGAAAGATGGGACTATATTGATGTGCATTGATTACTGCCAGTTGAATAAGGTCACCATCAAGAACAAGTACCCATTGCCTTATATTGATGACTTGTTTGACCAGTTGCAGGGTGCTAGGGTGTTCTCTAAGATTGACTTGAGGTCAGGGTACCATCAGTTGAAGATTCGAGACTCGGATGTCCCGAAGAGTGCTTTCCATACTAGATATGGTCATTATGAGTTTCTAGTGATGTCTTTCGGCTTGACTAATGCTCTAGTGACGTTTATAGACTTTATGAATAGAGTGTTTATGCCTTATTGATTCGTTCATCATTGTCTTCATTGATGACATTTTGATGTACTCGCGTAGTATGGAGGAACACGAGCAGCATTTGAGAGTGGTGTTTCAGACCTTGCGGGACCAGAAGCTATATGCTAAGTTCTCCAAGTGCGAGTTTTGGTTAGATTCTGTGGCATTCTTGGGGCATGTGGTATCAGGCGAGGGTATTAAGGTGGATTCCAAGAAGATTGAGGCAGTTCAGAGTTGGCCTCATCCCACTTCGGCGATTGAGATCAGGAGTTTCATAGGATTAACAGGTTATTATCGTCGGTTTATGGAGGGCTTCTCATCCATTGCAGCACCTTTGACTAGATTAACCCAGAAGGGTGCTCCATTCCGTTGGTCTGATGATTATGAGGCGAGCTTTCAAAAGATCAAGACAGATTTGACTACGACATCGGTTCTAGTGTTGCCTCCCAGTTCGAGGATGTATACAGTGTATTACGATGCTTCATGCATTGGCTTGGGTTGTGTATTGATGCAGGAGGGACGAGTTGTTGTATATGTTTTACGTTAGCTGATGATTCATGAGAAGAATTACCCTATGCATGATCTAGAGTTGGTCGCGATTGCTCATGCTCTTAAGATCCAGAGGCATTATCTATATGGGGTGCCTTATGAGGTTTACATTGATCACCGCAGTTTGCAGCACTTGTTCAAGCAAAGGGATCTCAATTTGAGGCAGCGCAGATGGCTTGAGTTATTGAAGGATTATGACATCACTATTATTTATCATCCGAGCAAGGAGAACGTGGTCGTAGATGCCTTGAGCTGGAAGGCAAAGAGTGTGGGTATCTTGACATTCATTCCAGCAGAGGAGAGGCCACTAGCCTTGGACATCCAATCCTTTGCACAAACTTGTGAGGTTGGACATTTCAGAGCCCAACCGAGTTCTTGCATACGTTGTTGCCCAGTCTTCACTATTGGAGCAAATCAAGGCTCAACATTTTGATGATCCATACTTGGCAGTTCTTATAGAGACGGTACTATAGGGTGGTTCCAAGGAGGTTTCTACTAGCAAGGATGGCATTCTACGACTCCAAGGGTCGTCTATGTGTTCCTAATGTCGATGGCTTGAAGGAGAGGATTTTAGATGAGGCACACAGTTCTCAATATTCCATTCTTCCAGGTACTACGAAGATGTATCGTGACCTGAGACAAGGTGCCTAAATTGCCAGCAGGTTAAGTATGAGCACCAGAGTCTAGGTGGCCTACTCCAGCAGATGACTATACCAGAGTGGAAATGGGAGCGCATTACTATGGACTTCGTAGTTGGGTTGCCGCGGACCTTTCGGAAGTTCGATGCAGTTTGGGTCATTGTTGACAGGTTGACCAAGTCGGCACACTTCATTTGAGTTTAAACTACTTATACTTTAGAGAGGTTGGCCCAGATATATATTCGGGAGGATAGCTCGGTTGTATGGCGTGCCTGTTTCCATCATATCAGATAGAGGCCTTCAGTTCACTTTGCATTTCTGGAGAGTAGTACAGAGTGAGTTGGGGACCCGCGTAGATCTCAGCAGAGCATTTCATCCACAGACCGACGAGCAGTCAGAGCGGACAATTCAGATCTTGGAGGACATGCTCAGAGAATGTGTGATTTACTTTGGAGGACAGTGGGATCGATTCTTGTCTTTGGACAAGTTTGCTTATAACAATAGTTATCAGTCCAGCATCGAGATGGCTCCATTTGAGGCTTTATATGGTCGGCGATGTCGTTCTCCCATCAGGTGGTTTGATCCTGGCGAGGCTAAGTTATATGGTACTTATTTAGTGAAGGACGCCTTGAAAAAGGTGAACTTGATTCAGGAGCACCTTCGCACAGCATAGTCTAGACAGAAGAGTTACACGGATCAGAAGGTGCGTGAATTATCATTTATGGTGGGCGATAATGTTCTGTTAAAGGTCTCACCGATGAAGGGGATTATAAGATTCGGAAAGAAAGGCAAGTTTAGCCCAAGGTTTATAGGCCCATTTGAGGTGTTGAGGTGAGTTGGGGAGGTTGCTTATGATCTTGCTTTACCTCCCAACCTATTAGGAGTTCATCCGGTTTTTCACGTGTCTATGCTCCGGAGGTATCACACCGACTTTTCACATGTGTTAGACTTCAACACTATCCAGTTAGATGAGCGCCTGGGTTATGAAGAGGAGCCAATTGCCATTGTTGCTAGACAAGATCGCCAGTTGAGATCCAAGAGGATTTCCACGGTAAAGGTTCAGTGGAGGGGCCAACCAGTCGAGAAGGCAACCTGGGAGTCCGAGGAGGACATGCGGAGCATATATCCACACTTATTGAGCACTCCAGGTATTAATCTAAACCCGTTGAGGACGAATGTTTGTTTAAGAGATGGAGAATGTAACTACCCTACCTGTCGTTTTGCTTTCTAGAACCCCGTTCCCCTAAATAAGACTTTCTGTACATGCTTTTACTGATTTATGACTTGCGGGGATGGTTGGTTTGGGATTTGGAAGGGTTCGGGCTGAAATCGAAACACTTGGTTCCTTAAGTTGGATTAAAAGGCTAAGTTTGACTTCGGTCAATATTTTTAGTAAACGACCTCGAAATCAAGATTTGACGGTTCCAATAGGTTTGTATGATTATTTCAGACTTGGGCGTATGTTCAGATCGAATTTTGGATGACCCAAGAGCATTTTAGCGCCTAATAGTGAAAGTTGGTTCTTCGATGATTTTAGAAGTTCTTTAAATTTGGCTTGGAGCGGGTTTTGGTGATATCGAGGTCCAAACGAAATTTCGAGATTGGGAATAGTTCCATAATGCCATTTAAGACTTGCACGTAAAATTTGGTGTGATTTCGAGTAGTATAAGTACGTTTCGACGCATTTGACGTAAATTGAAGAACTTGAAGTTCATAAGTTTGATTCAATTGGTTTTGAGGTGTGATTCTTAGTTTTAGTGTTGTTTCGGGCGTTCCGAGAGTTCGAGCGATTCCGTTTTATGATTTTAAACTTGTCGGTGTATTTGGGCGGGGCCCCGAGTGTCAATCAGACGAGGCTCGGACCAAGTTGGGAATTTGGAGCAACAGCTGAAGCATCAGGTTTCTGTTATAATCGCACCTGCGCTTGGCCTGCCGCAAGTGCAAGCTCGTAGGTGCGAGCCACGAGCCGCAGAAGCGAGTGAGTGAGGGCAGCCCAGGAACCGCAGGTGCAGAAGTTTTGGCGCACCTGCGTGACCGCAGGAGCGAGGTCAGTGGTCGCAGATGCAGGATGGTGCGCAGATGCGGTCCCTTGAGCCTGCAGATGCGGAGCTTCTCCAGGTAGGGGAAATGCGCACCTGCGATGAATTTTTTGCAGGTGCGGGACCGCAGATGCGGCTAAGGCACCGCAGGCGCGCAATCACTAGAGGTAGTGAGGTTCTTTAATAGGGGACTTATGCATTTTTCTCCCATTCTTCATACACTTGGGCGATTTTAGAGCTTCAAAAAGGGAGATTTCAACCTAGCTATTGAGGATAAGTAATTTCTACCTAATGTGAGTTTAATATATAGATTATGGGTAGATTTTAATATGTAAATTTGTGGAATTTATGGGTTAGATGGAAAACTTAGGTTTTTGATAAAAATGAGATTTAACCACGAAATTTGTTATGGAATTTGGTAAAAATCATATATCTAGGTTCATGAGGTAAAGGGTAACAATTTTCTTCAAATATTTCCAGAATCCGGGCACGTGGGTCCGGAGGTAAATTTTAGGAACCTTACATTTACGATTGGGTAATCACCTAAATAGTTAGAAAATGAACATTTGGACATATATTGATTAGTTTATGCACTATTTGAATAGTTTTGGATTGTTCGGAGCCGATTCGAGGGTTTGAGCATAATCTTGGACCGGAAGTAGGTCTTGAGACGAAGTAAGTCTCCTCTCTAACCTTGTAAGAGGGAAATTTCCCCATATGCGAATTAACTAGTATGTGTGTCTATTTGTGGGGGGCTATGTACGTACGAAATAACGAGATTCCGTGCATAGCTACTATTTATGCTAAAGTCCGGATAGTCTAGGACCCATATCATGTTGTACTTGAAATGATTGCACTTTACTTGTCAATTGGATTGCTCAAATCAAATTTCAAAAATTGTAAAAGAATATCAAGGGGATAAGTTTCACTTATTTGAGGTTGTGAATAGAACACTTGACTGTTGTTGAAAAACTTGTGTTTCTTAAAGTGTTTTTTATTTGTGGAACAAGCCGAGCGCCTCGACAGATTAAAAAGATGCATGTGTGGTTCGCATCGTTCGACCCTCGGCAATTCACATTTCAAATATTACTATGTTGGTTCGCCCGTACGACCTCGACATTATTTGCGCATGATAACTCTTGGGATTCTTCATAACTGATACTGCTTCCATGTTAGATGAAAGATAAATTTGAAATTTAATAATTTTGAAAGACTGATAAATATCATCTTTGGTTAATGAGTTCTGGTATATTTATGTAATACATGATTAACTATAAATTGGCTTATTATTATTAGCCCTAGTAAGTGTCAAGTCGACCCATAGTCATTACTTCTTCGAGGTTAGACTAGATACTTACTGGGTACATATTGTTTTATGTACTCATGCTACACTTATGCACTTAATTGTGCAAGATCTAAGGCAGGTGCATCTGGATACGCGTCTGGCGCACATACTTGATCCTGGTTCGAGATTTCACGGTAAGCTGCCCCCTTCCGAGCCGTTCAGCAGCATGCCAGAGTCTCTCTTTTGTTTATTTGTTCTATCTATACTTTTTCAAACAGTAGTTTAGGATTCTCTTGTATATTCTACTAGTAGCGCATATATTTGTGACACCGGGTCTTGGCACACACTAATAGACTCATGATTTTTAGATTGTATCCCTACAATTATAATTTCATTTAGCTGCTTTCGTTATCATCACTTTAAAATCCACTATCCATTAACTTTTTTTAAAAATTTAAAGAAAGTAAACTGTTTGAAGAACTTATTAAAAATTGGAATCACTAAATTGTTCACTGTTGCTTGCTTAGTAACTGTGCTGGGCGCCATCATGATCTAATTTGGAATTGGATCGTGACAACACAGATAAAAAAATAATTTATAATTGAATGAATAAAAAATATATCAGAATGCGTAGTGACAAAATATAGATACTTAGTTAACTGCATATAATATGGCATATGTTAGGGATGTATAAAACTAACCTAGTGAAATAAAAATATGCCAAAGGAAAAAAAAAATGAATCTTTAGATGATTCATACCTGGCATATATAGGTTGATTTCCTACCCATATTAGTCTATATTATATTAAAAGCACAAAGGTCCTTAGCGAAATATCTTTTGCCTTTTTTACCCTTAAAAATAGAGTTTACCCTGATAAAATATAGACTTTTTGGTTATTTTCCTACTATTTAGGAATAGTCATTTAATTAATTTTCTACTATTTAGGAATAGTTATTTAATTAATTCATACTTTTTAGGGATAGTCATTTTATTATTCTCTTTCTATTTGTAATATTTATTTTTTCAATTCCTTTCAACTCTAAAATTTCAGGCACTTTCAATTTACACTAATAAAGTTTCGTTCACTTTCTACTCACTTTATACGTAGGAGTATCTGTTGGAAAGTTACGTTCAGTTTTAGGATTTGGAGGTTTTCAGTACTACTTTATTAGTATATGTAGGTGCTAAATTGGTTTTTAGTCAGTTTTGTATCTATATGTATAACGATACTATTGAAAAAATTTTCTATTACTTATGTTAATTCCAACAGGATATAGATTAAAGGATTTTTTCATAATTGTAATCAAATTATAAATGATGGACATTTTGGGTTAGAGCAAAATCTGATGTGCTTTCTTAGGATCTCATAGAAAGAATCCTCGACATTAACGGAAAAGAAGTCCTAGACATTAGGTATAATATTTCTTCCAAAAAAAAAAATTTAAAACATACTAAAACAAAAGATGAGCTAATAGTAAGAAATTGAATAAAAAATTTATTTTCTTCAACATTGAAAACAAATAATAAAGTGTTTGAATGAACTAATTAGCATAGGAATCCAATTAAATTGTTTTCGAATTTTAAAATATATTATATTAGTAAAATTATTTTTCACGAAACTCTTAGTATATATATAAAAAAATTCCAGATTTTCAAAAGGAAGAAACAAGATATGTATTTTTATATTTAACATGAAAGATATTATAGTTACATTACATAGTTCAAATAAGATAAGAAATTTATATTAGGTAAAATTTTATTGATTTTAAAGTTCTAAATATTAGGATTCCTACATTGTTCGGATTTAGGAAATATATTTAATAAGGAGAATTTTATTTAATTTTTAAGTCCTAAATATTAAAAAATAATTAAATAATAATTTTATTGTAAAATCTATTTTTTTAAAAGTAAAATAATTGATCAATATTTCACGCATGGGCTTAGTACGTTTATAATAATATAGATAGATTATAGATTTATAATCGGTTATAGAGTTACGACCAATTTTTTATATAATTTAATTATATTAGTAAAATAAAAAATAAAAATTGAGGTAAGTTTTGTGAAATATTTTATTTGATTATCCGGGCATATAATAACATGTCCATTACTCTTTAGTCAAATGCTCCCTCCAGAAAGTTTATGTACCAAAATATAAGTAACATTCTAATAAATATTATAATTAGAATAAATTAATTCAATATCTGTAATTATTATACTCTTTATCTCAACATCAAATTTTAGAAATAATTTTGGAATGATATTAAATAATTGCACGTCAAATATACATAGTTATTTTAAAATTTTATACTTATTGAAATAGGGTACACGCCCCAAGACTAGTTTCTACAATAATCTGAACTAACTAGAAAGACCAAATTAGATTACACGAATTTGAAGAAATCGCCACATGTTTCCACAATATGTCAACAAATACTTGCAAAGTGATCTATCAAAATGAATATAAAAGAATATTCTAGCAAGCCAAAAATCAACCATAAATCATCAGTCGGGCATTTTCACTGTAAACATTGAAATCGTAACTCCATAAACCAGAAATAAACAAAACCATAAAGCTATACCTATCAAATGGGCAAAAACCAGTAGTCTCTAACTTATTATACATATTTCTTATCTTCCATTTTGAAGGTTTTTGAGTTACTCAATATTATTACCAAATCTACAAAAGAACGACATTAAGTACATTGTAGAAGGGAACAAAAAGGCAAAATTTTCATTAGAAATATAATACATAGTATCTTTCTTTTGAATATATAGCATAGTATTCTCCACTAAAATAATCAAAAGCACTGTGACAATGCTAAATAATTCATCTCAATTACATAACATACAATTATATACACACTAGATTGATACTTGTACTATGAGAATTACCAAAGAAATTGAACATAATATAAAGCAAACAACAATAAGCACAAAATATTTACAAAAATAAGAAAATTATCGAAAAAGATAAAATAGGCAAAAAAGAACAGAAATAAAACTAAACCGAGGGCTCAAGAATGATGTTGGTGATGGCGAAAACTGACGAGAGGCAAGGTTGAAAGAGAAAGAGAGCATCAACAACCAAGAAAATCGAAACATAAGGAGAAGAGATAGAGAAAGATAGATAAACAAAGAGATAAGTCAGATTACTTGGTGATGGTCTCCGGTCATGATGGTGCCTCCACAGATGGTTAGATGTATCTCAAATTGAAAAATAGTCCAATTCGGATGTCTGTTCTAGGTTTACAATGAGGGAATAAGGAGAGGGATGGAACAAATAAAAAAGTTGTAGGAAGATATAATTAAAAAAAATTGCTTTCAATAATTAGTACTAACTTTTATAGAAGCCATTCTCTTCAATTGCCACTGAAAGGTCCTAATTCTCGGCTAATATCTAATCATTGTTAATATTTGAGTTCAAGGAATAAATTACCAGCAAATAGTTTATTACCACTAAACAAAGTCCACTAAAAGCGTTTTTCTTGTAGTGATAACCCTTAATCCTCCGAGCTATCTCCACAGCCAGCTGGTAAGAAGTCCCTATCTAAATCTCTTGGGTCATAGTGGCCTGAATACTGGAGTGCAACCCCGCAACAAACCTCTGCACTCTCTCCGTCTCAATAGGAAGTATCATAAATAAGTGCATGGCAAGACAACTCAGAGAATCTCGCCTCATAATCGGTCACTGACATCTGACCTTGCTGGAGCTGCTCAAATTGAAACCGCAACTCTTCCCTCTAGGAGGGTGGAATATAACTATCTAAGAAAAGGCGTGTAAGCTGATCCCAAGTCATGGGAGGAGAACCTGCTGGTCTGCCGAGAAGATGTGACTGCCACCATCTACGATCCCTTCCCTCAAGCTGGAAAGTAGTGAAATCCACCCCGCGGGACTTTAATATCCTCATGTTGTGCAGTCTGTCCCTTCACCGATCAATGAAGTCCTAGGGATCCTCATGTCGCTCACCCCCGAAGACAGGAGGGTGTAGCCTAGTCCATCTGTCCAATAGCTTCTGCGGCTCACCGGCCGCAGCTGGTCTGGGCTCAAGTACAACTGCTGTCACTGGCTGGGCTCCGCCCACAGGTAATGTGCCTGGGGTCTGATATACAGCAACTGCATACCCAGGAGTCTGAGCAGTAGGGGTCTGTACTTTCCCTCCAGCCTGAGATGTGGCTGGGTCTGCTAGAAATAAACCAGTCTGGGTCATAGTATCCATGAATTGTAGCATACGGCCCATGAACTCCTGGAAGCCCGATGTTGATATAAATATACCGGGGTTGGCTCTGCTGCAGGCACCTCGCCCTGCTCCTCAATAATGGGATCCTCTACTGGATCCGCTAGTGGCATGGTTGGGGCAACTCTGGGACGTCTTCGTCCCCTACCTCAGGCCAGTTCCCTCCCCCGGCCTCTGCCCTCCCCCGGCCTATGCTTCAGCCTCTAACAACAGGGGGAGCAGCTCCTTCGGGGTCTAGAACATCCGTCGTGCGTTTTCTCAGCATCTGTGAGAGGATAAGAGAAAATACTTAGTATAACATCAACTGCACGATATGGGATGAAGAAAGAGTAGTTTCCTAACACCTTATAGCCTCTCTAAGATAAGTACGAACGTCTCCGCATCGATCCTCAAGACTCTAATAGGCCTTCTCATAACTTGTGAGACCTACGTGATCTAGTGCTCTGATACCATGTTGTCACGATCCAATTTATCCTATATGTCGTGATGGTGCCCAACACAACCACTAGGCAAGCCAACAGTGAACAAACCACACGATTGTTTATTTTAATATTTTTAAAATAGCTGATTTTTAATTAATGCATAAATAGGAGGTAAAAAGTTAATAAGTTGAGAGATGCTAATTTTAAGAGCAAATGAAATAAGTAAAATAACCCAAAACCATCATGTGTCTGCTAGCAAAATTTCCAAGACATGGTGTCACAAGTGTGTGAGCTACTAGTAGAATATACAAAATAATACTACACTACTGTCTGAAGTGAAGTAGACAGAAAATAAAAGCAAAATAAAGACTTCGGCTGCTGCAGAACGGCTCGAAAGGCAGCTCATTGCTAAGTCTCGTAGTAATCAAGGATGCACGTCGGACTGATATCCAGATGCATCTGCCTCAAATCCTCCACGATTAGTGCAGAAGTGTATCGTGAGTACAAAAAAATATGTACCTAGTAAGTATCTAATCTAACCTCGAAGAAGTAGTACGAGGAGTCGACTTTGGCACTTACTATGGGCTAACAATAAAAATACCGAAATTTCAATTAAGCATGTGCTATACAAATGCAACTGAAAACTCAATACCATGAAATAAATACTCAACTCTTCCACTAATAGTAAATCCCAATTAATTTCTATCATTTAATAAATTTATCTCTCAAGGCAATGAAACAATATCAATATAGTTGGACTTCAAGAATTATTACGCACGAATTATGCCGAGGTCGTACGGCCCAATCAAACATACAAATATATAAATTGTGCACTGCCGAGGGTCGAATGACACAAACAATAGATGCATTTACTCTATTACCGAGGCGTTCGGCCCGCTCCACAAGAAGAGAAAATACCTTATAAATAAGCGATTCAAAGATTATTAAGAGGCTAATATTCAAGAAAATATCAATTCTCATTAAAGGTCAAGTAACCCTTCCAAAACTCAAGTAAATGTAATTCAATCTTTTTCAACTCATTTATCAAGTTCCGATATGATTTAAGCATTTAAATTAGCAAGGAGGGTGAAAATATCGCAAGTATCACATGATTTGGGTCCTAAACTACCCGGACATAGACATAATTAATAGCTACGTACAGACTCTCATCATCTCGTGCACACGTAGCCCCCATAAATAGGAGTACATATTAAATCAATTCACCTATGGGGTTAATTCCCTTTTACAAGATTAGAAAAGAGACATACCTCATCTCCAAACTTACTTTCCGATCCACAATTGTGCTTAAACCCTCAATTCGGTGCCAAACGTCTCAAAAATAGTCAAATGTTATATAAATTAGTCAATACATATTCAAAAGTTCATATCCCAACTATTAAAATGATTATCCGACCCCAATTGAAGAATTCCTAAAATTTACCCTAGGCCATGCCCGAATTTCGGAAATTTTTGAAGAAAGTTGTTACTCATAACCTCATGAAATCAAATATATGATTTTCACCCATTCCATATTATTTTCGTGGTTAAATCCCATTTTTATTAAAACCATAGGTTTTCCTCAAAAACCATAAATCCCACCATTTTCCATGTTAAATCTACTTATGATTTGTGTATTTAGCTAAATCGACAGGGATCTCTTACCTCTTGATGTTAATGGAACCCCTCTAGAAAATGCTCTCAAAATCGTCCAAGACCAAGTGGGAAATGAGGAAAATAAAGCTAAGTCCCGCATTAAAAGTTGTTGCACAGATCGTAGATGTCGCATTTGTGACACCTGGTTCGCAAATGCGAAGGCTGCATATGCAAAATAATCTTCGCAAATGTGAAGCTGAGCCCCACTGTCAAGGTCAAAAATGCGGCAACATATTCGCAAATACGAAGGGAGGCTGGTCGCAAAAGCGACTGGATCACAAATGCGAGTCCTGCCTTGGCCAGGCTTCTTCGCAATTGCAAAGCCCTTCTCACAAATGCGAGGTTCGCAAATGCAAACCAATTCTTGCATTTGTAATACCTGAGACACCAGCAAAAAACCCAGAAAAATTGAAGTCTCCTCAACTATCCGAACACATCCGAAACTCACCCGAGCCCTCGAGGCTCCACACCAAACGTCCACATAAGTCTAAAAATATCAGACGAACTCGCTCGCATGATCGAAATACCGAAATAACATCTAAAATCACGAATCGGATGCCAAAACACATGGATTAACTCATGAAACTCAAAACTTCTAAAAATACTACCGCGTGTCCGATTCCTGTCAAATCCACTTGGAATGACGCCAAATTTTGTGTGCAAGTCATAAACGACATTAAGGAAATATTCCCGGTCTTTGAATCCTAATTGGACCTCGATAACAACAAAACCTACTCCAAACCAAATTTAAAGAACTTTAAAGCCTTCAAAGAGCCAACTTTCACTATTAGGCGCTGAAATGCTCCCGGGTCATACAAAACCCGATTCAAACCTTAAGGAACTAAGTTTTCCAACTTCAACTCGAACCCTTCCAAATCCCAAACTAACCATCCCCGCAAGTCATAAAGTAGTAAATGCACATACATGGAGTCTTATTTAGGAGAACGAGGTTTAAAAAAGCAACACGATCGATCGGGTAATTACAACAGATGCGATCTTCGTGAAGGGAGTTTGAGAGCACAGGTGTGAGCAAAATTCCGCACATATGAAGCCATAGATGCGGAGAAGATATTGCAGAAGCAGAGGTTAGACAAGAAGGCCTGGGCCGTAGAAACGGGCATGGTCACGCAGGTGCATGAGCGCAGAAGCGCTTGAGGCCCGCAAAAGCGGAAGTGTAGATGCGCTACTTGGGGTGCAGAACGGAGGGCTGCTGGTTTGAGCTAGAGCCGCACCTGCGATGGATTTTACGCAGGTGCAGAGCCATAGAAGTGGCTAATTGACCGTAGGTGCGGAGGTCGCTGGGCAATGGGGTGTTTTTAATCCTAGACTTAACCCATTTTGCTCACATTTTCATTTGGTTGGGCAATTTTTGGAGCTCTTGGAGGGAATATTTTCATCATCTATATCATGGTAAGTAATTTTCACATATTGTGAGTTAATAAATGGTCTATATATATGGATTTAAACATGGAAACTAGTAACAATTTGGGATTTTTGTATAAAACCTACAAATTAGTATTTTTGGATTTTAACCATAAAATTGGACTTAGAATTTGGAATAAGTTATATATTTGAGTTCGTGGTGTTATGGGTAAAGTTTATATTCGAAAATTTCTGGAATCCAAGCAAGTGGCCCCGAGGGTTGACTTTATTGATTTTTTGGACGGAGTTGGGAATTATTATAAATTGTTAAATGGTAAGCATTGGAGTATATTTTGATGGATTTGCATATTGTTTGATCAGTTTTGGAATGTCTGGCTTGGAGTTGAGGTGTTAGAGAGGCGTGAGAGCTGGTTATAGAACTTCGGAGCGAGGTAAGTCTCCTGTCTAACCTTGTGAGGGGAAAACTATCCTTAGCTGATACAATTGTTATGTGCAACTAGTTGTAGGTGCTACGTACGCACGAGGTGATGAGAGTCTGTACTTAGCTAAAGCATGTTTATGTCCGGGTAGACTTAGGACTTTATCATGTAATAGTTGAATTATTTGAACTCATTCTGCTGGCTTAATTACTTGAATTTTATAATTGAAATTGATGTAAAAATGTATACATATACTAGGTTGAGCCTTATCACTTTGAGTTGTTGGCAAGTTATTTAAGAAATGGTAAATGTTATATTCGCTTTGTGCCCATGTATTGTATAGTAAGCACGTGTCTCGTAATTCAATAATTTTATTCCTTTCTTGTGAAGTAGGCTGAATGCCTCGGCTGTATAATAGATGCATCTATGTTTTATGCCACTCGAACCTCAGTAGTGTACACATTATTATGGATCGGTCCCAATGACCTCGGGATAATCGTGCATTATATCGCTGGAAGTCCGAATATTCGTGAGATTATCTTTCCATTGATGCCTGATATTTTGTATGGTATTTTCCTTATTCATTTGATATTGACACTTGACATTTTTTGAGTTGCTAAGGTAGAATATAAGATTGAGAAATTCATACTTTAAAATAATTATTTGGAAGATTATGTAACTTACACATTTACCCCATTATTATTGTATGCTTCATATTTGCTTATTGCTTTATTGGACCTCTAGTAAGTGTCGATGTCGACCCATCATCACTACCACTCCGGGGTTAGGCTAGATACTTACTGGGTATGGTTGATTTACGTACTTACTATGCACTTCTGCACTAAATGTGCATGACCCGACATGTTAATTTAGTGAGCATCTTGGCGCGTAGGAGCAGTTGTTTAGGAGATTTTATGTGAGCTGCATTCTAGGCTAAGCTTCGCAGTCCATAGAGTCTCCATCGTACTATTTATTTTATCCTATCTCATTTACATTCTAGATAGATGTTATATTATTATTGTACTCCTTTGTAAATGTTCATGCTCTTGTGACACCAAGTCTTGGGATATGCTAGTTGATGCTTATGGATATAACATCATTATCGCCTTTCATTTCTTTTATAAACTACTAAGTATATATGTTCCCATGGATTTAAAAGAGTAAGTTCCCTTTCTTAATAAGAATTATGATTTCAAAAATAATAAAATGAGTAACTAAGTTGATTGAGCACCGTTGGCTTGTCTGACGGTGGCATTAGACGTCGTCACGACCTGCCTATTGTGGATCTTGGGTCATGACTGCTTGGTATTAGAGCATTTGGTTCATTTGGGTCTCACGAGTCATGAGCAAGTCTAGTAGAGTCTTGCTTATCGATGTGTATACTTATCTTCGAGAGACTACAGGACTGTTATGAGCACTTCTCTTCTTGATTCCTCACCGTGCGATTTGATTCCCTTGAGGCTTATGCCTTTATTTCCTTCCTGCTCAATCTTATGGGGACGTGAAGTGCTTGTTATCAATTGGGCATCGAGGAGTTGTAGTGGTACTGCTGACGTGCTTCAGGATATTTTTCCCTGCATATTTGAGTGGGCTATTATCATCGCCTTACGGAAGGATGTTCTTTCGTTTCGGCTCAATATCAGTATTTCCTATGGTTTTGAGGCTATACACAGATTGTTATGATGTTTATGTGTTATTATTGCACAGTGTTGGTGTAATGGTAGAGTGCTTGTCTATGTGTCAGGGCAGTGAATGAATCTAAAGGAGGATATCTCATGCGTGGTTTAGAGATTCAGCATTTAATCCCAACGGAGGAAGGAAAATTGGACTAGGGATGTTCAAGCTTTGGTTGATGGAGTAACGAGACTTGATATTTCGAGTGTTGACGTCCTTATTTGAACACATTAAGGTTTTCCGGTGTTATGATCTTCTTTGATTTGCCTTTGGGGAAGGGTGTTGTGAAATAGTGCTTGAGAAGCGGTTGTCAGAGATAGCGGTGTATAGTGGTTTTAGAAGATTGGTATTTCTAATATTGATGGCTCAAGAAAGATGATCTTCTAGGAGGTTTAGAGCTGGTAGCAATTTATTAGTTTAGGTGCTATAGGTATGGATTTGATTCGAGGCAACATTTGGACAACGAAGGATGAGGAAGGACATGGCGGGAGGTGTCTCGCGGTGGTTGAATTGCTAGCAGGTCAAGTATGAAAAGCAGAAGTCGAGAAGTTGCTTAAAGGAAATGGTTTAACCGAAGTGGGAGTGATGGTGTAGCATATGGATTCGGTGGTAGGATAGCCACATGCCTTGAGAAAAGCTTAGAGCAATTTGGGAATCATAGTGGTCAGTGACTAGGCCTACGAATTTCATTTAGAATGGTGGCTATTGTGCTGAGAAAGGTTGGATGTGACGGAAAGAGATTTATTATCATTATGGGATATGACATGACTTCGTGTTTGAAATGACTATCGGACTTGTCACACCTCCCTTTTTCCTACACCCTGGAAAGGGTATAAGGGAGTTTTTTTAAACTTAAAGTGACAATTGAAACGAGATTCATTTATTATTAAAAATTCAGAGTTGCCACTTGGGATAATTTATGGTGTCCCAAGTCACCGGTTCAAATCCCGAATCGAAGAAAAGATTGACTCTGTTTTACAGTCCGCGAACACAAAAACCCGGGTAAGGAATTCTGTTAACCCGGGAGAAGGTGTTAGGCATTCCCCGGTTCCGTGGTTCTAGCACGATCGTTCAAATGTTATAATTGGCCTATTATCTAATTTTAATACATGTTTTAGCCTATGGTTAAATTTTAACTTATTAAACGCTCTTATTCATTTCTAGGAAGATTGCAACGTCATTTAAAATATGTCTTGAACCACGTCACATAAATGCACCCGTGGTCCACGATACATTTTATTTAACGTTGTTGGGATTTGGATTTGGGTCACATGAAATGCACACCCGAGTTTAGGAAGGTAATTTTAAATTACGCACCTAAAGCAACTACGCATTTTTCAACTTTGCGAGGGCCATAGAAAATACGCTAAATAGCATGCCTCGAATTCTATGGATTTAAAATTAATTAAATGAGGGCCATGCGTTTTGATATTTTATTGTGGATGGAGTGGTATAATTGATAAGTACAAAAGACCTAAAGAAATGGGTTAGCTACATGTATATCACTGGAGCCTTTTGTTATAGCATACTACAATTCAGAAAGGTGGAGTTGGCATTTACGTGAAATAACAAAAGACAGGTGTCAGTTTTGGGTTCATCTCCATATCATCTTCAAAAGACCGACTTTCGATTTCAAATTCTAGAAAGAAACTAACAAAATTTTATAGCAAAATAATGAATCTTAAATGACCATATGAGCACAAAAAGAAAAAGAAATCATGCTGAGAACTATTCGGATGAACCAGAAGGAACAAAACAAACATGGACATACAAAAATGCATTTTAAACTTGATTATAACAAAGAACACGTAAAGTAATTAATTTATTTAACACTATGCTAAAGAGAAAGTTATAGTATCACCATTATAGCTTCTACAATACCATTTTGAAGAAGAAGAAGTTGAATCTTCACATGGTTAATTTAAGAAAATATGCAGCCAATAACATAAATTGAAAATTAGATCATTCCACTAACGCAATCTATTTTTTTTTACATCTTAATGTTGACAAATTGTTCAACTTCACATACTTATTTAAATTTCAAAATATGAACATGGTGCTACATGATCTTGAAATCTAAATATAAACAAAACAATACCTGCTAGTTACAAGTCATGAGCCAAGAAAAATAAAAAAAAGTAAAAAAAAATAAAATAAAGAAAAAAAAACAAAAACGAGACAGAGTCATGAACATACTAAAATAACGTTAACATTTGCAAATCTCAATTCACTCAATCAAAGTAACATCATTCAAGCGAACAGATCCAATACGAAAGAAACTTTATCAAAAGAACCAAATCAATTTACTTCTGCTTCAATAAAGATGCTCCGACATTTTTTAACTCAAGAGTTTATTACATACCTACAAGAGAGTGAATTCAAATGAATAAA
Source organism: Nicotiana tabacum (assembly GCF_000715075.1). Taxonomy (NCBI): domain Eukaryota; kingdom Viridiplantae; phylum Streptophyta; class Magnoliopsida; order Solanales; family Solanaceae; genus Nicotiana; species Nicotiana tabacum. Next base: position 46,754,867 of record NC_134090.1, on the reverse strand, counting down.
ATCTGAAAGTTGTAGAGTCAATACAGCAGCAACAAAAAAATCTCTATCAACTCTTCTTCAAACCCAAGATTCAAGGCCCGAAATGTTGAAAGAAATATTTAATGAAAACCTTCAACCTAAATTTCTCTCCTCCCCCTCTCTTTTTTTTTCTTCTCAAATTTTCTCTTTTATTTATAGCAAAATTTTCGAAATTTTTCAGTTTTTTTTTCAAAATATTTTATTATTTTATTATTTTTTTAATTAAAAGAAATCCCACTTACAAATTGCTTTTATTTTTTTTATAAAAAGAAATACCACCTTTATTTACTTTTATTTTTAAAATTCCAACTTTAATTACTTTTATCTTATTTAAAATCCCACTTTTTTTACTTTTTAAAAGAGAATTCCACTTATTTAACTTTTCTTAAAAAAACGATCCACTTTCTTTTGCTTTTCTTTTAAAAATGTTATTTTCTTTTACTTTAAATTTTTCTAATTTTCAGATACCTTTATATTTGTTTGTTAATTCCAACTTTCTTTTACTTTTTATTTTTTTAAAATTTCCACAAAACTTTACTTTTATTTTTTTAATTTTCCACTTTCTTTTACTTTTTAAAAGAGAATTTCACCTACTTTTACTTTTATTTTTTTTATTCAATACTTCCCTTTTTCTTATTTTTTAAATCACTCCTGAAAATTAAAAAAAAATTAATATTTTTTCGGAATGTTTTTATTATTTTAAAATAAAAATAAAAATAAAATAATATTAATAGTAATAATTCACCTTTTAAATTTTGTATTTTTACCCTATAATAAAAAGTGTAACAAAGCTAGCAATTGTAGGTTAAAACCCCTAAAATATTTACATAGAAGAAGTGATAAAAAATTAAATATTATCAAAAATTAGTTGCTCACAGCTGTCCCTCTTTGTTTGGAAACATGAAGAATTTTCAAGCAAAGATAAGGTGAGCCATGTGACTAATTTTTGAACATATTTTTATTCAAAAGGGAAGAAATAAGGAAAAGAGAAAAGAGAAAGGGTGCAACCGAGTCTTGGTTTTGGACAGCCTATGTATCCCGGGTTATAAGGGAATCAGGTCGCATGTAGTTCAAGAAGTTTTGGTAGCTGGTACTACCGAAGAGCTGTGATTTTGCTGCTATTGCTGCTATTTCTGCTTACTGAACTCCTTATTACACCGTGACAAAATAAAAGAAACCAGACTAAACTATGATATACGAATTACAAGAATCTTATCTTATCTTCAAACTTGAACTTGCAGTTTCTGCTGCCCTGCTGACTTGTACTCTCTGAGTGTGATTCCTTTGTTGCTGACTTGAATTGCATTCTGAGATGCTTTCCCTTTGTTCTTCAAGTGGGCTCCTGATTGTTGTCTTCCTTTGAACCTTGTTACTTCCCTTCGTTCTCCAGGTGGGCTCCTGATTACCAACACTTGCGCTGCTTTTCCTTGAAACTTGAACCGTTTCCCTTCATTTTTCAGGTGGGTTCCTGATTGCTGAACTCCTTTGAACCTTGCGGCTTCCCTTCGTTCTCCAGGTGGGCTCCTAATTGCCAATACTTGCACTACTTTTTCTCGAAACTTGAACTGCTTCCCTTCGTTCTTCAGGTGGGCTCCTAATTACCAATACTTGAATTGTATTCCCTTTCTCTCCAAGTGGGCACCTGATTGCTAAAACTTGAATTGTATTCCCTTGCTCTCCAGGTGGGCGCCTGATTGCCAAAACTTGAATTGTATTCCCTTGCTCTCCAGGTGGGCGCCTGATTGCCAAAATTGGAATTCTATTCCCTTGCTCTCCAGGTAGGCGCCTGATTTCCAAAACTGGAATTGTATTCCCTTGCTCTTCAGGTGGGCGCCTGATTTTAACAAAATAGACAAAAACAAAGAAAATTTCGGCCCCAGTTTGGTAGCTGGGCACATATGTGAGTGTAAACTGAATCATGTTACCAAATATCAATAAGAACTTGAAAGCTGAAACTTAAAATGTACTCCCTTGCTCTCCAGGTGGGCGCCTGATTGCTGAAACTTGAATTGTATTCCCTTGCTCTCTAGGTGGGAGCCTGATTGCTGAACTTGAACTGTATTCCTTTGCTCTCCAGGTGGGCGCCTGATTATTGAACTTGAATTGTATTCCCTTGTTCTCCAGGTGGGCTCCTGATTTCAACAAAATAGACAAAACAAAGAAAATTTTCTGCCCCAGTTTGGTAGCTGGGTGCATATGTGAGTGTTAAAATGAATCATATTACCAAATATTACTAAGAACTTGAAAGCTGAAACCTGAACTGTACTCCCTTGCTCTCCAGGTGGGCGCCTGATTGCTAAAACTTGAATTGTATTCCCTTGCTCTCCAGGTGGGCGCCTGATTGCTGAAACTTGAATTGTTGTTCCTTGTTCTCCAGGTGGACGCCTGATTA